>NC_137952.1:19858145-20458145 GCF_963924665.1 Micromys minutus | reverse complement strand
AACAATTGAACATCAAAATAGTATGGAATGGCAGGCCAATTTAAAAAGATGTATTGAGAACCCAGAATATCCTACATTTTTAGAAAGATGAGGAAGATGAAGACTTACCAGTGATAGTAGCGGAATCTCGGCCTCCAGTTGGGGGTTCGCAGTAATGTTTGCAAGGCACAGGCCAAGTTCACAAAGAGGTAACACATGAGGAAAAACCTGGAGGAATGAGAACAGTAAGCCGGGCCACTGTGAAACAGTAACTGAGGCCTCTGCACTACTAAACCCTATGTATAGACACCAGCCATTTAAGGAAACTTGAAAAGCCTTTCCTCCCAAACCTGTTTATCTTCCATGTTCTCTCCTTTGGCTAATAACACCATTTTTTTTTAATTTAATCTTTTGGCTAGGCAGTGGTGGCACACATCTTTAATCCCAGCACTTGGGAAACAGAAGCAGAGTTTGAGACATCTCTAAGTCTGAGACCAGCCTGGTCTAAAAAGTGAGTTGCAGAAGAGTCAGGGCTACACAGAGAAACCTTGTCTCAAACACACACAAAAATGTATATGTTTTCCTGCATGTATGTCTGTACCATGTGTGTGCTGAGAACATGTGGAGGCAGGAGAGGGTGTTACATTCCCTGGGACTGGAATTATAGGAAACTGTGAGTAGACATTTGTGTGTGGGGAACTGAACCTAGGACCTCTGGAAGAGCAGAAAGTGCTCTTATCCACTGAGCCATCTCTTAGACATTTACCAGCCGTTCAAGACTTAATCCATATTTCTCCTTCCTTATTCATTCCCCCCACTACACTTTCATATCAAGAGCTGTAATTCTGCCTACTTCAACCTTCCTTTATTTTCTTCTTCTAGTGTGCTCACCTCAGTTCAGGCTTCCACCCCCCCCCCTTCTAGTTCAATACTATCCTCTTTTAGCCACCCCCCCCACTTTTTATTTTTTGAGACAGAGTCTCGTTTTATGTACTTTGTCAGTCCTAAAACTCACTGTCTAGATATATAAACCAAGTTGGCCTCAAACTCACAAAGATCTGTTAGCTTCCTGGGCTGGAATTAAAAGGTGTGTACCACCATACCAAATGAAGATTTATTTGCTTTTATGCATAAGGTTTTGCCCTTACACATAAGGGTATGTGCAGTGAACTGTGCTTGGGCACTGCAGACTAAGACACGTCCTCCTTCTCTGCTTAGCACGTAACTAGTTATCTTCAACATACATGCCACTTCCTACAGAAACTTCCTCTGTATGTGCCATGCTTTTGTGGCACCCAGCAGTTACCTTTACCATTCTCCATTCACGGCACTCTATGAGGGACTCATGACTCCTTACTTACCATCAGTTCCTTGAGACTGTGGGCTTTATACATCTTCATAGTCCCAGTGTCAGGCAGACAGTAAATCATTTGTAGTGCACAGGCAAAGAGAAGCCAATAGTGAACTTAATTGCTAATGACTCATAAAATAAAGGCAGGAGCTAGAGGATGTAGCTCAGTAAAGAACATGCCTAGTGCATAAATGCAAACATGAAAAAAAGGAGGGGGACAGAAGGAAGAGAAGGTAGGGACTCAAGGTTTTTTTGAGTTTTGAAGTTGTACAAATCGCTTGTATGTAGGACTCCTCCTCCATAAAAATCAGTCATTTATAAAAGTTAGCCTTATATAAAAGTTCTCAGGAATATTCTTTTAAAGATTTATTTTAATTGTGTGTGTGTGTTCATATGTGTGTTCACAGAGGTCAGATGTTAGAGATCTCTAGGAACTGGATTTATACGTGGTTGTTAGCTACCTGACATGGGTGCAAAGAACTGAACTTAGGTCCTGTGGAAGACCCATACGTACTATTAACCACCGGGCCATATCTCCAGCCCCATCTCAGGAATATTCTTTTAAGTAAAGTGAAGCCTATGTTTGGTCCACTCTGTCATTATCACTACTTTTAGATGACTGATAGAAATGACGTTATTCATCATTGAGCAACCATAGTTGAGAATAAAGTGGCTCTTACATGGAAAGAATTGGGGCCACAAGATCCAGGGAGGCGATGAGAATTCCCAGCTCTGCTATGGCAGCAGTTAGAAGTAAGGCCCAGGTAGGTTCCCCATTAGCTTTGCTGTGACCAAAAACCTGTACACATGAGGAAAAACATCAGGCATGGGGGCACTCACACAATGTACTCATTTCAGATATCTGAAAAATAATGCCATAGCAAGCATATATAAACACATACAAGGATTTTGAAGGCCTTGTACTAAAACTCTACATGTCTCTACATTTATGGTCTCCCAATTCTTAATCTGAAAAAGGTAACATTTTTCATAAAACCTGAGGGGGCAGGGAATCAGAGGGCACAGCAAGCCATCACTCACCCTAAGGAAAGGAATGATGTTATCCTTGGCAATAGCCTGCAGCAGCCGGGGTGCACCTGTGAGGCTCTGAAGCCCAGCTCCACATGTTGAAAAGAAGGAGCCAATAACAATCACCCATGGGGACGGCCAGGATAAGGTGCCTACAACCAAGTTCCCTTTTACAGCATCCCCAAATCTGGGAAAGAAATAAACAGTAGAAAATTTAATTTGAAAACAACTTTAGATTAAAAGTTAGGAAGACATTCATCCAGTGACGTTTTCTTATAAGTTTTACAGTCTCAAACTGAGGCAAACATGAATACTAAATAATGTAAAGGTACAGAATTTTCATAATAGCAGGCATTATGGCATATACGTGTCACCTCAGCGTTCGGGAGGCTGGGGCAAGAGGATTGAGTTTGGGACAGGAAGACTACATTTGAGTTCAAGGTCGGTACAGTCTATATATATATAGCACGTTCAAGGCCAGCTCAGGATATACAGCAAGACCCTGTCTCAAAAATAAGTTTCCGGGCTAGGATATATAATACATTGTTTACTTAGCATACTTCTGAGGCCCTGGGTTCAATCCCTGTCACTGCTGTGGAGGGAAAAATTAATAATATAAATTAAGAAAACAAAAAAAAAAAAACGGTACAGTTAAAAAAATAAGCCAAGCTTCATCTACAGATTTCTTTGTGATGGCAATTACTTTGCTTTGGGATGGAAACTGGAAAAGTACCAAAAAAAAAAAAAAAAAACCCACAAAGCAGGAGGCCCATAGTCATCTAAGAACATTATTTTTTCTTTAGTGTGCATTCATGTTTGTGTTCCAAGTGTGTGCCTGATGCCTGGAGCCTAGAAGAGTATGTCAAAACTCCTAAAACTGGATGTGAGCTACCAGGGAGGTGCTGGGAACTGAACGTGGGTCCTCTGAAAAAGTAGTAAGTGCTCTTAAGCCCTGAGCCATTTCTTCAACCTCAAGAGGTCCACAATCTTTACTTGTTAGCATTATGCATATTTTGCATGTTTCTATCTATAACAGCTTTATATCATCCATTATTCTACTATTGATATTCTTCATTAGTTTACTCACCTTACATCTTGACGGCAGCTCCCCTCCTACAAATATTCTATTATTTGAAATACTGTAATTACTATCATAATGAACATATATATACAATGAAACATAAGATATTTTTCCTTGAGGCAGATTCCCAAGAATAACTGAAAAAATTAATATATTAAAATATTTTGCAATTACTGATGTTTTATTTATATAAAACTTAATAACGAAGATGTCTCAGTAATGATGAAGACTTGAGTCCAAATCCTCAGAATCCATATAAAAACTGGTGTATAGATGTCTATGTGACTGCAACTGCAGAATTCTGTAAGGCAGAAACAGGACTGCTGCATTTCTCTGGATGCCAGTCTAGCTCTAGGTTCAGAGATCCAGTCTCAAGGAAATGAGGCAGAGATGATAGAACAGACACCCAGCATTCTCCTCAGGCCTCTGAGCAGGCGCAGGCATGTGTGCACACACCTACCCGCCTACCCCACACACACTGTGGCATTTTGTCTTTTTCAATAGTGTTTATAATAGCCTGTCCTAGGACTCCTGCCTTCAAAGAGCTTAATCAGGGGAATAAGAGGAATGTAGTAGGAAGTGAACAGCTGCATTACAGTGTGGTGAGTGCAACACCATGGTAAGTTTGAATATAGTGGTCAGACAAAAGGAGGAATAATTCTACTTTGGGGGCAAAGATGGAAAACTACAGGAGAGAAGACCTTTCGCTTACTCTTATGGAGGATGATGTGAGTCTTCCCAGCAGGAACTACCAATTGAAGCAAAGGAAACAACACAGACAAGGTAAAGAGACAGAATATCCTGGTGGCAATAGGTATGAAGGTGATAAAACTCAAAAAGAGATTAGCACATGATTATAACCAAACAGTGAGAAGAAGAGTCCCAGGGCTTAAAAATAACTTGGATGTTAGATGAAAATGAGGGAAAACACCTAGGGTAGAAAAATACATTCTTTTGTGAGAGGGACTGAAGTGAGAGTAGTAACCAAGATGTGGAAAAATGTAAAAATTAGCAGCTTTAGGGAAGAGATCTGTCTACACATATCTCACAGAATATATGAGATAAAAGAAGTATTAAGTACTAAGTAGCCTTCATGAAGAAAATTAGTTTCCATTTTCCATTCAGAATGCCTAGTATTAGTAAACAGATGCCTCTCTCTTATAGAGCAGATGCTGGAGATAGAATATAGTTTCTTTCACTTGCTCTACCTTTATACAGCTTTCTAGCAGTTCTTGGTGTACAGGGAAATATTTAATATATGTGTGTATGTGTACATATATATATGTCTGCTGTCTCTATATATGTATGTATACACACACATTTTAGCTCAATAACTGACATTTTGTCCTGGTTTCTTTTTTTTTTTTTTTAAGATTTATTTTTTTATTTATTACATCTAAGTACACTGTGGATGTCCTCAGACACACCAGAAGAGGGCATCAGATCTCATTACAGATGGTTGTGAGCCACCATGTGTTTGCTGGGATTTGAACTTAGGACCGCTGGAAGATCAGTCAGTGCTCTAACCACTGAGCCATCTCTCCAGCCACTTGTCCTGGTTTCTTGATATCTGTGTTGACACTAGTGACAAAATGTCACAGAAGACAGACATATGGTTGTTACACTTACTTGTCTCTGAGGACAACTCCTTCAATACATGCACCAAAAAGGACAACATTGCTTAAATCTGTTATGCTGAAAGTCAAGGAAATTATTTGGCTTTATGTAGTAGCTAACACAATCAGTTCATTACTTCTATAAAATGCTTTAATGATGCTTATGAAGCAGGCCAACTATCTGGCAAGTTAAGTGGCAGTAAGAGATGGCACCATGATTAGATAAAAGTAACAATCATCTTAGTTCTACTGCATGATCCCATCACCATGACTCAAACCAAATTCAAAAAAGGATACACACGAAGGATGTGGTCAGGATGGCAAGGACGGTCCCAATGGGAATAGACTTCTGAGCATCTTTCAGATCTCCAGATCTGTTTGACCCAGCCATGATACCTAGAGGGCAAACACTAAGTTAACTTCTTAGCTTCCTGGGTACTGATATTAATACTGATACTGAAGACTAGGGATAAACAGAAAACTCACTGTGGCTGACGGCCATCTAAAACAAGTAACAGCCCTACGCACTTACCTGTGACAGAAGGAAAGAAGATCCCCACCAGAAGAGTGAAAGAGGTGGTGATATCAGCAAGAACATATTCATGGTTTAAGTTGCCCAAGACATCAGATGACTTGGCTGATGGCTTTTCAATGATCTCACCCTTTGGTAAATAATTACTCCAAAGGTTTTCTGCAAAGGATTGATGTGTGGAATGGATAAGAAGAAAAAGAATATAAGGATATAAGTAATACAGAAGTAATACAAGTACATGATTTCTTACTCAGACAATATTCAAGCAGAGACTCCTATTGTTATTGTTACAATTACTGTAATGGAGACTGACCCAAGAGCCTTTTACTTGCTAGTCAAGTACTGTACCATAGACCTACCTCCACTTCAGCCACTTAATGTTTTTAAAGAACCATTGTTTCTTTAACATGAACACATGTAACATGTAGGATGAAATATAATGATATTTCTCATTTGTTTTAAAATATTTTTACAAAATATTTTAGTATAATAAATGTAGTTACCTTTTCTAACACAATTTAGTAAAAGTTAAGCAGAGAAAAATCAAATGTCCCATAAGGCCTATTTTTAAATTTGTTCTCAAATAAAAAACCCTTTAAAAATTAGTATCAAAGCAGTTTTAACCTCTTAGTATGAACTTGCTTCATGGGTAAGAAATCTGTGGACAAAACATTTAAAGTAGACATCACTCAAAAAAAGAATTTCAGAAATTTAGCTGTCTAGGAGAACACAGTGGGTTTAGTGATAATGAAACAGTTCTGTTTCAACCATCACTGAAGGAAGCCCACTGGCAAGTTTTCAGGAGTACATTAATGCTTAAGCCCAGGAGTTTCAAGTTAACTTGAGGAATGTTGCAAAATATTCACAAGATATTTTATCTTATCCTATGCTAGAAAGTCATCTGTCTACCTCTGTTCTCAAAAAAAAGGGCAAATGTTAACAGCTGCACTCTGTAAGGAAGCTCTAAATATAATTTCACTAAGAGAAAAACAGAAATACACAGGGGCACGGTGGTGCATACCTATAATCCTGCCAGTACTCAGGAGGCTGAGGCACAAAGATTCTGTGTATATAGTCATCTGTGAATATACAGGGATCCATGCCATGTTCAATAGAAGAGTCTTAGACAGTGGGCTGGGATGTAGCTCAATGGTAGAGCATGTGATGCTTGTCAGATATATTTTACAGGTTCAACCCTTCCTGCTGCAATCTTAACCGTCACCAATTAAGGTCTAGGTCATCAGCTGTAGTGGGGAAGCTACTGCCTATATTTGCTAAATGGACATGGTGTGCCTGTTAAGACTGCCTTCTAAACACCTATGCTTATGCTTGGGCATTAGTGCTCCTATCAGCTTTGGTCAGAGACATTTTCTTTTACAGTAGGCAGTGGTCACTGTGGAGGGTCATTAACAACCAGTCATAGTGGTAAGAGGAATTGACTATTTTATGCTGAGTCACAAAGGTATTTATATGATTCATTTCAAGGCTCAGGGAATATCGAAATGGGGCTGGGAGAATAAAAAACCCAGAAGAGAAGGAATCCTGTAGAATGCTGACTTCTTGTGGGTCTTGCATGCTTGAACTCATAGCATCTCTGACTATCTGCACAAGATCTTCACAAGATGGGCTATATCAATATGTCATAGGAGGAGGACCCCACCCATTTCTAAGGCCTTATACCCACCTAATGTGGGAGGGAGAGACATTTTCCTCAGCCTTGTAGCCACTGTTAAGTGCCCATGCTGCTATAAACACACCACCCATGAACCTAGAATCAGTTCTAATGAAATTTAGTGTGTATGCAAACAAATGAGAGAATGAGTATGAGTCAATATGAACAAAATAACAACATGCATATATAAAATATAATAAACTCATTAATGCATAATTAATATACTATAATATAATGTAAAAAATAGGGGTAGGGTGAAGAATCTAAGATGGGAAATCCTATTTCCCACTATTGTCCTTAAAGAAGAAATAACACAAAACAAGTTGAGTCTAGTTAAACTAACTTACCAGTAATGATACCACTAGCCAACCCTGGAATGCCTTGAATTGAGGTGACATTATTGTGAACAAAGTACTCATCACAAGTGGCATTAAAAAACTGACTTGAGTTGCAGAAGAATCCCCATAACTTTGATGGTACTGTCATGTTGTTAATGTCCTTGGTCTTAGAGCAAATGTCAAGGTGTCTTGATGACAGGGTGCGGTTGCCCAGCATACAGACCCTAAATCAGAGCCAGCAGAGAACAGAAAGATCAAGAATGGAAAAAAGAACAGAAAAAACAAAGTTTCAAAGATGGAACACTTGTTAGTAAAGGATAAAAATGTCATTGCTCAGAGACTTTGCTGCCATGGGCAGACAAGAATGAGCACACCTTAAACGGAGAGAACGTGTTTTCTGCCAGTGTAAACCAGATCTCACAACATTTTAACATTTATCTTATGTAGCTGGAGGATTCATTATTCTACCCAAGACCAAGGTCACATAAATGACAGATGTAGATGATATGATTCAAACACAAGTACTGCACCAAGAAACTATGCTCAATTATCTTCCAAAACTATTTGGCTATTCGCCCATTTTTAGGCTCCAAAGAATCCTGGAGGGGCTGGGGAGATAGGAGTTCTTGCTATGGAAGCATGAAATCCTGAGCTCAAATCTCTAGGTCCCAGGTCAAAGCCAGGTATGGTCATACATCCTGTGATCTGAGGACTGGAAATGGGGGGAGGGGAGGAGAAGACAGGAGGGCTGGAGTTTGCTGGCCAATCTAGCTAAATAATGCAAACAGTGACACTATAGAGAGTGGTAGAGGACACCTGCAACCTTCTCCTGTTTCCACGAAGGCACACGTGTGGACTGCCACCGCCACACCCCCACACCATTACCACTGCTAGCAACAATAAAATCTTAGAGAACTTCTGCTCTTATTTTTTAAATGTGTCCAAATGCCCGTATTTTCATTTGCTTGTTTTCTTCCTAGGCAAAGGCAGAGAGGGGGAGGAGGACTGGAAAAAAAGAATGTAAGAAATGGAAGAGGCTTTATTGTTATAACCTCCTGGAGCTGCGAGCTCTTCTAAGTCTTCTGATTGATATTGTAGGACAGCCTGAATAGACTTGAAAGCATATCCCTCTATGGCCCAAGAGAAATCTGATTTTGACCTTAAACTTAGACTCAGTGGTAAAGAGGAAATTTAAGGATGATACAAATATTAACTGCAGCATTTTTTCTACTACCTAGAAACATAAACAAGAATGGAGTAATAGGCCAACAGTAAAATATTTCTGAGCTACAAAAACAAAACAAAAACAATGATTTGGAATCAGCAGAGTGATTTCATACATACACAATGAGCTACATATCTATCACTTGGTTTCAACAACCCAACAATCCTAGTTTTGTTTTATGGTTTCTCTAAGGGTTTATTGTTTAAAAATATATTATGCTGGAATTTTAGAAAAACAGAATGGCTTGCACTGGGATTTCTTTTCCAACCAAACAGAAACGGAGAAGTCCCAAAGGAGAACCTGAAGCAAAGTGGAATTTTCCGAGTTGAGATACAGCTAAAATGTTGCATCTGAAACTTTTATAACTCTGAAAAAGATCTTTATTTTATGGCCCCAAGTAAGCAAAATGAAAATTTATGTTGGGATCTACTAATGACACACACAGAAGAAACACCAAAGAACAACCAGAAAATCACAAAGTCCTATGTTCCTGCCCTCCCACTAGCTGACTTTGGGACAAGTCGTTTCTCTTCACTGGATCTGGCTTCTTCATCATGAAAAAAGGGTTTTGTTTTGTTTTCCTGTAACGTGTTCTAAATCAGCATAGTATTAATAAATTTGATCCCCTGCTGATCCATGCGACTTCAAAGGCAACTTCTGTAACAAGATTACAAATAACTCAGTGTCAACCTGCCTCTGTGTCACTGATCCATGAACAATAGGTGAGTCTGCGAGTGAAGGCTCAGCACAAATCAATCACCTCATTATGGCACTATATACGATGTGGACTGTCCAGGGCACAAACATATGATAAGACAGTCATTTCCCTTTATATGTGGTAAGTCCCAGCACTTATAGTACCAAGAGTAAATCAAATAATTTAGTAAACTCTTTAAAAAGAAAAGATTTAGTTTATGTGTATGGGTGTTTTGCCTACCTGTATGTCTGTGTGTGCCAGTTGTATGCCTGAAGCCTGTAGAGGCCTCAAGAGGGCACCAGATACCCTGGAACTGGAGTTACAGTTGTGAGCCATCATGTGGGTGTTAGGAATTGAACCTAGGTCCTCTGATGATCAGCCATTGCTTTGACTACAGAGTTCTCTCCAGACCGCTACTCTAGAATTCTTTTGAACTGATTTTTATTTTAAAAGCAGTTAGACACTGGTTGCTGGTAATGACTATGAGTGCAAAGTCCTCCATGGATAGTTCACATAAACACAATCATTACTGGGGGGCGGGGAGGAGTACACCTAGAGAAGTGCACCTTAAGGATGGCTACAGCTGCTAGGTCTATATTTCATAAGTGAGGAAGAGGGTCAACAGGAAAGTATGTCAGGAAGCTTCCTTCTAGGTAACTGGTCCAGTAGGAAATCACTCCATGAAATTTCACATCACCAGATATGGTCACAGACTACCCAGTGATGACTCTGTCAACGACGGGTACTTACGGGAAGTGTGGTGGAGCAAAGGAAGACTTGATGGCACCAGCATAGATAGCCAAGATGGACACAATTACACAGGCCAGGAAAAGTGAGGCAAACTTATTCACATAGCGTACGCCGATGAATACCACCAAGACCATGAGGACCAAGAAGGCTGTACCATAGACACGCATGTTATTCAGCATGGCTGCTGACTCCTTGAGTGCATCGTCACTCTGAAAGATGGCAGCTCGGGGGACAATGTACACCTGTTAGAAGAGAGAAGTAGAGAAGATGTGCGGCCATTTCAAGCAATCACGCATGGGAACAGTAACAGTTTGTTCCTTTTGTGAAAGAAAGTACAGCCAAACAACAACAAAAATCAAAACGTTAATTTCTATCTGTTTTTTGAAAGTGGTTTTATTTTTATTATTTTTATGTGTACTGTTATTTTGCCTGCATGTATATTTGTGTGAGGGGGCTGTATCCTTTGTACCTGGAGTTAGATAGTTGTGAGATGCCATGTGGACGCTAGAAGTTGAACCCTGGTCCTCTGCAAGAGAAGCCCGTGCTCTTAAGCACTGGGCCTGCTTCCAGACCTCCTTTTTTCTTTTTAATCATTTATTTTTAAACAGGGTCAAATTACCTAGCCCTAGTTGGCCTGAAACTCAAAGAGATCCATCCGCTTCTATCTCCCAAGTGCTGGGATTAAGGTTATGTACTATATACCTGGTTGCAAATTAACCAAATTTTTATTTTTGTTTTCTTTTTGCTATTCTGAATATTTGCATTTCCAAATGGGAATTAGAAAAATGAATAATTTTATTCAAAAGGCTATAGGAATGAAAACCTCGTGTTGGTATCGTTATCTAAAAGAAGGCATGGATGTGTGCACTTGGCATCCTAGCACTGGGGAGGTGAAGGAGGAGGAGCCCTGGAGCTGACCAGCTCTTCAGCCAAGGTGTTGAGCCCTAGGTCCCAGCAGAAGACCCCATCTCATAAAACAAACTAGATATCTCCTGAGGAACAGCAGGTGAGGAAATAGGCTGATTGCTGACCTCTACACACATGTATTCAACACACTAGAACACACACATACAAACACACAATATAAAAAAATAAACTTTATTTTACTTTATCCCACTGACATATGGACAAGTCTTTTATACTTAGATATGAACTCCCAGGCTGAGGTGACAGAGCTGGGGATAATCAGACAGAGGGAAAAGGACAAGCAGGTGAAGATCACCTTTCTGCTTCAGCATCATGGTAAAAGGAAAACCCGGGCAGTCATCACCTCATTGGCTGCCATGCCTTGCACAATCTCAGAAACCTTGATATCTAACGACAAAATAAACCCACAGAGCTTCTATACTGTAGTCCACAATTACTCCATCACTTACCAGAAAGATTTCAATGGCACCAAGAATATACATGGCTGCTGCAAATGTGGTGCCAAGATAAAAGCAGAGGCCCACAGCCCCGCCAAACTCTGGGCCTAGGGCCCGGGAAATCATGAAGTATGAGCCCCCAGCTACAAGACAAAATAGAATTTGAAAAGAATAAAATGACTGTATCACTAAAAGAACTGCAAACAAATCATAAACAATAATTTAAAAATATGCACAAGAAGATGTTTCAGACTTTGGGAAATTGAACGTAACAAAGTAGATTTGCTAGTGGGAATGTGGTGTGCCCAATACTCTACATGTCACTATTAGGGCAAAAATTGGAAGACTTCCTACAGAAATAACATAGTCTAATAAAACATTTTATAAGCAAAAAGTGTGGCTGAAGTTAGAGCACTGCAGTCTAAAAATAATGAGATTTCAAAACCTTAAGCTAAACAGCATTTGTCTCTCTGGCTTCCAGAAAATGTTTGGTACAGTACCCTATGAGCAACAGAATAAACACATTATTTTCTTTGGAAAACAGTAAGCACAGTGACTCCCCACTGGTGGACCACTGACCTGGCACCACTCCGTTAGTGGCGATGGCACTCATGGAGATGGCAGTTAGCATTGTCTGCAGAGGAGAAGAAGGTTACTACTGAGTAGAGCTGACATTTCTGATCTACGCTCCCATGTGTGAACGTCAGAGCACTTACAATGCAAACATTTTACTCTACCTATTTTTATGAAGGGTTGCTGTATAACATATTCAAATGGAACAGCCAAGGAGTTAACTGTGCAAAGTAGGCTGAACCTACCTACAGACTAGCTACAATGTCAAGAATATAGTAAGAACCACTGGGGGGAAATTAAAACATTATCTAGTAACAGTGCAGAAAGGGCTTGAAAGAGAGTTGCTGGAGTCTACTGTAGTGCAAAAAAGAGGTAAACCCAACACCATGGTAGTGGCAGTAAGAAGGTAAGGTTACATACGAAACAGCTTAGAGAGAACAAATTGGCCATGGTGGATGGCAAAGGGTCAAATATGACCTAGAAGTTTTGAGCTTGAGAAACTGGGAGTGGGGAAGGTTGTGCCCCTGAGTTATTAATGATATAGGTTATGTCTGCTTAACCTGCATAGTTACTGCAGGAGAGGATGGAATAGTTACAACAACAACTGTAACAGGAGAAAGTGGGCAGGGATGGGACATAGAAGAGTGAGCAGTTTAAATGAAGGAGAATCAGACTGGGCTGAGTGTGAGAGAGAAGTCCTGGGGGAAAATAAGTGATTTCAGGGAAATGGGTAAAAAGAGTTCCAAGTAAGCCAAACCCAGTCCAGCCTCCCCACTTCCAAGGTACCATCAATTTTATTTTCAGTACATTTTGGAATAGTGTATACATTTTCTGTGCTCGTTCCCCAGGAGGTCAAGCGCACATACTCTTGGCGGCTCAAAACTACACAGGTAAGCTCTAGGAGCCAATGCAGCACTTACACAGCAGCAGCAGATAAGGACGATTGCAAACGCCTGAAGGACTCCAGCTGTGCCCACTACCCAGGTAAGACGCAGAAAGAGGATCACTCCAAAAATATTTTGTAGACATGGGAGGTAGACGCCCATGAAAGTACCCATTTGGGGGCTCTAAAAATAAAAAAGTAAGACAAATGGAAAATTATATAGTTAGCCATATAAGACACTTTGATTTATCTATTATTCTCAAAGTAGAGTCAGGAAGTTTAATATTATGTTCTAAGATCTCTTAACATTCAGCACTATACTTCTAGTATCTGTACACATTTGTAAGTTGGATAGCTTTCCACATTTTTACTATACCTAAACAATGGAAAATTCCAAAAACTAAAAATGTCCATTCTTCAAAATCGCTAAAGTTCTTTTTATTTAAAAACAGAGTGATGACTCGTGGAAATTGTTGAGAATTTAGGTTCAAATTCTTCATAATAGTTGGTAAATGAAACAGATAAGGAAAATAGAAACTTGAAGGCCATCTGGCCCCTTTGCAAAGAGCTGACCTAATTGTGTGTATTGGCATAATTTTATTTTAAGAAAAATAGTAGTAGTAAAAAAAGACTAAAAACAAAAACAACAACAAAAAAAAAAGTCTAGCAGTTGCTGGGTATCATTATCATGGTACATGCCTATGATTCTAGCATCAGGAAGGCTGAAGCAGGAGGATTCTAAGTCTTGTATTTGAGGCATAGTCTCAAAAGACAAACCAAACCAAACCAAACCAAACCCCCCAAAAAACCTTGTACCAGGCAGACAGAAGATATATGCCACCCACTGATGTGCTAACATCTTTTCCTGCAATGAAGTCAGTCACATGGCTAACCACTTGGATGGTTTCTGCTCAAATCCACTGTCAAAGGGCCTCCTCTGTCCAGCCTATCAGAGTAGCAACTCCTTCCAGCAGGCTCTGTCAGTCTCACTGTTTGTAACCCTGCTTAGTTTTTGGTCAACCATTAACTGACACTAAAAATGTTATAAACTTTAACAGTTTAAAGAGCATAGTCTTCCCACATGAAGCTAGGAAACTGTACATTCTGTCTGGGCCATGATGCCAATACTCAGAAGTGTCCTGGGTGCATAAAAAGTTTAATATGCTGTTTGTTAACATTGGTGGATGCCCTGGATATGTCTTCATCATCTTATATAGGGCTGTCTTTATTTATCCTGGGTGCTGTGAGGCATCACCTTGGTAGGCTTCTTTTTCCCCTCAGTGATGTTTTCTGCCTCTTCATGTTCCTTTGCTCCTTGTGTCAGATTTGTATAGTTGGCCATGCGGTTGAGAAGAGAAGACACCTTTGGTCTGGTGTCCATTTCTTCCTACAAAGCCAGACATAATTTATGAAGGATACTGAAATTCAGCCAAAACAAACAAACAAGTTTCAACCAGAAGACAGAAAAGTAAATAATAAAATATTTCACAGATAAATATTTTTAGAAAATTCTTCAGTGAGACAATGTTTTCCTCACATCTGAAAGACTGTAGAGAGCTGAGGGTGCAGCTCAGTGAGGGTAGCTGCCTGCATGCTCAAGGTCCGGGGTCCAATCCCCAGGGCAGAGACAGTAGAAAAGACCATGCTTCGTTAGAGCAACAAGTTAAGGTAAAATACAGAGTTCTGGGATCCATTAAGGTTTTCATACACATGTGTACATAATTATGCTTGTGTTCTCATTTGTTCCCCCATCCTCTGCCTTCCCCATTCCTTCTGACCCTCTTAGAGACTAGGCTCCCTTCCTTCCTCAATTAGCCCCTTTCTGCTTTCATGTTACATGCATTCTATTATCCTGTCTCCACCTCTGCCCCCCTTAACATCTCTTCCTTCTTCTCACAGTCTGTGCACTCCCGTTCCCCCTTCCTCCCTCCCCTCCCACACACACCCTCTCTCATACACATACACATATGGGAGAAAACATGCACGATTCAGTATCTGTCTTAGTTTGGCTTATTTTACTTAACATAATGATTGATGTTTCCAAACATTTTTCAGGAAATGTGATGATTTCATATTTCTTAGTAGCTGATAAATTCCATTGTGTAGGCTGGAGAGACAGCTAAGTCAGTAGGTTAAGAGTCCTTGCTACTCTTCCAGAGTCCTGAGTTCAGTTACCAGCACCCACATTGGGAAGCTCACAACCCCCCTAACTCCATCTTCAGGAAAATATGATGCCTTCTTCTATTCCCACATAGACACATACATATATAGATAATTAAAATATTACCTCAAAGAGTGCCAGATTTTTATCAAAATATTCATCTCCTTCTTCATAGTTGGAATTATTGAGATAAGCATTTCGAGCTTTTTTATGTCCATCATCTGAAAAGAAAGGAAAACAGTGGCTTTTCATGGGTCTAAGACACCAGCACCAATAACTATGTGGCCTCTGTGTTAGCAAAAACCACTTCAGATTCAAGTTCAGCTTGAGTGGTAGACCTCAGAACTGCTTGGAGAATGTGGTGTCCTGGCCAAAAAAAAAAAAAAAAGCAAATCAAAGCCAAAGAATCCGCAAATCCGTATGAAGTTTTTTGTTTTTGTTTTTAATACAGAGACATCTGGAGACAAGAGGCCCTACCGTTGAACTTACGCACAAATAAACAAAAACACACAGTATTTCTTTCTTGGTATCTTATACTGCTATACACATTGGCTACTTTACAAATTGTTGATGCTGATAATTGGAGAAAAGGCTGTTTCCAAGGCTATCTGACATTAAAAAGTTTTATTGTATATGTATGTATGTGTGTGCATGTGTAATGCACGTGTATGTGTGTATGGGTAGAAGAGTGCACATGTGGAAGTTAGAGGACAACTTGGTAGAGCTGATTCTCTTCTACCTTTGTAAGGTCTGGAATTCAGGTTGTCAGCTGGCTGCTAAGTGCCTGCTGAGCAATGTTGCTGACCTCCTTTCCGATGCTTTATTAATTATAACAGGTGACTTAATCTTTGATGATTTTTAAAAATTCTTTGATAATTTCATAGGATGTTATTTCGAATATATCAACCCTCCCATTGTTTCCAACTCAGCTTTGGGACTGCTTCCTTTTTCTTTTAACCTTCTCTCCCCATGAGGTCCAGTTTGTGTTGCTCAGCTAGTTTTGGGACTAAGGTATGTTCTGGTGCATAGTCAGACTATTAAGATCATCATCATTAAATGATGACCCGAGTCTCTTCTCCCCAGCAATCACTAAATGCTAATAGCTCCTCAGCTGGTGCTGGGATTGCAAATCCCACTCCATTCCCACTGTGCCTGATTCTGGCTGGCTGGAGCTTGTGTACATCTGTGCGCACTGTTAATAGTCACTGAGTTCACATGTACTTCTCTCTGAAACTGCCCATGACCTTCGGCTCTTACAATCTTCCTCCCCACCCCCCACTAAAAGCCCCAGCTTTGAGATAACATATAAAAGTTAAATTTGGGGCTAAGCACTCTGTAATCTTTTGTTCTCTGTATACCAAGAAGCTGGAAGTCAACAGTGGTTTTTGAAAGAGTCTCACCATGAGGCCCAGACTGGTCTCAAACTCTTGACTACCCTTTCTCGGCGACCAAAGTACTAGATTATAGGTGTCTCTTCAGATCAGGATCCCTTGCATATCATTTTTATGTTGAAAGTACCTTACTGGAATCTAACGAACTAGCTGTAAGCAAATAAAGAAGAATCCAAGATCTTGAGACAGCAAGGTTTGTGCTATATTAATACTTCTTAATCTTTAGCTTTTTAAATTGTATATAAGTTACATAACTGCACAGTCTGATAGGAGAGAAAATGTGTGAATGTTATTTAAAACTAAGATTTCTACTACTGAGAAAGATACTAATATAAAAATTAAAGAAAATTAAAATCACTGTACATCACTTTAAATCTATAAGAGGAGCCTGGCAAAAGGACATCGAACTGGAAATGGTCATCTGAAAGGACAAGAGGCCGACTTGAACAAGCTCCTGATGGGTCTGAGAGGAGTACAGAAAAGGAACACATGACTGACACTCGAGACATTCGAAACAATATTTTAATAAGAAGTCCATTTTGCCAAGTTTTGAGGAAACAATGTATAAGGAAAAGCAATAGAAAAATCAAATAGCTATGCTGTCTGCTTGTTCTAATTACATTTAAGAATAATTATATCGCTAAAGACTAGGGTTTTTGTTTTTTGATTTTTTTCCTAGAAACACATTGTAGCTAATTTGTGACACGGGGAACAGTACATAGAAAATCCCTGCCAGTTTAGAAACTTTAGTAAAAATAACAGATCTAGGCAATCATCTCAATGGCTAGGAAAACCATTAGTAAAGGACTGAAGTATAACCTGCTTCCAGGTAAATGAAGGTGATCACGAGCCTGTTGACCAATACTAACATCACTGAGGGCAGACACTGTTCATCCTATGTATTGTTAGCAAAAGAATGAACTCGATCTATTAAGCCTCTCCAGGAATGCAGAAAATACAAAAGAAAATACAAAAATATATAGTAAGCATACTCAAAGATATAATCACCACAGTAAGAACATATGATAATCTAATTTCTTCAGCACATCACAAGCTAAAAGAGTAAACTTTTACAGCTTAAAGCTTTTGATGTGACTGAAATCTAACGTATGATCTTTGTTAAAGCCCAGACTCAAATAAACTTGAAAAGGCATTTCTAGAACAGAGAAATATTGGGTTAGAGATGACACAACTGCTCTTCCAGAGGACCTGGGTTCAAGTCCCAGCACACACACAGCAGCTCAGAATCACCTATACCTACAGTGACAGGGGATCCAGCACCCTTTTCTGGCTCATGGGCACCAGATACACATGTTATGCATAGAATTATATGTAGGCAAAACACCCATTCACACAAAATAAAATAATATAAAATTAAAAACAAGGAAATTTAAATATATGCTTAACCGATAAAAGTTGCATTTATTACTCTTGGGCTTCTGCAGGACCAGGAAGCACCAGGGGACTAGGTTACTGGCTCCACTGGGATCTGACAGCACTTCATGACCAGTTTCTAGCTCCAGTGGTCTCAGTGGTCAGTGAGTGTCCTGAGCTTCAGTGCCCAGGGTCCCCCAAGAAACTGGGACTTTGACCTAAGAGGTGTTTAAGATTAGTGTGGATGTGGGTTTTGAATTCTGAGGTTCCAGGGGTCACTGCAGGACCTGGAGTCTATGCTACTGTAGACTTAGAGCCTACAGCTTTAGCCACAGCTCCCAGATATCTCTCAGACTTCAGTGGGTCTGATTTTATCATGGCCCCAGTGGATTCAGATAATTTAGGCAATGATGGAGGTTCTGAGCCCACCTGGCTACATTGGTTCTTCATGTGCTGATCCACCCCGAGTCCTGTTGCCACATACCTATAATGGGATTACCTTGGTGACAACACTTGACAACACTAAATTTCTCCAGTCCACATTGCTGAATTTCATGCAGACAATCCTTTGGGAAGAACCACAGAAACACCACAGAATATATTCCAAAGTTGGGAAGTAAACATTGAAATTCTTAAGAAAATGGATGCATCTAGAGAATATCATCCTGAGTGAGATAACCCAGTCACAAAAGAACAGACATAATATGCAGTCAATGATAGTGGGATACTAACCCCAGAAAGCTCTGAACACCCCAGAAACAACCCACAGACTGTGTGAAGTTCAAGGAAAAAGGGAAAAAAAGAATATATTTTAATTAAAATAGAACTGTATCACATCCCCCTTTCCTTCCTACAGCCCCTCCCAGTTTCTCTCCTATCTCCTCAAATTAATAACCTCTTTTCCTATATTATTGTTACATATATATATATGTGTATGTATACGTACCCACAAATACTTAATTACAACCTTATAAAATGTATTTGTATACTTTTATGCAAAATGCTTAAAAATCTGTACATTTATCTTTGTTTTTTAAAATAAAGTTAAAAAAAATAAAAACTGAAAGTCAAACATGCTTTAAGAGATGCACACAAATCAACAAAGAAACACACAGCTGTGCTTTGTGACCCATCCCAACCAACGAACCCCCTAATGAAGGAAGCCAAAACCATATAGATAGTTGGATGTCTGACAAAGAATTCAGAGTCTTCTTATTTTTTAAAAGACTTAATAATAGTCACATAGAAGATTCAAACAGATGGACACATTTAAAAAATCTATTTTAGACTTCAACAAGACACTCTCAAAAGTGAATGCAACAGTAAATTGGAGGTAAAAGTTCGAAAGATAAAGGAAAAAAACTGGCAAGAAGACTGAAAAATTAAACAAACAAACAAACAAATACTTGAAGTAAACAAGATAGTGAATCAAATAAAAACCACAACAGATGGCATCATGGACAGACAAGAACAAGCAGAAGAGTGGGTTTCAGAGGTGGGAGGACAAAGGCGAGATAACAATACAAATGAACACACATATTTTTTGTGGTGATAGGTACATGAAAATGTAACTGACAGTAAAAGCAAGAAACATTAAGTTAACCTTGGAATAAGAAAAACTATTCTAACTAGTGGAAGGTCATTTGGAACTGGACAAATGTCTATATACAAACATTAAATATAGCTCCATGATGATTTTATTTGTGACTTTTTTACAACCTCTACCCCCCCCCCCTCGAGATAGGGTTTCACTATGTAGCCCTCTGTCCTAGAACGCATAAGACCATTAGGCCCCAAATGTGCTGGTCTACCTGCCTCTGCCTCCGGAGTGCTGGGATTAAAGCTGTGTACTACAATCCTGGCCCAATAAAGTGATTTTTAAGAGAACATTAATTTCGTTAGTGTTGGTGTACATGTGGACACATTTGGACACATGCCACTTGCCATGGGTATGGAGCTCAAAGGACAACTTGTGAGTGTTGGGTCTTTTCATCTAGCATGTGAGGCCCTGTGCAGAACTCCAGTTATCAGTGTTGGCTTCAAGTACCTTTACCCAAGGCACTCATGCCACTCAATGATAATCTTGTAATGGTAAAAACAACAACAGGCCGTGGTATATAAACATTTCTTTAAAATATTCTAGATAGCTATTAAAGGATACATTTTATTTTATTATTTTTTAAATCTAGCATTAAGAGCACTGTGTCCAACTCTGCCACTGCAGCTGTTTGGATACCTCAGTCTTATGTCTGAGGTGAGTCAACTTGCCTGTCAGACAATCTGTTTCTGTGCCAGTTTCTATTTGTTTGACTATTTATTTTGGAAAAGAAAGTAGTTTCCCTGGAGACTTTGTACCATAGAAAGACAATGATGCTTTCAAGGCCCAGTTACCCTCATCAATCTTGACCCAGGACAATCATAAAAGGAAGAGGCTATCAAGAGAAAAGACCACAATTCTCATTTTGGTTATATAGGAAAACAGGAAACTAGAAGTAATTTTACTGAAAGGCATGGGTTACCTCTCAGCTAGAACATAGTGGCTGGGAACCAATCACAGTTCACGTGTCTGTAGTCTGGGTTACACAGGAATGCCAGCCACAATGGAATTTCTAGATATTCCAAGTAAATATCTTTTTTTTTTTTTTTTTGGTCATGAATTCAGAACCAAGCATATATTATAGGACCCTTGAAAGTTATACAAGAATTCTGAGGCTGTAGAGAAGCCTCTGCAGTTAACAGCACCTACTGCTGTTGGAAAGGATCTGAGTTCCATTCCCTGTACTCTCAACAGCTCACAATTCTAACTCCAGTTCCAGGGGACTAGATGCCCTCTCCTGACTTCTACAGCACCAGGCACAGATATGAGGTACATATGAACATATAAAGGCACTCCTCCCACCCCCCCACAGCACACACTCACACAGATATTTAAAAACAAGGATCACATTGAACCATAAGAAGGTCATTTTGTAAGATACCCACTGGCTGTGGCAATGACGTGACTTGAGCATCCCACCACTGTTGCCATGTTTCTTCCCTCTCACTTACAACCCAAACAGCATGGATACCACGAAGAAGGTGCTGCACATCCTGGCATAGTGAAAAAGAAAACTGACAGAACCTCTGTTTCTTCTGAAAATTTTGTTTCTGTTTTTTGTGACAAGTAATGTGCTTTGAGCACACCTCCACTAAGCTACACTCTCTTTTCTCTGTAATCAGAAAAAGTATATACCCAATATCTTGTTTAAAGATCTTTATTGTTTGGTTCAATTTCTGCAATGTTGCTCTTGTTAATTACCAGTAACACTGTAATGTGGAACCATGATAAACTGCAAAACTAGTTCTTTAGCCTCCTGGTCAGATGGTCTTTGCTGTCCTGATCTAGACAGAGACGAAACATTAAGAGTAGTTAATTTCCTGACATATATCTGTGTTTAAACCACATTTACTAGAACAGGAAACATAGTCTCAAATTCTGTAAAAAAATTAGCTTTTAAATGAATAAAAAGTTGGAAAATTTGAGATTTTCTGAGAGTTATGTTGGAAGTAGAATTATATTAAGTATTCTAAGTAATATGATGGATATAGGTTTTAACTAGTGAGAAAGCAAAAGCTAGAATTAGTTTTTGTTTTTTCTTTTGTGCCCTTTTCTGAAGGGGAAGTGAATGAGAGCCCACAGGTTGGCTTGTTTGCTTGTTTCTTCCTTCAGTGATAAGAACAGAACCTTGGCACTCATGCATTCTTGGTAAGCAAGGCAACACTGACCTATACACTGAAGCCCTGCAAGTGATGCTTTTGGTCTATGTCATGTGAGTTTGCAGTCAGGCAGAGCACATTACAACGGTCTGCTCTACTTCAAGCTATAGCCTGCTTTCTTCCTCTTCAAGTAAGTGTGTCATGTGTCCTAGGGTTTCCGAGGGATTGAATTTTGATGATGTCATCAATGTGATATTGTGTTCTGTTTACTGTAGTTCCTATGAACTGGCTAACAGATGAATCTGGAGGCTTACGCACATCACATTTGTTATTTTTAGGGGAGACAAAAATTTCTACATAACTGCACTGTGATCCTTTGCCTGGTCATCCTTTTTTTTTGAGATATTAATAAGCATTGATGATTAATGCCTGGATCCATTATCTTATGAGGGGTAATAAAATGTGATGTTTTCATTCTGTTAGTTTTTGTAGGTCACAAACAAGAGACATTCTTTTAAATCTACTAATTGGCTGTCAAGTGATACAATTAAATATAAAACAGATAATCTATTACTCTCCCTCACCAAATAATCAGTGAGTGGTCATGGAAAAGCACTCCAGTTATGGACAATTAGTTTTTAATTTCCTATTAAATGTTCCACCTACTTATATTAAAATGATTATTTACTTCTTAAAAACTAATTCAAGAAGCACATATATTTTTTTGAGATATGGTCTATGTAGCTCAGGTTAGCCTAACGTTCATGTTCTTCATGCCTCATCTTCCTAAGTCCTGGGATGAGAGATGTAAACCACCATGTCAGGTACACACATTCATTTTTGATATGAAGCCTGTCATATATTTTTAGCAAGTTAATTGATAATGGTATTTGTTTATTTTTGAGACATTGGGGATTGAGCTCCGTGTCATGTACATGGTAGATAAACATTCTAACACTGAGTCAAACCACAGCCTGTGGAGATAATCTTAAAGACTGCTACATGTAAGAGACCTACCCAAGACCAATCTGGCTAATATACCAGCATGAAGGGGGAGGGGGGTGAAGTCTCAACCCCCTGCTGGACAGCTATTGAAGGTGATGCTTCTGGGGAAGGGAGAGTCCCTTTCCCTAAGTTTGTGGCCTCTGGTAGGTCGACCACACTCCACTAGATGGCTCAATATCCATGAGTGTGTGGGCATCATAAACTAAACTCAGTGAGCTGTAAAATAAATAAAACAAAAACAAAACCAAAACCCAAAAGTCAGACGTTAACTTTGAACAATTTGGGAAAGAGGATGGATCTGGGAGGAGTCATACAGGAGAGGTGCAGGGTGAATATAATCAAAATGCACTGCAAGTGTGCATGACGTTCTCAAAAATGTAATAAAAATTTTATATTCAAATTTAAATAAAAACACGGTGCAATTCAGACTCTAAATCTTTTGTTTAGGCTGATAATGCTTTCCCCATTGTGCCACTGTTACGTTTGGTATCAAGGCTATCAAGACTCAAATTAATTACAGTGTTTATTTGATTTCCTATGCTATGAAAAAAGATTGTACAAGACTGGATATTTTTATCCTTTCGTGTTTAAGAAAATGTACCACGACTCACTGATGTTTGCCTGCTTGCTTTCTAAACTATTTCAAATAAAAAATTATACACATACGTAGAGGGAAAAGTTTGCAAATTGTTAAGTACAGACTTCGATACCTTATAACAGAAGTTTCACCTCCCATACTTCACCTCAGCCTGACCCTGAGTTTTGAAAGAGAGCTGATGAGTCAGTGAGAACAGTAAATACATTAAAATAACTGCAGCCCGCTGGCAGGAGCAGCATTTAAGCATGTCTGAAGATGCTGTTTTAAATCCCATTTGGCAGGGAAAGTCTGAAAGATGTTATTAAAAAGTGAATTCAGCAAGCAAGATAGTTGAGCCAGTGTTTCCTGCAGGTGAACCTAGACACAGGAGCTTTTTAGAAAGACCTGGGGGTTCCATTTGTTGTGTTGGGGGTTTGGCTTTGGAGGTTCTGGGATTTATTGAGGTGCTGGGGTTGAGCTCAGGGTATGGTGTTAGCCAAGTTAGTACTGTATCACTGATTTATATCCCCAGTTCTGAAAGGTTGGGACACTTGTAAAAAAAATTACAAAATAGTTTTTGTCTACTTCAATGCTGTTTGGTAATTTGTGAACGGTATAGATTCTTACCCTTCCCCTACCTCCACTGTACAAATATTCCTGGTCAGATAACAAAGTAGTCTTGGAATTTTGAGCTTATCTTGGAAATTTCACAACTTAGGGGAGAAAAAAAAAAGATTGAGACAAAGTCTAATGTAGCCCAGACTAGCCGTCTTCTTGCCTATGTTTCCCACATGTTGGGATTACAGGAATGTGCTACCATGAGACAGATAAACACATTGACAGATGGAAAGAGAGCAAGTATGCATGCATACCGAGTTTCTTCAATACTCTGGAGCTTTTTCTGTAAGCAAACAAGTCATATCAAGTTCCTTCCCTACTGTGGACTTTCTGATAGCACATTTCCCATAGCTGCTACTGTATACTCTAATAGCTAAAAGCTCAGCAGTGTACAAACCCACATATGCATAGCACCAGACAAATTTAATTATTAACATAAATTTCTTATTTTCATCCATAGCTAAGGAAATAAAATACAAACTAGAAATGACATTTTACCTGTTAGTAAATATAAAAAAATATAGATTAATAATATCAGTTTGGCCTGGAGAGCTGGCTCAGCAGGTATGGGCAGTTGCTGCCAAGCCTGACAATTTGAGTTCAATGTCCACAACACATATGGTAGAAAAAAAGAACCAATGTCTGAAAATTGTCCTCTGACCTCCACACACATGCTTTGCCATGTGTGTCATTCCCTAGATTAAATCAGTAAGTAAATAAGTAATAAAACTTTAAAAATAACACCAGTTTTTGATAACAGAGTAGCAAGCATTACTCCTTATTCAGGTTGGTGGAAGTTTATGGTGACTTATCTAGTTGAAAATGTATAAACCCTCTAAGAAACATTTGCTATGCAGCTATACTGACAACGCTGACTGCACAGATGCAAGTACAGGACGCTCACTGCAACACAGTTTCTTTTTAAGAAACGAATGGGTTTGGGTATTTTGCTTGCATTTTTGTTTATGTGCTACATGCATACAGTGCTTACACAGGCCAGAAGACATTAGATTCTCTGGATCTGTAGTTATAAATGGATGTAAGCTGCCATGTGGTGCCTGGAATTGAACCCAGGTCCTCAGAAAGGGAAACTAGTTCTCTTAACTTGCTGAGCCATCTACCCACCCTTCAGCATAATTTTTTATCTGTGTTCTAGAAATAACCTAAATGCTCATGAAGAGGGGGAAGTGGCTGAGTAGAACTGCAGTGACAGTCATGCCCCACTGCATTCTACATAAAGGATGAAGAGATCCCTACATACTGATAAGAGACACCACAAGAAACAGGACACAACAAAAGGCCATTCAAATTATCAATGCCACCGACATAAAATGGGAAAAGTAATGCACAGCATGAACACTGATAGATAAGAATGTCTAGAATTCCTAATAAAGAGTCAAAATTAAGTACTTGGGGAAGTAGAGTTGAGGTGCTGGGGAGAAGAGACCCTTTGAAGGATTTGAGTTTTTAATGATGATCTGTGTTGCTTGGATTCTTCATTACAGTGTTGTAGAAAAGAGTCCAAGTTGCAAATGTATGTTTTGAAAGCTACAATTTGAGAGCTTATGAAATTTATGTCAAATTACAATTTCTCTACAATAAATAATACCTAGAGGAAATCAATTCACTCCTATAACTTGTTTCATAGGTAAGAAGCTGGACTATCAATTGTGGCTTATTAAAGGCCATGTTGTCTATGAAGGCTTTCAGCAATTAGTTATTATTTATCTTATTTGTGTGTGAGTGACAGTGGGTGCATGCACACGTTTGCAGTATGCTGTGAAGGCCAGAGGAACCTGATAGAGTCGGTTCTCCTTTCCTACTATGTGGCTTCCAGGACTCAAACTCAAGTTGTCAGGGAAGTGCTTTACCTGGTGAGCATCTCACAGACACTGAATGGCTTCCAGAAATTAAAATGTTATTCAGCATCAACATAATAAAATAGAAAAAAAATCTGTAAAGTCCAAGATATTATGTAATATCACAATCTTATTTATTATTGTACATGTTTATAACAGAGTGTGTGTGCATGTGCCACAGTGTAACTGTGGGGGCTAGAGGGCACTTTGTGGAGCTGGTTCTCTCCTTTCCATGTGCAAGGGTCCTAGGGACCAAACTCAGGTCACCAGGGTTTTGGGCCAAGTTCCTGTACTTGATTAGCTATCTCTTGACTAACTTTTAAATAATTTTTGTGTATATATGATTCGCTTGTGGACAAACCTGTCAAAGCACATGTGTAGAGGATAATGTCTTCTTTTCAATACTATCCTGGAGAAAGAAGTTCTAAGACCTTTTTAAAAAGCTACAGATTATGTAAAATTGCCCCTTAAAGTATAATTAAGCTGATTTTAATAATTACAAAAGTAGCTTCCTAGAGCTTTACCAGGCTGTAAATTGACAGTGAAAGGCTTGAGGGGTGAAGAGCAAAGTGAAAATATCAAAACAGCAACAGAGGGGAGCAGGTAATGTCTGTGGGGACAAAGAGGGAGGTGACTCTACAGAGGCATGTCCCAGAGCAATACAATACCTAACAGCTGGCTGTGCTCCCCTGTGATGGAGTTCTGACTCGGGTCTGAAAAACAAACAATTGAAAAGGATAGAAAAAAAAATGAATGACCAACACAAACATTTATTTATAACTCAAGCAACGAAGTCAAACAAGGTAATAAGCAAAAACAAAAAAAAAATATCAAGAGTAAAAAAAAAAAAAAACCAGAATGTACTATTGTAAAAAAATGATTACATTCTTCTATACATTAAACACCTGAGTTACTATGTGACCCAACAATTCCACATCTATCCCCTAGAACTCCTGAAAATGGGACTCAGATACATATGTAACCAAGTTTCCAGTTGCATTATTCATTAGAGTAAAAGGCAAACAGTTCACATTATCCTCTGGCAGATGGAGGAGTGAATGAAACATGTTACCCATGTAGGCTGCAGCATTAGTCCATAAAAAGAATGCAATTCTGACCCACACTCTGTAAACCACAGATGAAACTGGAAAACAGTACACTAATGGAAAAAAGGCAGACAAAAAACACCTATTATATAATTATATTTATACAGAATATTGATCACAAGCAAAGTTACAGACAGAAAGATGAGTGCCTAACAGAGTTGGCTGAATGAAGGTATTATTGCTAAAGGACCAGAGGTACTGTTTGGATGATGTAAAGTTCAGGAAATATATAAGGTCAGGAAGCACTGTAGATAATAATTGCCAAGAAAATACACTTAAAAACCAACTAAAGTAGGAAACTGTGTCCTATACATATATCATCACAATAAAAAGTAAATAAAAATCATCATGCATATCTGACCAGGCAATAGTAGTTCATAAAGTAGAAGTCTAGCCTTAAGACCTGTGACATGAGTTACATTTTCTGTAGCAACTCCAAGGTATGACATGAGCAGAACATTTATCACTACCAGAATCCTGTAATGTGAACTGAAGATCTAGTGACTAAAGAGCTTTGATAAAAACCTGTTTTATCAACAATCTGAAAGTGGTGACAACAAGCTAAGTGCCTAATTCATGAGGGACGGACAACCACCACTTAACATCAACCACTTGTTTATTGTAAGGTCTTGAAAAGCATTACGGGCTAAGTATGGAAACAGCCCTAAGTTTAAAATAAACTAAGCCTCTTGAGATGCTGTAAATTGCAATTGGCTTCCTTGCAAGTATCTGAAGGAATGAAAGTAAAATTAAACCATAGGTCTGTGAACAATGAATTTTACTAATTTCTAATGAAGTTTTGTATTTTTTCCAATTGTATAGCTATACAAGAAGCTATACAAAAAGTAGCAGTGTTTTCCTTTGTCATCCTCCTCCTCCTCCTCCTCTTCCTCTTCCTTCTCCTCTCCTTCTTTTTGGCCAGTGATAAATATTTTAAACATGTCACTAATATTTTATACAAAATGAAAACAATATTCACCATGCTTCATATCTATATGTCATATGTAAGTAAACGTAAAGCTTTAAAGGAAGATCTCAGGGGTAAGCCATAGCTACTAGTAGAGTGGGTTTGACCTTCACTACTTCAGTAAGCAATAATAAAAAAGAGGTCCAGACAGAAGGAATAAAAGAACTCTTAACAAACTCTGGTTTCTTACACACATTACAGTGTCCCTGTCAGTATACAATGTCATCAAGGAAGACATACTGCAAATACCTTATTTCCACAGTTAAAGTTTTAAATGATTAATGGTCACTTATATTTTAGTTGTATTTTCAGAGACTTTTCTTCCTTGATTTGATTTTGGAAAAGAAAAATTCCAAACTTATCTATTCAATGACATTTGGGCCAACACATTAGCAAGTGAATCTGTAACTTTTTAAAAAACGCATCTTTTCATCTGAAAAAAAAAAAAAAAGAAGCATGCAGAAGGCTTACACAAATTCAGTCAGACAAAATTTCAGTACTGAGAAGGGGAGGTGTGTTCAAAGCCACAACCCTAACCAAAAGCTATCTGTAACTGACACATGCTGGGAGAAGAAAACCCGAGTTTTCTCTAATGGAGTGACACTGGGCAGATCCACTGAACTCCTGGGCATGCCTTATGCTCAGCACAAATCAGATCTCATGTGCTGTTTTGTCTTTTTTGTTGTTGTTGTTTTGTGTGTGTATGTGCTCTTTTGGCTTTGCACTTTTTGTCTTTTGAGGGTTTTTCTTCTGTGTTTGTTTCTGAGAGAGAAAGGGATGGGAGGAGGGAGGTAGGAGTGACAGAGTGAGTAGGAGACAGAAAAGCTCTATGAGGACGTGGGAGAGACAAAAAATAGGATCAAAATATATTATATAAAAAAATGAAACATTGAGGCACTCGGAACATCCACAACTAGGAAAAGCCGAGACCCAGACACACGGGACTGGTGAGAACCGGGTGAGAAGGGGATTCTGACTACACAGGGGGCAGAGAGACCTCAGAGGAGCACGCTGAAAGTGTGCGCCTGCCCGCCTGGCTTGATCCAGAGATCCAGGAACCCGGCTGCATCAGGCCGTCTGTTCCCAGCCAGCGGCTTCCGGGGTGCACAACAAACACTTGGAACAGCGGAGATCCAGGGACACAGGCCAGGTACAAGGGACAGGCAAGAAACAATAACTGACAACAAGATGGCAAGAAGAAAGGGAAAGAACGTACCCCAGGAAAACCAAGACAACCTGGCAACACTAGAATCCAGCTCTCGATCACAACAAACAGTGGAATGCCAAACACTCCAGAAAAAGAAGACTCAGACACGAAATCCTACCTCAAGATGATGATAGAGATCCTTAAACAAGAACGGGAGGAAAAGCATAAAGAATTAGAAGCTTTTAAAGAAGAAACAAGAAAAACACCCAAAGAACTAGAAGAAAACAGAACCAAAGAGATGAAGGAATAAAAGAAGGAATTTAAAACGGAAATTGACACAATAAAGAAAACACTAAAAGAGACAACCCTAGAGGTAGAAATTCTAAAAAAGAAATCAGGAGTCACAGATGCAAGCATCTCCAACAGACTACAAGAGATGGAAGAGAGAATCTCGGGGGCCAAAGACAACATTGAAAACATAGACAAAACAGTCAGAGAAGATGCAAAAACCAAAAAGCTCCTAACCCAAAATGTCCAGGAGATCAAGGACACAATGAGAAGACCAAACCTAAGGATAATAGGAATAAAAGAGGGTGAAGAATATCAACTAAGAGGTACAGTAAGTATCTTCAACAAAATCGTAGAAGAAAACTTCCCTACCCTTAAAAATGAAATGACCACGAGCATAAAAGAAGCCTACAGAACTCCAAATAGGTTGGACCAGAAAAGAAATTCCTCCTGACACATAATAGTCAAAACACCAAGTGCCCAAAGCAAAGAAAGAATACTAAAAGCAGTAAGGGATAAAGGTCAGGTAACATATAAAGGCAGGCCAATCAGAATCACACCTGATTTCTCAACAGAGACTATGAAAGCTAGAAGAGCCTGGACAGACATCATGCACACCCTAAGAGAGCACAAGTGCCAGCCCAAGCTGCTATACCCAGCAAAACTATCTATCACCATAGATAGAGAGATGAAGATATTTCAAGACAAAACTAAATTCACACAATATATGACCACAAACCCAGCACTACAACAAATTATAGGTGAAAAACCCAATACAATGAGGGGAACCACCTCATAGTAAAAACTTCTAAGCAAGAAAACCGAAAGAAGAAAGACACAGAGGCACAATTTAACCTACCAAAGCAACAAATAGCAGGAAACAGCAACCACTATTCCTTGATATCTATTAACATAAATGGACTCAACTCCCCAGTAAAAAGACATAGGCTATCAGACTGGATATATAAACAAAACCAAGCATTTTGCTGCATACACGACAGTCATCTTAGAGACAAAGACAGACACTATCTCAGAATAAACGGTTGGGAAAAAACCTTCCAAGCAAACCTGTATGACAAGAACTTCAAACCTCTAAAGAAGGAAATCGAGGAAGATCTCAGAAAATGAAAAGATCTCCCATGCACATGGATTGGAAGGATCAACATTTTAAAAATGGCCATCTTACCAAAAGCAATCTACAGATTCAATGCAATCCCCATCAAAATTCCAACACAGTTCTTCACTGAGTTAGAAAGAGCAATGTGCAATTTTATTTGGAATAACAAAAGACCTAGAACGGTGAAATCCATCCTCAACAACAAGAGAACATCTGCGGGAATCACTCTTCCTGACCTCAAGCTATATTACAAGGCAATTGTGCTGAAAACTGCATGGTACTGGTACAGAAATAGGCACGTGGATCAATGGAATAGAATAGAAGATCCAAAAATTAGCCCTCACATATATAGTCCCCTGATTTTTGACAAAGGAGCTGTAAATATTCAATGGAAAAAGGACAGCCTCTTCAACAAATGGTGTTGGTCCAACTGGCACTGAGCATGCAGAAGAATGAAAATAGACCCTTTCTTATCTCCTTGCACAAAGCTCAAGTGTAAGTGGATCAAAGATCTCCACATTAAACCAGGTACACTGAAACTATTAGATGATAAAGTAGGGAAAACCTTAGAACTCATAGGCACAGGAGAAAATTTCCTGAACAGAACACCAATGGCTCGAGCTCTAAGGTCAAAGATTGACAAATGGGACTTAATGAGATTGCAAAGTTTCTGTAAGGCTGAAGACACTGTCAAAAAAACAAAATGGCAGCCAACAGAGTGGGAAAAGATCTTTACCAACCCCACATCAGATAGAGGCCTACTATCCAAGGTATACAAAGAGCTCAAAAGCTAGACACCAGAGAATTAAACAACCCTATTTAAAAAAAGTGGGGTATAGACTTAAACAAAATTTCTCAATCGAGGAATATTAAATGGCTGAGAAGCATCTATTTAAGTGTTAGTCATCATTAGCCATCAGGGAAATGCAAATCAAAACAACCCTGAGATTCTACCTCACACCAGTCAGATTGTCCAAGATCCAAAACTCAGATGACAACAGATGCTGGCAAGGATTTGGAGAAAGAGGAACACTTCTCCACTGCTGGTGTGGTTGTAAACTGATACAACCACACTGGAAATCAATCTGGTGGTTCCTCAGAAAAATGGACATAGTACTACCTGAAGACCCAGTTATTCCACTTCTGGGCATTTACCCCAGAGACGCTCCAACATACAACAAAGATACATGCACCACAATGTTCACTGTAGCTCTATATATAATAGCCAGAAGCTGGAAAGAACCCAGATGTCCTTCAGTAGATGAATGGATACAAAAATTGTGGTACATTTACAGAATGGAGTACTACTCAGCTATCAGAAACAATGACTTAACAAAATTCTTAAGAAAATGGATGCATATAGAGAATATCATCCTGAGTGAGATAACCCAGTCACAAAAGAATAGACATAATATGTAGTCACTGATAATGGGATACTAACCCCAGTAAGCTCTGAACACCCCAGAAACAACCCACAGATTGTGTGAAGTTCAACAACAACAAAAAGAATATATTTTTATTAAAATAAAACTGTATCACATCCCCCTTTCCTCCCTATAGCCCCTCCTAGTCTTTCTCCTATCCCCTCAAATTAATAGCCTCTTTTCCTATGTTATTGTTACATATATACATATGTGTATGTATATGTACCCACAAATACTTAATTACAACCTTATAAAATGCATTTGAAAAAAAGACAAAATAAAATGAAAACCTTTAGAAATCTAAAAACATACAAGAATTCAATCTGTCAAACACCTTTGACAGCAGGGCTTATTTATAGATATTTTTATGAGAATCCTTATTATTTTACTATTGCCCGTAAAATTATTTTCTATTGTCCTGTTGAGAATTTTTTTACCTAATAACAATCATAATTGAGAACAAATATATCATGAGGCTGGTTCCAGACCACATTGATAAGTAAGTCATATAATATGTAGTTTTTGGTTCCCTAGTGCACACAGAACCTTATTTTATAATACATTGTAGTTTCTATGCAGTGTGCAGTTACGTTATATTGTTCCCTTAACAATGTACATCACTCGGTTACATAATACTCTGTTGCTAGAGAATGCTCATAATTATCTGAGTTTTTCATGAGCAACAGTGTCTTCACTCGTGGAAGATCTTGCTTCAGTGTTGATGGCTACCATTTAGCAGAGTGTATACTTAAGGCTGGGTGGACAGTGATGGCAGTTTTTAAATATGAAATCAGTGATGGTTGATTCTTCACACAAAAAAGTCTCTGGAGCATGTGATGCTGTTTGACAGCATTTCCTTTGTTTTGTCTTGAGGAAACAAGGTCTCACTTAGTAGCTACATCATTTATAGAATTTTTCAAATTTAGCCAATCCTTTCAAGCACTGCTGCTGCTTTCCTTTCCATCCCTTTCGGCAGTGCTTCTCAACTCTACAAACCCATGTGCTTTGTTAATGCGTCCTCATGCAAGTGTCTTGTATTTGCTCTCCAATATAACCAAAGTTCTTCCTTGACCCTGCTCTAGCCCTTTATCTCTTCCCTAGTAATACATTTTCTACTTTCACATCTTAAAAAAAAAAAAAAAAGCTTGAACTCTCACATATAGGAGAGAACCTAGCCTATCTGCCTTAATCTGGCTTATTCTGTCTAACATGATGATGTCCGCTTACATCCATTTTCCTGCAAATAACATAATTCAGTTCTTTACTAAAGCTACATAAAAGTCTTGTATGTTATATAATATCACATTTTTCTTATCCTCATTTGCTAATAGGTATGTAAGCCAATTCTAGAGCTTGGCCACTGGAAAGTCCTACTATAACACAGCTATTTTATTACTGTTCTACCAACAGTGTAGGATTCTCTGAAACAGTCATCATTTCAACAATGTTCAAACCATCTTCTCCAGGAGTAGGTTTAAGAAACCACTCTTTGCGCATCCATAAGAAATCAATTCCTTATTCACTAAAGTTTCTGTCACATAGACCTGTTCTTTGACTCTATTACTTCTAGTCCTTGTTCTCTACTATTTTCATATCTATTTTCTCACTTGAGTTCCAAACCTCAAACATGAGATCAGGATTCAACTACTTCCAGCTCCTGTTAGTTATGTTTCACTGATTCCCCCATGGGCCATAAATGCTCTCAATGCTGAGCCCCTACTGCAATGGTTTCTGTTGACTTCGCTCAGTAGTCCCAGAGGGATAACTCTGGTTAACAGCTTCCACGCTTAGAAAAGTATGTGTTAAGGAGACATGAATGCCAGACTTACTCTTAGATCTACAAGATAGATACTGTGTTAAACAGGCATGAAAACTATAACATAAAAACTATGTTAATCTTGCCCATCCCCATCAGACTTCTTAGGTGATGAGAAACATAACTAGTAATTTGAAATTAATCTGTTTTCCCCCTTTCTGGAGCAGGTCAACAGTGGCTGAGACTACTCAGTAAACTAAGTCAGAACTAAGTCAGAACAAATACACTGCCATTCAGGCTTTAGGTTCAGTTAGAGAATACAGGCAGGATACATGTAGCTTAAGTTTTAAGGGCCAGAGGATTTTTGGAATGGCAAATGACCACTAGTTTCAACTCAGTCCCTGGATATATTAGCCCCAAGAAGGGCAGCCTTGCCTTCTGATGCCAGACATACAGTTCTCTTCTCTACTCTCAGAAGCCCCAGTTGGCACCTTCCTCCTGTCAAGGGCTGTGCTGTCTACACTGTGCATCTGGTGTGTGTGGCCACTGCCTGCAGTTATCTTCACTAGCTCTCCTTACAGTTTGCTTCAGCTTCTACATCAGAAGCGGCGCTTTACTGTGTACTTTTATGATATGGAGACAGCTTCTTTCCTTAAACAGCTCAAACAACCTCTGCTCACTTCAAGTTTTTTTTTTCCATGCCATCCTTTTTTTCTCTGAGGTAAGGTTTGTGCCTTTCATCTCCAGACCAGTAAATCCCTTCCCCTATCAGCAACAAAGGTATTTTGTTTTCTTATCATTTATGTCACTGGAATTTTTCATTTTCTGTAAGAACATTTCTTTCACATTTGCCACTGTCTACTTTCCAAAAAATTTAGTTCCTGTTCTCAGGCATATACTCAAAGATAAGTAAAAGAAAATTAATAATTAAAATAACCTTAGTTCAATCATCAGCCCTGAAAAATAGAAATAATTTCAGTTTGTAAATGTTAGATAAGGAGCTAACTGAGTTAACTGGGCAAACCTTTCTGAGGAGGTGATCATTAAGAAAAGACCTGGTACAGAGAGGCAGAAAGAAATTGTGGGACAGGGAAAAAGAGTGAAGGATAGGAAAGAAGAGGGCATGGGGAAAGAACAGTAACACTAAAGATTCTTTGAAAAAGTCATTTGGAAACCTACTACTATAGCAGCTTCCTGAAATACATGTGGACACATACATTTAAAGAGTTAAAATGGAGAAACCCTATAACTTGGCAGTAGCTTAAGTCTCAGAAATGAGTTACTTCTTTTGGAACTGCAGCCAGTAAAGTCCTGTAGACTTCCCCAACAAACATTATAGGCTAATGCCACTGCTTTTGGTTAACCCTTCTGAACTTGATAAATGAAACAGTATTTGAGTCATAGGGTATGGGGAAACCAAGCTGATGGAAGCTTCATTCCTCTAGTTTTCATAGTGCTAGGAAACACTATGCAAGTTACCAGAAGAGACCAAAACAAACAAACAAACAAAAAACATCACTGATCATACCCAGAAATGAATCCTACCAGTTACAATAATGACTGGCCAGAAAACACCCACTGGTACATTCGTGGTCTGGACATCATGGGAATAAGCAACCACTTTCTGACTGACTCTAAGGCTGTTCCCCAAAATGAAACCTACAATTGACATCATTATTGGACCAAGAACTTGTAGCTAAACAGATCATAGGTCATAGAAGCTACTACTATTATTCTGCCAAATAGACAGACTATTAAACCAATTCCTAATGATGTATGATTATACCCATAGATCAATGTATTTCTCAACTTTCATCTGAGAAGCTTCTATCTGCGGTTGACTATCAGAACGAAACTACTGGCTAAGGTATACAGAGTAAGAGACATAATTAAAATAATAAAAATAAAATCTTAAAAAAGTAAAGACCTGTATAATAAGAAAGTAAGCATGGCAATCTTGAAAATGGCTGCTGGAAGCAGAGAAATGGATGAAGAATGACCTAATCAATGGGAATTGGCTTGGTACACTTGGGAACTTGTCAGGAGCTGAAGTGGAATGAGCAGCATAGTGGTTAAAAGAGGTCAGGACACAGATAGGTAGCAGTGACACCCAAGGTCCTGAAGACAAGACACTGACTGTCACTTTTACACTGAACAAGATCTAGAGTAACTGAAAGGTTTTAAGTAGCCACACAACAGAAGCAAAGCCAAGTATCATCTGACTTGTCTGAAACTCTAAAGCAGTTAAACTCAGAAGTAGGAGGATGGTTACTAAGGGCTGAGGGGAAGAAAAGTGGAGATTTGTATGATGACTCATACAACACAATCGTTCTAAAGCTCTTTTGTAGAACAATGTGAGCTAATACAACTGAAACATACACTTTAAAAACCATAAACTAGGCTTGGTAGATTATATTCCTATAATCCTAAATCTGAAACAGGAGAATGTCAAGGTTGAAGAAGCTTAGGCTATACATGATAAGATCCTATATTCAAAAGACAAAAATAAATAAATGTAAAAATGAAGATTTGTGTTACTCTATATCACAATTCAGAAAAGAATAGATGATGATGACTTTGCTCTGGGGGACTGTATTTTGGTGATAGTGGGGACTAGAGGGCAGGAGTGAGACAAACTCTGTGAAGCTCAGGGTGACCTCACAACCTCCTGCGTCAATCTGAGAGGTGGGATCACCTTATAGCTTTGACAGACTGTAGTTTTCATTTACAGCATTCACAAGTCTAAAACAAAGGTTCAGTTTTGTTATTTTTAATATCTTCTGCGTTCATTAGTTTCCCCAGCATCCCTGTCTTCCAAGTCACAAGACAGTATGGGCTCACGGCACGCTTCAGAGAGGATGACACATCAGGCAGCTTAAATATAAAGCCATCTAATACAGCTTCAGACATTACTAATGCTATTCCAGTATTTCTGGAAAAAAAGCTGAGGAAGCAAACTTAAAAAAACTGCCAATGTAAGACCTTGGTTGACTTGGAGACTTATGACATATGGCTTTAAGGATAAAATGGTGACTGTTAAAATATAGGACTTCTATCCATTGTTATCAGGAAAGTTATTAAAATTAAAGGGCTGCAGCTTATAAAAAAATATTGACAAGGCTGGTGAGATGATCAAGTGGGTTAACACACTTGCGGCTAAACTTGAAGACCCAAGACCCATCCCTGGAACCCACATAAAAGTGGCTGTGCTCTGATCTCCATTGTAAAGCATACAGTTGTACACGAACAGTTTAAGTGTATAAACCTTTAAATGGCTACTGCTCAATTAGTCACTTGGTAAAATCTATACAACTCTGCTGATTAAATTTGCTCTTAAATGTCTTCTTACCCGACTCACATCTACTAGGCAGGCATATGCCTATCATTTCCAGTTCCGGTTAATGACAGAAGTGAGATAACATTTGTATCTTTTTATGCTAATCTACTCTTTCACAGATCTGTCTTGCTGACTTGCATAAGTAATTCATGTTAGCTTTCAGAGAAATGCTCTACTATCTCTTTAGATGTCATATCAGTTTTGTACAATGTTTAATTAGTTAATTCATTTATGATATAAATATGTATGTCATGATGGTTTTGGAATCAAACATATGTTTGTATAAATATAACAGCAATGGTGATCCACAGCAGTTGTTAGAATATGTATATGACAGACACCCAAACAGTTTATCTCTATTATTTCTACAACATTTCCATCCCATGCTGTGGCTACTGCAACCCCATGTGAAGAACAAAATGATCAGTGAACCAAACCCACCAGTTTCCAGGGACTAAAACACCAACCAATGAGTTCACATGGAGAGACCCATGGCCTGAGGTACACATGCAGCAGAGGACAGCATTTTCTGACATCAATGGGAGGAGAGGCCTTTGGTCCAGTGCAGGCTCATTTTCCCAGTGTAGGGGAACGCCAAGGTGCTGAGGTGGAAGAAGGAGTTTAGGAGAGGGAGCACCTTCATGGAGGCAATAGGAAGGGGAGGGGGAAGGGGATTATGGGGAAGGGGTAACATCTGAAATGTAAATGCAAAACATTTCCAATAAAAAAGAGAAAAAAGGAAACTTAGAACAGTGGTAGTAATTTATTTATATTTAGTAACACCCTACACTTGAAAACTGTTTCTACATATTTTCTTTGGTTCTCATGATAACCCTGTGATATTAGCAGAAGATGTATAAAGAAGCCAAAGCTAAGTTAGGCTCAATGCTCTAGCCAATACATGTAGAATCTAAACTTCCAAAACTAGTTTGATGGCAAACATATATAACTGGAAAGAAACCAAAGAAACAATACTATTTGAATAGCATTTAAAAATACCTTGGAATAAATATGACCAAGAAAATAAAGAATTTGTACAATAAAAATAGTAAAGACACTGAAAACAGAAACTGAAGAAGATAACATAAGATGGACACACACCCCAACCACATGCATGGATTGGCAAGATTAAGATCAAATGGTCATCTTACCAAAAACTATCTACAGATTCAATGTAACCCCAATAAAAAATTCCAATACAGTTTCTTACAGAAATTGAAAAAAAATTCTTAAATTTCATATGGAAATAAAAACGACCATGAATAGCTGAAATAACAATGACAAAGTGCTAGAAGTATGATCACCCCAGAGTTTTAGCTGCTTTATGGCCCACAGTAATAAAGCCAGCATGGCACTGGCATAACAGGAGCCAATTGCCCACTGGGATCAAACTGAAGATGCTCATATAAACGCACACTCCTACAGCTACCTGGTCAGTTATTTTTACAAAGAAGTCAACAATGCACACTGGAGAAAAGAAGCATCTTCAACAGACTGGTGTTGCTCAAACTGGTTTACTATGTATAGAATAAAACTCCTTGTTACTCACTCCACAAAAAACTCAGTTCCAAATGGATCACAGAATTCAACATATGACCCGATACCCTGGATCTGACAGACAAAAAAGTAGGAAATATGTTTGCACTGATTGGTACAGGAAAGGATTTTCTAAACAAGATCTCAATATTGTAGCCATTGAGACCAGCAATTAATAAGTGGAACTTCATGACGCTAAAAAGTTGTACAGCAAAGGACACCATCATTTGAGTGAAGAGGAAGCCTATAGAATGGGTAAAAGATGTTTGCCAACTATTCGACAGAGGGTTAGCATCTAGAACATTTAAGAAAAACTAAAATTTAAAACAAACAACACAATTAAAAATGGGGTGTAGTACTAAGCAGGGAGTTCTCCAAAACTGAAGTATAAGTGTCTGGAAAATGTTTTTATTAAAAAATTAATAATGATGACAAATGCTGGTGTGGATGTGGGTAAAAGGAACTCACTTCTGAGGGAAGTGAAAACTAGGGAAACAACCATGGAAACCAGTGTGGTGGCTCCTGAGAAAAATGAAAATAGATCCAGCTATCCCACTCTTGGACACATCCCCAAAGGACTCTCCACCCAACTGCAGAGATGCTTACATCTGTTACTGCTCTACTCACAACAGTGAGATACTAACAAAAGTGTGTATATTTAGTTTATACAGTAAACTATTATACAGGTATTAATAAAAATGAAATTATAAAATTCACAGGTAATTAGACGGGACTGGAAGCAATCATTTTGAGTGAGGTACCCCAGGAACAGAAAGACCAATGTCACATCTTCTTTCATTTGTGCACGTTAGCTTTGAGTCTTCAGATATATGTGTTTCATGTGGAAATTACAAACAGGGAGAACGGCTTCCGAGAGAGGAGAGAGAATACACTTATATATAAAAGAATATAAAGAAATCATGAACAAAAAGGGATAAGTTGGGGGAAGGAGGGACAGAGAAGGAGGAAACTGGGAGGGGGAAATAATACCAAAGCTTTTTCAAAATATTCATATTGAAACGTATTACTCTAGAAGCTTTCTAGAATATATCTACTTACATAAAGAGAGTAAACATGAGATGGGGTGATACCCTGCTTCATACCAGAGGCTATCAAATAAGAAGCCCAGTCTCAGGAATAGGCTGCTTCTTTTGGAGTTGCTGGTTATTCAGGTCTCATGGACCTTCAAGTGTAACAGGATATTGTCTGTGCTCTTGGTTATCCTCCAGGGTTTGGTGATAGGACACTACTGTCGAAGACACCAGATATGAGTCACAGAAAATGGAGATATCAGGCTGGTACTGACTTGGAAGTGTCATCCCTACTGGCTAGTGTTCATGGTTCTGCTACCAGAGGAGAAAAGTAACTACCTCCCATTCCCAGAAATCAATCCTGCCACCTAGAAAAATGACTGGTTTGGAAAGAAATGCCCACTTGAACAACAGTGGCATAGAACACTGTGAAGTAACCAACCACTTTCTGCCTGGACCTAAGGTAGTCACTCCTCAAGATTAAATCTATACCTGACAGCATTACTGGAACATGAATCTATGGCTAGACAGACAACAGGTCATAGAAGCTATTACTGTTATTCTGCTAAGTGGACACAGTATTAAACCAATTTCTAATGGTTTATGATTGTACCCAGAGATCAATGTATTTTTCAGCCTTCATCTGAGAAGCCGCTATTTGTAGTAGATTTTGAGTAACAGAGAGACCCACAACTGGCCAAGGTGCTGAGAATAAGAGAATTTTATTATAATCAGCTCTAAATGGATATATACTACACCCTCTTCTCCAAAAGTTTGGGGATAATTCCAGAGTTGTAAAGAATGTAAGAACCTAAGGCTGTAGATAACTAACTATAACTATATATATATATATATATATATATATATATATATATATATATATATGCATATATATATGCATATATATACATAAAACAATAAACAATGTCTTTTGGCTATAAGCCATGCAGCTGAACTTATGAACTCACAGGTTAGACAGGATGCATATGATCTGTACAAACCCCAACCAGACCAAATCCCACCATGGAGACAGGAGCTGGGCACTAAGTTCCACTCTTAGCAATCATTAGCTGTTGAGAGATGATGGGCCAGTTTACTCTAATAGTGTAGCCCTTGATTGGCTTTGATGGGGAAAAAAAGATGCAAGGAAAGGAAGAGGAGATAGATCTGTAAATAGTTGGAGGAGGGTGGATGAATATGTATAAAATCCTCAAATAACTAATAAAAATATTTTTAAAAAACAGCCACTTTAAACCCTCAAATAACTAATAAAAATACTGAAAAACAGCTACTTTGTACAATAATAACAATTATTATAATAATAAATTTTGACCTGGATTATGACTTTTCTATTACATCATATGGGTTATAAGTATAGGTATAAGTAACTTCATCACTAAGATATGAAATAACTAAGGGTAAATATTATCATATAAAGCTTTGATGAAGTAATATTACAGATCATATAAGAAGCTACTTAATATGTAGAAGGAACTGGATGGTACCCACAGATGATCATCCTACTGTTACCACTTCAGACACACTGTGTACTCAGATAAGAGGACGTCATCCCTCATCCAAAGAGCATGGCAGAACATAGGAAGAAGACGCAGCTCACAAGGTCATGGAATCCAATCCAAAGCCAGATAAAGGAAGAGAAAAGTTAGAAAAATGCCAAGAACAATTGCCCAAAAGAAAATGCTTCTGTGCAGTCAAACTAGTGTGCTTGTATTAATACTTTCCATTACTTCTATAAGGAAGATGCATAAATGTTTATTAATTTAAATACAAAGAAACATTTAAACTATTTATTGATTTAATTTTATATTGGCTACTCAGATCAAATTTTTACCTGTGGTTTTAGGCTTCAGGATGTGACTTTACCTTTTCACCACCATCCTGACATTATTAGATCAATAAACTAAGAGCTGCTTTATCAAATATAACTTTAATGTGCTAGAACATCTTTAGAACTTACTAATCTTTTCTTAGAGCCTACAATTGGCAACAATATTTAACAAAATTAATAATACTTGTACTGAATCTATTTTTAATTTATACTGTATTTATAGCACACAGCTGATATTCACTTTGTGACAAATCTTTTGTTAAAAGCAGTCATGAAGGCTGTGACTCAACCTAAGTGATAACAATACATAAAATGTGAAGATGATTCATAAAGCTGAAATGACTATATATATAGTCCCTAAATGATTGATTCTAGGGGAATTTTCTTACTACCATATGAAATCTGCACAGTATCAGCTGTAAATAGGATTTTTAAAGCCCTAAAAACAATAAAGGTCCCAAAACCAGAGAAAAATCAAGTAGAGTACACATCTGGGTAGTTTGAGGGGTTTAGATCATATTATGAAAATCTTGGACACAAAAAGGAAAAAGAAAACAACTGAAAAATTCCAAGTGAAACTCAAAAATGAAAGTAGAATTTTAACAAACAATACAAAAATTAGATAAATATTAGATTTATTAGACAGGCAGGTTCACCACATCCACTCTGGGTCACTACAATTAATCCATGCTGACAACAGCATCTCTACATGGAAGTGGTGGTACATGTCAAAAACAAGCATACAACAACACACCCAACATCTCTAAGGCATTCTTCAGGACAATAGTAAGAGTTATTATTCCGAGATTAAGTTCTACTGTGTTGCCCAAGCTGGTATTGAATTCCTGAACACAACTGATAGTCCTACCTCAGCCTGCCTAATACCTGGCACACAGTTACTACTAATTCAACATGCAGCTGAGAACAAAGGTGTCCCTTAGGCTTTCTGTTGCTATGACAGAACACCACAACCAAAAGCAACATGGGGAGGAAAGGGTTTATTTCATTGTACAGTTTGTAGTCCATCATCCTAGGAAGTCAGGACAGGGACTCAAGGCAGGACCTGGAAGTCAGGACTGTTGCAGAGGCCATGGAGGGGAACTGCATACTGGTTTGCTCTTCATAGCTTGCTTCATTTGCTTTCTTCAACACACCAGGACCACCTACTCAGGGGTGGCACTACCAACAAAGGGCTGGGCCCTCCTACATCAATCACTAATTTAAAAAATTCCCTACAGGTTTGTCTATAGGTCAATCTTAAGGGGGTCTTTTCTCAATTAAGAGTACCCCCGCAACCACTACAGATATGTTTAGGTTTGTGTCAAGTTGACAAAACCAACCAGGACAAGTGGCATGCCTGAAATCTTAATTACTTGGGAAGATAAGGTAAGAGGATTACAAATTTGAGGACAGTACAGGCTTCATAGGGAGACTCTTTTGGTCTCAGCTTAAGAAAAAAAGGTGGCTTTGGAAGAGTAAGCATGGACATAATCACTACCTGGTTATTAAAAAGGAAAAAGGAGGGCTGGAGAGATGGCTCAGTGGTTAAGAGCACTGACTGGTCTTCCAGAGGTCCTGAGTTCAAATCCCAGCAACCACATGGTGGCTCACAACCATCTGTGATAGGATCTGATGCCCTCTTCTGGTGTGTCTGATGATAGCTACAGTGTACATTATATGTAATAAATAAGTAAGTCTTTAAAAATAAAAGGGGGGGGGGAGAAGGGAGCTGGAGAGAGATGGCCCAGGGGTTAAGACTGCTCTTCTATAGAATGAGAGTCTAATTCCCAGCTCCCACTTAGCAGCTCACAACTGTCTGTAACTCCAGGTAGGGCATTAAGTTGGCTATTTTTGCACTTGTATGACCAAATAGCTGACAAGCAGTGTGAAGGTCTACTTTGGTATAGTTTCAGCTTTAGCCCATCCTGGTTGGATGGAGATCACGGAGGAACTTGCCTGGGATGCCTTACAACTAACTGGACCAGAAAACAGAGAACTTCTGCCAAAAGTGGAGCTGGGCTATGTAGCTCTTAAAGGCTTGTCCTCCACTGACCACCTGTACCATCCCGAACAAAGGTTCTACATTCTTCCAGAACAGCACCACCAGCTTGGGACCAAGTGTTCAAACATCCAGGCCCGTGCGTCTCATTTCACATTCAAATCTTAATGTTGTGTCTCATGGCCATCTCACAAGACAAAATACATTTAGTTCTAGTTCCAAAGTCCCCATAATACCAACAGTCCCTAAACCACTCAAAAGTCCAAAGTTTCTCCTGAGAGTCTGAGGACAAGGATCACTTGGTATTGTGTGAGCCTTGTTTACATGACTAGGTTCAATTTCTAATATTGTAAAATAAACACACAAGACTATGGTCTTGTCTGAAACTCAAGGCAACTCACAGGTATGATCTGCTATAAAAATAAAATAGAAAGTTACATGATTCCAACCAATGACTTAAACATTTCAATTACAAAAGGAAAACACTGGAGACTGACAAAGATTAGATCAAATAAGAATTGAGCAGGCAAACAACCTGTGACTCCAGCATTCATATCACATGGTAACATCATTTGGGTTGCACTGCCTCTTTAACCCTACACTGGCCACCCATGTGGGTTGGTTTTTTTTTGTGTGTGTGCCAGCTCTACTCTATACATGAAGTTTTTCTTGGCACGTGTTCCAAGGCCCTGGCATATCCAACATCCTATAGTTTTTATGGCAACTTACTTCATTTGTTGACCATTCAGGACCTTCCTGTAGAAACTCTGTAAGACAAAATACATTTAGTTCTAGTTCCAAAGTCCCCATAATACTGTAATAATAAGTGCCGTAGGAATACTTATTACCTGGCCTCATCAACTTTCTACAAGTCCATGCCTACAAAGCCATCACAAATGGATGACACAAGGTTTGGGGGGGGGGGCTACTGAGTTACAGCTGGTCCCCTTCTGCACAGCTACCATTGCCTTAGAGAACCTGCACTGCTATAACTGGGAAAACATGTCCTTAGGTGGTTCTGGTAGAAAAGGGAACTCCTGTTGTAATGTAATCTGTTCAGACAGCTCCCCCACTCCTTCCAAATACATCTGCACTTTGATCCCTGAAGCCTTTGATGAATAGGGTCTTGCCCCCATTAGCCCCTTTCCTATTAACTGTATAATCTCCTGAACATTATATATAGTTTTGTCTGCACCTACCCCTCCATGACTGTAAATGTGTTCACTTCTTTCCTTCCCAAACTATAGTTTCTCACATGTCCTTGCTCCACATTTTATTTTTAATTCCCTTTGTACTTTTACTACAAGCAGCCAGTAACAACCATGCTATGCTCCAGACTCAATGTATTTCAATATTATTTCCTTCACCAAATTTAGTTAGCCCATGACTTTAAAATTCAGTCTCACTTAAAATTTCAGGACATATATGACAAGACATAGTTTGATTCTTTGCTACAATACATCAATGGCCTCTCTACCTATTTTCCAGAACCCTTGTTCCCTTCTGAGATCTCATGAACATCATCTTTAAACTCTCCCCACTTTCCTCCTCAGATTATCACAATCATCCCACTGAACTCTGCCTACAGAATTCAAAGGTTTCTCTAGTCCACAGCTCCATACTTTTCCACATTCTTCCTGCTTACCAGCACAAAAACTATAAAGTAATGATCAGGTTTACTAAAGTGACAACTCCACTGTCACAAATTTTTTGTAGTAGTAACTTTTGCATCACTGTGACCAATACTGAAAGCAAAGATTGATTTTGTCTTACATTTTCAGTTTATCATGACCAAGAAGGTATGGTCAGTTCGTGGTGGTGGTCATGTATAGCTGGGGTTCCTCACATCATGGTGGTCCAGGAAACAGAGAGCTCAAGCCAGAAGTAGGACTGGCCTATAACCTTTAAAGAATCATTCAAAGTGACCCAACTCTATCAACCATAATTTTCCAGATAATTCACACACAGGTTCCCTAACCTCCTAAAATAATGCCACAAACTAGAAACCAAATGTTCAAATACCAGATCCTGTGGGGGACATTTAACACTTAATCTGTAACGGGAGTCACAGGCATTAAAGACAATACTGTGAAAATTTTAAGTATTTATTGATTCCATGCCACAGACAGACAATTAAGACAAAAATTCCTGTACCCACCCTTGTTTTCGTGAGATTGCCAGCACTTGTCATCCTCCAGCAAATGAACTTAAGCTCTTATAAAAGGAAAAGAAAAAAAAAAAAAAACAAAAAAAAAACTATCTAGGGAGAAGCCAGGCAGCCATCGGAGAAAAACCATTTAGAATTAACAGTTGATTGGACCCGCTAAATAAAGATGTTGCAGCAGCCTCTAAAAATACTCATGAGAACAGAGTGATGCATGCCTCTGTACCACATAATTGTGGGACAGTGAGATTGCTCAGTGAGTAAAGGTGTCTGTCATCAAGCCTGATGACCTGAGCTGGATTCAAGGGACCCACATGGTAAGAAATTATTCTTGCACGTTGTAGTCTGACCTCAATACACACCTGCACATACTCCCACAAGCTGTACTCTGTACCACCCACACACAAATATAAATTTTAAATACTTTAATTGCTTAATCTGTTTCTAAAGTTTCAAATACAGAAATTAGATTAGGAACAATTACTTACTATATATGTGAAGTTAAATTTTTTTAGTATGTATGTACCAACACAGTTTGATTAGTAAATGTACTTTGATTTTCCATGTTTAAAAAAGAAATGGAGGCTGGAGAGATGACTCAGTGGGTAAGAGTGACTGCTGCTCAAGTATGAGGATGTGACTTCACATCCCCAACACTCATGTAAGAAGCGAAGGGTGGCCATGTAGTCTGGTAACCTGAGTGCTGTGGAAACAGAGAGTGGAGAGCCTGCTACAGTGTGCAAGCTCCATCAGTACTTCCATGTTCACAAAGAGGCCCTGACTTGACGGAAGGAAGTAGAGAATAATGGTGGATACCTGATAGTCACTGGCCCCCATGTGCATGTACACTGAACATATATTCACATACTCATGTGTGTATACTATATACATCACACAAACAATAAATAAATGGAAATGAAATCTCGCTATGCATGACTTTTGAGGCTGGCCTCATGTTTCATCTAGTATAATGTTCTTTTTATTCCATTTTTTGTACGTTATGACATTAGCTTCTTTTCTACAAAACAAGATGCAATTCAAACTTGTTATGGTTTCAGTGAGACTGGAAGAAAGGCAACTGGGAGAAACTTAACCCTGGACCCACCATGACTTGGAGGATGGGCCTAAGCACAGGTGTTAAACTGAGGCAATGCATTGGTATATTATTAATGTGAGAGCGGGCTTGTTATAAGATATTTACTCCACTTCTTTCTTCTCTTGCTCACCTTAAACTGGCAGGTTTATCTTGGACTTTCCAGTTTCAAAAGCCAGGAACAAATTCATTTCTTTTGCAGAGGCTTAAATTTTAAGGGGGCAGGGGAGAGGAGAAAAGGAGAGAACCCAATGTCTGCTTCTGTTAGCAGGCAGTTCAACAACAAAGCACAGGCCTCTGCTGGGGGCCAGGAAGAAGCCTCTCTTCTCTGCTCTCTGCAACTACCTTGTTGAATCTCACAACTACCTTCTAGCCCCAGAGATAGAAGATTGCAGGGCCCTGATTCTTCTTATTCCCCTACAAAGATCTCAGGAATCTTTACAAGTCAGGTCTTTTTTAGATTTTTCTATTCTCAATATTATCTTGAGGCACTAAAGGCTCTCATGCAAACTCTGAGGAACAAATCAATCCTAAGCCATATTTTCCTGAAAGAGCCTTGAGAGTCCATTTTGTCTGGCTCATCCGCAACAGTTCACTAGATCCAGGGTACTTCTGCTGAAGAGAAAGAGGTACAAGCTGGAATAGAAATGGACAGACAGTGGGACATGCAAACACCCACCTTTGAGGTAGGATGGCAGATAGCTGTAATAGCCATACTCAGTAGGCTGTGATAGAATGATCTCAAGTTCAAGGCCAGCCTTGGCTACACAAACCAACAACTTTAAAACTTAGAAAGTAGTCACCTTTCTAGAACATGGTATGAAACATAACATTCAGTAAAATAGTTGAGCTTATAGACTGGAAACCATTCTGCCTTTGGAACAAGATGTAGAAGTCTCAGCTTCTCCAGCACTGTGCCTGCCTGGATGCTGCCAAGCTTCTGTCTGATGATAATGAACCTCAGAACCTGTAAGCCAGTCCCAATTAAATATTGTTCTTTATAAGAGTTGACTTGGTCATGGTGTCTCTTCACAGCAATGTAAACCCTAACTAAGACACCCTCACCACCTGAAAACTCTGTGAACTACAAGGCCAACCTGTGAAGCAAGATGTGCCTACTTGTACAAAGAGTGGCATTACTGTTAGGGGTTAACCAAGTGCTCTCTGATTGATATGGTGGCCTGTGACACAGGAGGAGGAGGGAATTGATGTTTGGTATTGTACAGCCTGTCAAGAATCCCAGAGAGTAGAGAGACCATAAGCCCTAGAGGGGAACTGCAAACTGTTTACTAGTTAAACTGACAAAGCATCAAACTCCCTGAGAATAAGTAGTGGATGAATGTTTAGCACTAACCAAGACTTTTATACCATTCTCTGTGAAGCTCAAGGAGCTTCATGGAAACAGGAATAGGATCTTAAGAGCTGGAAGACAAAGAAAGAGAAGGGCTACAACATGCCATTCTCTGGGGAAGACACAGACACCACAACCTCAAAGTTGCTACAGATGCCTACACTGTGTCTGCAAAAGAATGGGCCTGTTAACAGGTATAGATGGAGGAAGGGCTTAGGGTACCACCCACATACACATACTGATAAACTATTTGTTAAACAGTAGACACAGGGGAAAAGGGAGTCATTGCCTTCATTTGTGGATCCACTGGTGAGCCCACCAGGCTCTAAGGAATCGTTCCAAAGCAATGCTCACACACATGGCTCTTGCTAAACGTAGTGGGACACAAAAAGCAAACCACAATTTAAGAACCTGGGAAAGGGACTGGGATGGATGAGAGAAGGTGTCAGAGATGGAAGGGGAATTACAGAGGGTAGGGAGAGTCATCACAATACAGTGTGTGTGTGTGTGTGTGTGTGTGTGCGCGCGCGTGCGCGCGCGCGCTTTGGTTATGTTCTAACTCATCTTCTGCCTCAGCCTTCTAAGTTGTTGGGACTACTGGCTGGTACCAATATATCCTTTTAGTACAAAAATTCTCTGTGAAGTCTACATATTTATAGATTGTCTTGTTTTCAACCACTCCATAAATGCTAAGTTCTTAAAAAAAAAAAAAAAAAACAAGAAATAAAGAATATGCTAAGGATTAGAATCAAAGGATACTGACAAGAATGGATAAATATAAAAATAATTATGCTGCATAAAAGACAATAAACTCTATTATTCTATTTATATAAAATGCTCATAAATCTAAACAAGTGAATAGTGACAGAAAAAAAAAAAAAACTAGCTGTTGCTTACACATCAGTGAATTAGCTAAAGTACATTATAAAGGGCACAGATAAACTTTTGTGGGTAATGAAAACGTTCATTATCTTGATTATGGTGACTGTTTTACAAGTACATGCATGTGTGAGAACTCATTACGTGGTACATTTATATAGTTAATTTTATGTCACCTATACCTCAATGCAACATTAAAAAATAATGATTGAAGAGTTCCAACATTTTCTAAAAGGTTGGTATTTCTAATTACAAAGATATAAAACAAATAAAACAAACAAAAACAGCAGAGAGGAAATACAGGAAATTCACTGGTTTTGTGCTTTAAAATCTTCTGCAATAGAAACTACTTTTCTTTTTCCCAGTAGTCCCTTCTATTCTTTTTTTTTTTTTTCCTTTTTCTTTTATTGGATATTCTCTGCATTTACATTTCAGATGTTATCCCCTTCCTGACTCCCATCTCCCCTCTCCCTCCCATTGTGTCCATGAAGGTGCTCCCTCTCCCTACTGCCCTCTCCCACCTCAGAGTTTTGGCATTCCCCTACACTGAGAAAAAAAGCCTTGGCTGGACCAAAGTCCTCTCCTCCCATTGATGCCAGACAATGCTATCCTCTACTGCATATGCACCTGGGGCCATGGGTCTCCCCCTGTGAACTCATTGGTTGGTGTTTTAGTCCTTGAGAGCTGTGATGGTTTTGGTTAGTTGATCATGTTGTTCTTCCCATGGGGTTGCAGACCCTTTGAGTTCCTTCAGTCCTTTCTCTAGCTCCTTCATTGGGGTCCTCGTGTTCAGTCTGATTGTTAGCTGCAAGCATCCTCCTCTGTATCAGTATGGCTCTGGCAAAGCCTCTGAGGAGGCATCCATATCCAAGTAAGCACTACTTGGCATCAGCAATAGTACTTGAAGAAACTACTTTTCTAAAAACATTAAGACTATCTCTCATCTGCCCACAATTCATAATACAACTGAAGAAATAAAACTATAATTACAAGGTCAAATATGGTGGTACACTCCTATAATTCCAGCACCTGAAGGCCTAAGTGGAAGGACCACAGGTTTGAAACTAGTCCTCTGCACGTGAGTCAATCAAATAAAATATATAGATTTAATCACAAGCACCTCCAAGTTGAGACAGACTTGGTATGTCTGAGTGCTGACAGATATTGATAAACAGAATAAACAAAGCCAGGGACAATCAGTCATGCCATCCCAGAGGAAATAGAGATGGATCAGACCTGGAGATAATGGAGGAGTTCAAGTGGATGTGTGTAATTTTTCATGGAATGCAGAGAATGAAAACAGGAGTTCAGATCAAAAGCAAACTGGAGTAAAAGCAGGAGTTGGGAGAAAGATGGAGACAGCATTTTAAACTCTTGCTCCAGAGCTGACAGTTCTAACACTAACAGTAGGATATTCTTCCACAAAAGGTTCTGCTGCAGTAAGAACACAGAAGGGAAATGAGGGAATCCACCTTATATACAGGGCTTACTGTGTTAAAATCATTTTATCTATGTGTTTATGTGCCATATTCAATTTCTACCATGTGTATACCTGTATGAAATTTTACCTTTAAACAGGATTTTAAAATCATTTTATTTAAGTAAAAAAAACAAAAAAAAAACCAAAACAAAAAACAAACACCTAGCATAATTTCAGCAACACATGGAAGTTTTTCTTGCTTTTTTTTTTTTTTTTTTTTTTGTTCTTTTTTAAACAGATCTCACTCTGTAGCTCAGACTGGCCCTGAACTTGTTCTAATGATCTCCATGCTAGATACTGCAGCACCAGCCAACATACCCAGCTACATTGTCTACATCCAAACACTAACCCTTGGTCTTTAAGTCTCCATGTCATTTGTAAGAGTGTACTTTATCATATCATATCTATCTATTTATCTATCTATCTATATGTGATGAAATATACTTTGGGATAGTCAGATTAAGCCAAGCTTGCTGTTTCTTCAACTTTCTCAATTTTTTGACATAAAATAGAAAAATAAAGTATATTTGGAAATAGTCCATACCAAATAAAAGAGCAATGCAATACACACAAAGTTTGAAGAAGAATAAAATTTCACTGAATTTTGAGGAATTCATATTTACAACAGAAATAAAGCCTTAGAATTAGTAACTAAGAAGATACAGCAGCCTAGTAGTAGAAGAGTTTTAAAAAGTGTTTAATATCATTACATGTGTATATATATCTACACGTGTAAACACACACACACACACACACACACACACACACACACACACACACGGGAATGGAGAGAAGGGACATGGGAAGGTTTGGAGAGAAAAAAGGGCAAGAGGGAAGTGAAGTAATTGTCTTTTAATTTATATTAAATAAAAATTTAAAGTACGTTAAAGAAGTGTGGGTGGGGGAGCACATGGAGACGGTGCCGCAGAGGTAGGAAGGCTGTTCTTGGCACCTCACTTGGTTCAGTGACTGCTGTGGGAATGAAGCAAGTGCCTGAGTTAACACTGGATCAGCTACTTACTGGCCTAGCAATGGCAGTGGCTATTATTACTATAACGCTCATGCCAACTAAATATTGAGTATATAAAGTAATAGCCAATATTTAAAATCAAATGAAGATATTTGGGAGCTTTTAATTTTTGAAACAGGGTCTCATTATCTAGGCTTTTACCTTAGCCTTCCAAGTACTCAGATTACAGCCATGCGCCACCACACTCACTTACAAGTGTATTTTTATAGAGCTTTTATCTTTATAGTGTTTAATTTTCAATCTGGAATGTCTCTTGTGGGGTCAAAGTAACAGTCAGTACATGAGGTTTGGGATTCTAAGCAAGAAATCCTGGGAGTGAGAGATCCTAGCAAATCAGTGGTAGGGTTATGCAGTGTGGAAACAGGTCGGGCAAATGTTAAAGTCTGAGAGTGTTCTAACATGCAAGTCCACACAGTATTTCAAGATGCAAAGAGCTGTAGGGAAACACATCCAGATTTATATGTATAGTCCTTTTTCTTTTTCCATGTTCTATTATGTGTAGTGTATATGCATGTTTGCGCTTTGCATGTGTATGGACTTGTATGTAGAGATCTAAGACTCCAAGGCTGCTTAGGCAAATCCAGAACTCACCAAGGTGGTTAGTCTTGCTAGTCCATATACTCGGGGCTCCCTACTCTCTGAGGTTGGAAAGACAGTCAGGATGACATACCTAGTTGGCATAGGAACTCTCTCTAGTCCTCACACTTTCAGAGCAAGTATTCCAATCACCGAGCCACCACCCTAACTCCAAAATCTGTTTTCTTGTTTTTAGGTACAATAAAAATCATGACAAAATAATTGAGAAGATAGTTGTGTGACATGTGAAGTCTCTCTTACAATTCTGGAGTACTGGTGTGTAGTATAGGAGGCAGAAAAAACACATCTTACCCAACCAATCCCAAAACTTTTAACTGAGATTTTACAACATGTAGCTCTGTTTCTGTTGTCACAAATTCATAAAGATCCATGTAAACAGTTAAAGAAAGAAAAGTAAAGTTTAAAAAAAAATTCTTTTGAGGTGTGGTCTCCAGGCTGGTCTGGAATTTGCTATGTAGATCAAGCTGGCCTTGAACTCAGAGATCCCTCTGCTTCTGCCTCTGCTCCTAAATGCTGGATTAAAGGAATGTGCGGAGACAGAGGTCTGGCTGTTACCCAGGCTGGTAACATCTCACATCTCACTATGAATCTTCACTCCAAAAAATAATCTAAATAGAAAATTTGTAGCTGTCTAGTTCAACTTATTTTAATTTTAGTCAATGAGACAACAAAGTCAAAAGCCACCATTTAAAGAATGTTTCATAGGTAACACGTACACTAACATGTAGCTAACACATCCTGTGAGTTACTAGGATGTAATCGTCACTTAAAGGAACTCTCAGTGTGCTCTTCTACCAGGTCACCATGGAGCGGCTGTTTGGTAACAACAGGGGGCATCTTTTCTACTTCCATAGGTGTATTTCTGAAACTTCCCTTAGACCTCTATTTGCACCTACTTAATGTCTCCAATCTGCTATCTGCGTCTAGTGAGGCACACACAGAAGTCCACATTTACCTAATCCATAAGCTGATTTGAGGAGCAAGGAGATTTAGAGCAATTATTTAATGAAATATTTATATGAACTTAATATTCAAATCAAGAAATGAATGTAGTATACATATCTGATTAAGAAAATGCAATAAAAAGTTAAGGTCTGTAACAGTCCTATGAAATAATTTACATTTTTTCTTTATTTGAGAAAGAGTCTCACTGTATAGCCCAGTCTAGCTTCAAACTCACTGTCATCCTGCCTGAGCCTGGGATTACAGGCTTGTACCACTATACCTAGACAAAAACATGTTTAATAATCCTCCTGTCAAACTCAGTGGGCCAAGCACATCAGGACTTAGCAAAATGATGCAATGGGAGCATACACTGCACCGGCCAGTACAGATTACACGGTCCGTGGCAAGCTCTGGGCTGGAAGCGGATAGAGCTTTGATAACCAGTCTCCATCTACCCCCTCCCTCACCTCTTCTTTACCACGTGCCCTGGGATTGCCCTCAAATTTTGTCTCTCTGAAGAGCTTAACTCTCTCCTGATATCTTCAAATTATTCCTATTCTTGGTGACTTTTCTCTGGACCTCCCCTTAAAAATCATTTAGACTCCTTACTTGGATACAATGCCCTTTCTACAATGCCCTCCAGGCACTTTATTCTTACAACATCAGTTATCCAAACCTGTTCCTTTTTCTCAATGAACCACTAATCACAATATAAGAAATTGGTATTGCTACTTGTAAGTGTGATATCAGACATGTATCTACAAACTATCTGTCCCATGCAGTCCTTGTAGCCACACTGTAAAGTAGGCATTGATTTTATTAATGAGGAGAGAAGCCAAACAATTTGCAGAAAGTCACCCAAGTACTAATTATTACAAATTGTCACTATTACTAATTAGGAGTAATTAGTAGGTCTGGGATTCATAGCCAGATCCCTGACTCTAAAGCCATTTTATGCTTTTGGTAAAAGTTACACCTTTGGAACATTAGGAGCAAAGTCCCACACTTGGTCTGAAATTTGGTGAATTGAAAGACTAAGAACATGCTGAACTGTTCGCTAAGCTGCTTAGGACCCTGAGATACAAATGATCTGACAAAGTCTCTGCCTCAGGCTGCTTACCCTCACTCAGTCTGGTGGGTGACAGAGGGTAACACAGGTGTGGTAGTGCTACTTCCACACCGTAGGAATGCTGCCAAGAAAACAGTGCAGGGGAAGAAAGGAAGACGTTACAAAAGCTAAGGTTCAGTTTCCCTTCCGAAACAAAGACCTTCTAGTACCCCATGCAGCAATAACTACTATACTTTATTTCACTTATGTACAATTTATGAAAATGCCCTATGCTACCCAACAGCATGTATACTATATTCACACTAATGATAATAAAATACATTTAAAATTATTTTATGTAAAAATTAGTTTGGATTAGCCCTATTTTAGTATTTCTACTTTATCTCAAATTAGTTTATAGTTCAAATAAGTATATTAATAACATGTACTACATATTTTTCTTGCCACACAGATGCAGAAGGAAAAAGAAAGGTTAGGGGTGTTACATAAGTGGTCAGGGTTTGAAGTAATAAAACAAAATAACAAACTAGGTAGCATCATCATTAATACATATTCACTGTACAAAATAGGTTTCTTTTCCTTTTTTTTCTTTCATTTGTTCTTTCTTTTAACTCAGAAGAACAAGGGCTAAAACTCACACATTTCAAGCAAATGTGACCAGGAAGGGAGAGAAATATTTTTTTTTTTTTTTGAACAACTTTATTTTAAAAAACAAAGATAAAAGAACGAATTTTAAGCATTTTTGCATAAAAGTATACGAACACATTTTTGTCAGTGCTTAGCTTTTTCCCCCCCAAAGGTTTGATAGTGTGCATTAAGGTCTTACTAGTTACAATGAGCATAAAGTACATGAAAAACAGGATGTAACCCGGAATTAGTCAACGTTTTCTTGGTGTGTAAGGATTGAGCATAATGTTTTTTTCTTTTCTTTCTTTTCTTTTTTTTTTTTTTTTCCTTGAACTTCACACAGTCTGTGAGTTGTTTCTGGGGTGTTCAGAGCTTTTTGGGGTTAGTATCCAATTATCAGTGACTGCATATTATGTCTGTTCTTTTGTGACTGGGTTATCTCACTCAGGATGATATTCTCTAGATGCAATCATTTTCTTAAGAATTTTGTTAAGTCACTGTTTCTGATAGCTGAGTAGTACTCCATTGTGTAAATGTACCACAATTTTTGTATCCATTCATCTACTGAAGGACATCTGGGTTCTTTCCAGCTTCTGGATAAGAAATAAACTTTCAATAACAAGACAAACAATCTCTTCTTTTCCTTTAACTTAACTTTATGGTAAAGACAATTTAGATAATACACTCCCAGTAGTGGTTCACTTGTCAAATATTAGTTTATTCAACTGCATACTCTCTGAAATGTTATGGAAAAATGCCAAATTAAAGACCCTTATTAAATTTGAGTTATCTTATTTCTGTTGCTTCTTTCCATTTCAAAGCAATGTTATAGAAAAAAATATATTAAGCTTAATAATGTTGTATTATTAATAAAGCTGGGTTCCATCAAAACTTTTATGGCTTTCTAGGTGACTGTTAATAGGCTGAATGGTTTTATTACTCTTTTCTAACCTCTCCTACAAAAAACAAATTTCTCCAAACAATGAGACTAGTAAAAATGACATAATCAAAGGCAGAGGAAAAACAGCACAAAGAAACGAGAGATGAGAAACATCGTTTGCATTCTGTGACATTATTGAAGACAGCAGACCAAACGCTAAAGGAACTGAAAGCCTTAGCGAATGAGAAAAGGTAACTTCAAGTACACCCAGGTCTGAGGGACTGTTCTACCTGAAGCCACAGAAAAGCAGGTTCAGGCTCAAGGTAGCGCAGACTAACTTTCACAGCTTGTTGCTATTCAGCAAAGCAAAACTTATGTAGTGGGCAAAACATTTACATAAACTATCTACTTTCTGCTGACAAATTCTCAGTCCAAGGATGAGAATGAAAAATGGAACATGTCTCTCTCCGTAACACTGAGGATACTACCATAGCTGCCTGTCACAAGGAAGAACTACAGAGGAATTGTACATTTCCCTTAACTTTGCCCACATATAGATGTTGCTGAAGATTTACTAATTTTAAAGGAGTCAAAGTGTAACTAAACTTAATACCACAGTATTAACTAAGACTTTAATTGCACGTTTAAAAATTCCAAACCACAATTCCCCAGGAGAGTCTAACTGTCAACATTCAGAGGCCACAAGAGAGATAAGCACATTCATTAAATAATTTTATTAAACCCAATGCTATGCTGATCACCACAATGACCAACCAATGGTACTTTTTCTTTAAGTTATCAGACCATTTGTTACTTATTTACTGTGTACCAGGTAAATTGAGGCAGAGTTCTGAATAACCGCAGGTTCAGAAGTAAAAAGTCCACAGAACAAAACTACCGAATTAAAAGGCCACTTCACCTGTTTGGTTTGAAGCTTTTTCTAGATAGAAGCTAAGCCGTCAGAGAGAAAACTGAGTTCTAAAATCTGCATAAATGACTTTTATTGTCTTTCTTTGTGCTTGAAAACTCTTTTCATACATTGCTACCGATTCAATTTCACCTGTTGGTAATGAACACAGAAAACTCTTTGTGGGGGGAAAACAAACCGCTTCGTGAGGGGGGAAAAGGGCACGTTATCAGAGACACAGGGAATGAAACAACTAAAAAACACGCCTTTTTCCATCGGCATCTGTAAGCAACAGTTTAAAGAGTGATGGCCAAGTTACCACTCCCCTCACGAAAACTAATCTGTGGGTCCCCAAAGCTACAAGCGCAGGACTTACCTGGTTCTTGGGGATCCTGAATCCAGGCTTTTACTTCTGCTGAGCTGGGCTCAGGAGAGAGGGGACCAGCTGCCCCCTCCTCTGGGTCTTCCACCTTGGTCACGGTGAAGTGCGGCATTGTTCTAACAGACCCTTGCTCCCTGCGTTTAAGTTTCTTTCCCGTGTGTCCCTGCCTCCCTCCACACTCAGAGCACAGCCTAGGGAGACAGTGGCTGGGAATCGGGAAGTACTGAGCCCACGTGACCACAGCCCCAAGGGAGTGGGACGCTTGAAGACACGCCTTCCGCCGTGTTTATCATTCTCTTAAAAGGCTTAAGCACTCCACCCCTAGCTTATTGTTATTAACCTGTAGAACCCCAACTGTCTGGGCTGTTTCTCCAGGCAGCAGAAAGCTGAAGCCCGGCCATAGTTTGGCAAGATCTGTCCACCCTGTGTTTCCTTTACTTAATTTATTGCCACCTCTCTGGACTCCATCACCTCAAGCATCTCTGTCCTTCTACATTACGAGAAAGATTAGGGAACAGTTTATTTCACAAGCTACCCTCTTTAATGTAGACTGGCACTATGTCAACTCAGAAAACAAAAGGTAGGCTGTTGGTTTCCGTTGTTGCTTAAGGTCAAAGCATATGGGAAAACCTTGCAAGAGTCAGTGAAAGACTTTTCTCCTCCTTCAGGTGAAACACCCATCTATTTAGCCAATATTTAATGACACATACATATTTTATAAACAACACAGTTTTAGATGCCTAGATGCATGCAAGGACATTCAAGAAGAGAAGCTAATTTTAACAAATGCACAAGTTTCTAAGAGAAAACTACATTTAAAAGTTTTTAAATCGTGTGTAAAGGAAGCTTCAACATAACCTTTAAAGAAAAAGAACCTAAAGATATCCTTAAGGTGTCTGTAGTCCTGTAAGCACATGTTTAACATGCTTCACTCCACAGTAACACTGAGTAGCTATATCCAGTGCTTGGCTGATTACACAGGCAGCATGCTGATGTTGTCATAGCAAGACTTTGTCGTCAGAAATGTCTTCTACAAGTAAGACTGAGCAAAATATACAGAACAGAGGAAAAAGTATGTGATCATCATTCATTCAAATCGCACCACCTCTGACCTGTCCAGTGGTCAGTCCTACTTTTACTCTGCATTGCACTAGAAATGACACCAGTCTCATTAATTTACTGCACAAACATTTAGATATAAAAGATGCCTAAAGTCACCCAAAGCCTTATGGTAGGCAACAGACTATATTTAAAAGAGATTTTTAAAGTACTTAACTTTTACTTCATGTGTTCCTAATAGACACGGTTTGCATGCATTCACTGGGGAGCTTTTTAAAATACTGATGCTTCAGTTTCATCTCAGATATTCCTGTTTAACTGCTTTGGCAATAAAGCCTGAACCATAAGACTTTTAAAAGCCCCTTCACATTGTTTTAATGTGCAAGAGAGTTATAGAGGTTAAATTTATCACTGGAGAAGTTTCTTTTTAAGAATAGTTTCATTTCTCTCTTCTTCTCTCCCCCATCCTGAGTGTCTTTAGAGATAGGACCTTCTATGCATCCCTAGCTACCCATGAACTCACACAGGTCCACCTACCTCTGTGTCTCCAGTGCTGTAAATGAAGGTATGCACCACCTCATCTGGTTTATTTAATATCTACTTCTTTGAAATAAATTGTCATTTGTTTTTGTGTTTTGTCCATATTTATAACTCAGCTACTCCAAAGATTTATTTGAAGGAACCTGAAAGTACCAATCTGTCAAAAACTTCACTCTTATATTCAGAGTCCAACATTCATTAATACTTTTGTTACCAGTACATTTTCTACTTGAACCCTGCCTTTCACATTCATCTTATGAAGAACAGAACTGTGTGGCTAATGTTCTGTGGTTGGTGGCCAGAAACACTGTTTACAAACATGTACAGCTTCTGTGTATAAGCCTAGATTCAAAGGCTGGAGAGAGCACTTAGCAGTTAAGAGAACATTCTTGGGCATTCTTAGGGATTCTTAGGCATTCTTGAGGTTTCAAGTTCAAATCCTAGCATCTACACCAGGCAGCTTACAACTGCCTGTGAACTCCCAAGGAGTCTGATGCCTCTGTTCTCATGTACATGTATCACATGAATACACATACTCAAAATTAAATCTTAAAATATCTAACATTATATCTAAATGTTACCCTCTCACCCTCCCTCCTCTCTAAAAGTCCACCAAACATGAAGGAATGTGACAAAGTCCTTTTAATAAGCTCTACAATCGGAGTAATTTATTTACCAGCTCAGTGCTTTGTACCACATTGGTCAGCGATTTTACAGTTCTCTCCTAGGATGAACTGCAGATAGAAGCAGAGGCCATAGAACACTGAAGGTGAAGTGATGTTAAGACATGAATGATGTGAACAGGAAGTAATTATATAAAGGTGAGACATCATTCTCAGATACCTAAAATGCAATGCACGGTCACAATAAAATGCTAATACAGTCCAACTGAGACAGCTAAAGTTAATAAGGCCAAATGTGGCAACAATTTGGAATGAAAGGACCCTCAAACATTGAAGTTGGGGCTGTTAATGGGAATAGTTATGGAAAAGAGCCTGGAATTGAACCAGCACTCAACAACTTAACTCTCAAGCATTTACTCCCAACAATCAAACTGTGCTCTATGAAATGTTCATATTCCTGACATCTCCTTAGACATTCCTTAGACATGCATTCATAAGAAAAAAACTGGGAAGTCAAAGTATATTTGTGATTCAAGAATTTTAAAATAAACAGCTGATAAACACAACATGAGTGTGTTTTCAGTGTAAGTTTTAAAACAGACAAAACTAGGCTATACCATAGAAAGCCAGATGAAATCAGTCTAAGTGTTTAACAAGAGATAAATGGATAAAGAATACACGACTTTAAAACAAAAATGAGTACAACCAGAAATCACATTAAGCAAAATAAGCTGTGCTCAGAATGAGAACTACTACCCTGCAGTTTGATTATGGAATTTAGAATTTAGAGGAGGCTATGATGAAGAATCAGGGTACCAGTGAGGGGGAAAGAAAGGAGGTAATGAGAAAAGGATCAAAGTACATAACATATGTGAATGAAAATGTTAGACTATAACCTACTGTCGTAGTCACCTTTCTAATTAGTACAGTGGTTGCCTCTGAAGGTGAAGTGGGGATTAACTGGGCTCCAACATGGCAACTCTTTCTGAAAGGATGACAACAGAAATTTTGCTAGGGCATAGGTGTGTGTATTTGTCAATTTCAGTCAATTCACTTGGAACGTCCCTTTGCATTTCAATGTATAAGAAGTTTATTTCAGGGGCTGGAGAGATGGCTCAGTGGCTAAGAACACGGACTGCTCTTCCAGAGGTCCTGAGTTCAATTCCCAGCAATCACATGGTGGCTCACAACCATCTATGATGAGATTCTATGTCCTCTTCTGGTGTGTCTGAAGACAGCTACAGTGTACTCACATAGATAAAATGAATGAATATTGAAAAAAAAAAGACAGAAATTTACTTCAAAAGAAAAAAGCCTTGAACAAATTCTAAGCTGTAAATAATAATATAAATTCAAGTTTGTGGGAAAGTAAACTGATACCTCAATTTACATTGAAATGAAGAACTTTGAATATAAACTACACAAAGATTTCTTAAACTCAGTAATAAAAAGACAAGACTTATGATTAAAACAAACAACTGACAAATAACAATAAACAGTTGCCTAAGAAATATTTGAAAACTCCCCGTCAGAGTTTATCAGGGAGATAAGCCATGAAAAATTTAAAAAGTGGAGAGCACATATAAATACCTTGGGGAAAGTTCGAGGAGCTTTTTATAAATCTAAAACATACTTTCACCATACGACCAGCAAACCCTCCTGGTATTTTTAGCCAAGAGTACTAAAAGATGTAGTTTACCATTAAAAAAAAAAAAAAAAAAAAAGTAAAAAGTCAAGTATGTATATAGCAGCTTTCTTCCACAATGGGCCAAATGCCCAAATAGGAAACAGCCCAGTATATATAAATCAATAGATTCAGACAGCAGACTGTTACTCAACAATAAATAGATATAATTGGGTAAATTGAATACCATGAGTTATGCATTATAGACAACAGAAATATAACACATATCAGTGTTGTTGGGAGTGAAGCATTTTGATTCCTACAAACTTAAAATGCTTAAAAAAATAGATTAACGAAGAGGAAAGGTGTAGTAACCTTCAGAGTAAAGATTATGAGTGCACACTGCAGAAGTCCTTCAAGTTTTCCGTGTGTTTGAACATTTTCCTAATGAAACCTTAGGAAATACAACGGAAGATGACTCTCAGCAGAGTCACTGTAGGGTCAAGCTCCTTTTCACACACAGGTTCAAGAGCTGCATAAATGCTTTGCTTGTATTTCAGTTTTAGAGACGTGGATGTTGGAGAGTTGTGCAAGTTTGAAATATTTCCAGTTACATTTTTAAAATGTGTGGCATTTAAAATTAGTAAGATGCTGAGGTCAGGCCAGGGGCCTTTATGCAAAGGAGTATTTTTAATGTATCCTTCCCACAGTATTGTCTATACTAGGACCAAATGGTAATAGTTTCAGTAAAACATTTATTTGTAACTATCTTTAAATTGTCAGAATAGTCTTTCTTTAAAAGGACAAGACTATTTGGGGTAATTATTTTTAAATTATAACTTACTGTACCACCCTATGCAATTATGTATTTTTAGACTGAACTTAGAATTTACGATAACCAGTGTTTTGTTTGATTCAAGCCGTTTATTAAAAAAAATAAAAATAAAATGAGTTAAACAGGCTGAAGAGCTCTCAATCCTGAGCCCACTGGTCAGTCCACACTCCCTCTCCACTGTCTATCCTGCAAGAAACCACATGGAACTCTCAGAGCTCAGGTAGCAGTACTGTGTGGGAACAAATTCTTTCTGTTCAAGGTCAGACCCAGCCCAGTTTCATCAGGACTGGCAGCCTGCCCACAGATTGTTGGGCACCTGGAGGGGCCACAGAAGTGTTCTCACTTCTGAGCCCACTGGTGAGTCTACACTCCCTATCCACTGACTATCCTGGGACAGACCACCAAGAACTCTCAGAGAGCAGGTAGCAGTGCTACCTGGGCCCAAACCCAGAGACAGCCCACTGCCATTAGAACTCACTGCCTACCCAGAGAGCTGAACATCTAGGAACAATCTCCCTCCAGAGCCCTCAGGCCTACAAGCCCACAGGAGAGACAAGCTCCAGTCAGAAACAACAAGATCACCTAGCATCACTGATAAAATATGGCAAAAGGCAAGCACAAGAACCTAAGAAATGGAAACCAAGACAATCTGGCAACATCAGACCCCAGTTTTCCCACCACAGCGAATTGTGCATATCCCAATGCACAGAAAAAGAAGATTTAAACTTAAAATCATACTTCATAATGATAATGGAGGTCCTTGAGAAGCACATAAGTAAGTACTGTACACTTAAGGAAGTACAGGATAGCCAGGAGAACACATGCAAACAAGTTGAAGCCCTGAAAGAGGAAACACAAACAACACGTAAAGAGCCACAGGAAAGCACAACCAAACAGATAAAGGAACTGAAAACAAAAATAGAAACAATGAAGAAATTGCAAAAGGAGACAACCATGAAGTTGGAAAATCTAGGAAAGACATCAGAGTCATAGAAGCAAGCATCACCAACAGAATACAAGAGATGGAAGAGAGAATCTCAGCGCAAAAGTCATGACAGAAAACATTGACACAACAGTCAGAGAAAATGCAAAAATCAAAAAGCTTCTAACTCAAAACATTCAGTAGATCCAAGACACATTGAGAAGACCAAACCTAAATAGATAATAGGGGTAGAAGAGAGTGAAGACTCCCAACAAAAAGGCCAGTAAATATCTTCAACAAAATTATAGAAGAAAACTTCCTTAACCTAAAGAAAGAGATGACCACAAACATACAAGAAGCCTACCAAATCCCAAATAGATTGGACCAGAAAAGAAACTTCTCCTGACAAATGATATTCAAAACACCAAAACAAAGAAAGAATACTAAGTAGTACAATAAAGGCAGACCAATCAGAATCACACCAGACTTCTCAACAGAGACTATGAAAATCTAGAAGATCATGGACTGATGTCATACAAACCCTAAGAGAACACAAATGCCAGCCCAGGTTACTATATCCAGTAAAATTCTCAATTACTATAAATGAAGAAACCAAGATATTTCAGGACAAAAGCAAATTTACACAATATCTGTCCACAAATCCAGCCCTACAAAGGATAATAAATGGAAAAATCTTCACTACAGAAAGAGAAATTTCACCCTGAGAAAAACAAGAAATTAATATTCTTGCAACAAGCCTCAAAGAAGAAAAGCACACAAGCATAATTCTATCTATAACAACAAAAATAGCAGGAAACAACAATCACTGTTCCTTAACCTCTCTTAACATCAATGGACTCAATTCCCCAATAAAAAGACATAAACTATCAGACTGGATGCGTAAATAGGACCTAAAATTTTGCTATACACAGGAAACTCATCTCAACAACAAAGACAGGCACTACCTCAGAGTAAAAGGTTGGGAAAAAATTTTCCAAGCAAAGGGTCCCAAGAAACAAGCTAGAGTAAACAAGCCATACTAATATCGAGTAAAATAGATTTTCAATCAAATGTCATCAAAAAAGATAACGAAGAGTGCTTTTTACTCATCACAGAAAAAAATCTATCAAGATGAACTCTCAATCCTGAACATCTATGTTCCAAATACAGGGGCACTCACATTCATAAAAGAAATTCTACTAAAGCTCAATGCATATATTGCACCACAGACAATAATAGCAGGAGACTTCAACACCCCACTCTCATCAATGGACAAACAAATCATGGACGCAGAAACTGAACAGAGACACAGTGAACCAAACAGAAGTTATGACCAAATGGATTTAACAGACATCTACAGAATAATTCATCCTAAAACAAAAGTTCTTCTCAGCACCTCACAGAACCTTTGCCAAAACTGACCATATAGTTGATCACAAAACAGATACAAAATTATTGAAATAATCCCATGTACCCTATCAGATCACCATGGACTAAGGCTGGTTTTTAATAACAACAACAACAACAACAAAAAGCCCACATACACATGAAAGCTAAACTATGCTCTACTCAACAATAGCTTGGTCAAGGAAGAAATAAAGAAAGAAATCGAAGACTTTTTAGAATTTAATGATAATGAAGGCACAACATACCCAAACTTATAGAAATACAAAGAAAGCAGTAGTGCTAAGAGAAAAACTCATAGCTCTGATTTGCTCCAAAAAGGAAACTGAAGAGAGGACACACTAGCAGCTTGACAGCACACCTGAAAGCTCTACAACAAAAAGCAGATATACCCAAGAGGAACAGACAGCAGGAAATAATCAAACTCAGAGCTGAGATCAACTAAACAGAAACAGAATGAACTATACTAAGAATCAACAAAACCAGGAGCTGGTTCTTTGAGAAAATCAACAAGACTGAAAAACCCTTAGCCAGACTAACAAGAGAGCATAGAAGGGTATCCAAATTAACAAACTCAGAAATGAAAGGAGAGACCTAACAGAAACTGAAGAAATTCAAGAAGTCATCAAATCCTACTACAAAAGGCTATACTCAACAAAATTGGAAAATATAGAGGGAATGGACAGATACCAAGTATCAAAATTATGTCAGGATCAGATAAGCCATCTAAACAGTCCCATAACCCTTAAAGAAATAGAAGCAGTCATCAAAAGCCTCTCAAAAAAAAAAAAAAAAAAAAAAAAAAAAAAAAAAAAAGCCCAAGGCCTGATGGGTTTAGTGCAGAATTCTATCAGACCTTCATAGAAGACCTAATACCAGTTCTCTTCAAACTATTCTACAAAATAGAAACAGAGAGAACACTATCCAATTCATTCTTTGAAGTCACAATTATGCTCATTTAAAACCACACAAAGACTCTACAAAGAAAGACAAATTCAGACCAATCTCCCTCATACAAATAGATGCAAAAATACTCAATAAAATCCTTACAAACCAAATCCAAGAACGTATCAAAATGATCATTCACCATGATCAAGTAGGCTCCATTCCAGGAATGCAAGGATGCTTCAATATACAAAAATCTATCAATATAATCCACTATATAAACAAATTCAAAGGAAAAAAAAAACCACATGATCATCTCTTTTAGATGCTGAGAAAGCATTTGACAAAATTCAACACCACTTCATGTTAAAAGTCTTGGAAAGAGCAGAAATCCAAGGTCCATACCTAAACATAGTAAAGCAATATACAGCAAACCAGTAACCAACACCAAGCTACATGTTGAGAAACTTGAAGCAATCTTACTAAAATCAAAGCTGTCCACTCTCCCCCTACCTATTCAACATAGTACTTGAAGTACTAGCCAGAGGAGCATCACACAGCAAAAAGAGGTGCAGGGGATACAAACTGAAAAGGAAGAAGTCAAAATATCACAATTTATAGATGATATGATAGTATACTCAAGTGACCCCAAAAATTTCACCAGAGAACTCCTACAGCTGATAAACAACTTCAGCAAAGTGGCTGGATATAAAATTAACTCAAACAAATCAGTAGCCTTCCTCTACTCAAAGGACAAACATGCTGAGAAAGAAATTAGAGAATTGACAGACACCCTTCACAATAGTCACAAAGAATATAAAATACTTTGGTGTGACCCTGTCAAACAAGTGAAGAATCTGTATGACAAGATCTTCAAATCCCTGAAAAAGAAAATTAAAGATCTAAGAAGATGGAAAGATCTCCCATGCTCATGGATTGGAAGGATCAACATAGTAAAAATGGTCATCTTGCCTACAATCTAGATTCAATTCAATCCCCACCAAAATTCCAAATCAATTCTTCATAGAGTTAGAAAGAGCAATTTGCAAATTTATTTAAAATAATAAAAAATCCAGGATAGCAAAAACTATACTCAACAATAAAAAAAACTTCTGGGGGAATCACCATTCCTGACTTCAAGTTGTATTACAGATCAACTGTGATAAAAATCACATGGTATTGGAACAGAGACAGGCAGGTAGATCAATGGAACAGAATAAAAGATCCAGAAATGAACCCACACACCTATGGTCACTTGATCTTTGACAAAGGAGCTAAAAACATTTGATGGAAAAAGAACAGCCTCTTCAACAAATGGTGCTGGTTCAACTGGCAGTCAGCATGCAGAAGAATGTAAAATTATCCTTTCTTATCTCCTTTTAGACAAAGCTTAAGTCCAAGGGGATCAAAGGCCTCCACATGAAACCAGGTATACTGAAACTAACAGAACAGAAAGTGGGGGAAGAGGTTAGAACACATAGGTACAGGGGAAAATATCCTGAACAGAATACCAATGGCTTATGCTTTAAGAGCAAGAATTGACAGATAAGACCTCATGAAAGTGCAAAGTTTCTGTAAGGCAAAGGACACTGTCAAAAGGACAAAACAGCACACAAAAGATTGAGAAAAAAATCTTTACCAATCCTACATCTAGTATCCAATATATATAAAGAACTCAAGAAGACTCTAGAGAATCAAATAATCCTATTAAAAATGGGGTACAGAGCTAAACAAAGAATTCTCAACTGAGGAATATCAATTGGCTGAGAAGCACCTAATGAAATGCTCAACATCCCTAGACATCAGAGAAATGCAAATCAAAACCACCCTAAGATTCCACCTAACACCAGTTAGAATGGCTAAGATAAAAAAAAAACTCAGGTTCTAGCAGATGCTGGTGAGGATGTGGAGAAAGAGGAACACTCCACTGTTGGTGGGATTGTAAGCTGGTAAAAGCCTGGAATTCAGTTGGGCCGTTCCTCAGAAAATTGGACATAGTACTACCTGAGGACCCAGCTATACCACTCCTGGCCATATACCCAAAAGTAGCTCCAACATCTAACAAGGGCACATGTTCCACCATGTTCATAGCAGCCTTATTTATAATAGCCAGAAGCTGGAAAGAACCTAGATGTTCTTTAACAGAGGAATGGATACAGAAACTGTGGTACATTTACATATTTACTACTCAGCTATGAAAAACAATGACTTCATGAAATTCCTAGGCAAATAGATGGAACTTGAAGTTATCATCCTCAGTGAGGTAACCCAGTCAAAAAAAGAACACTCACGGTATGTACTCACTGATAAGCAGATACTAGCCCAAAAAGCTAGGAATACCCCAGAAACAATTCACAGAATTTATGAAGCTCAAAAAGAAAGAAGGCCAGAAGGTGGTTGCCTCAGTCCTTCTTAGAAGGGAGAACAAAACACTCATGGAAGGAAATAATGGGACAAATAGAAGAGCAGGGATTGGAGAACAGACCATTCAGAGACTGCCTCACCTGGGGATCCATCCCGTATGTAGCCACTAAACCAATGTACTATTGCTGATCCCAAGTAATGCTTACTGGCAGGAACCTGATATGGATGCCTCCTCAGAGGCTCTGCCAAAGCCATACTGATACAGAGGAGGATGCTTGCAGCTAACCATCAGACTGAACATGGGGATCCCAAGGAAGAGCTAGAGAAAAGACTGAGGGAACTGAAAGGGTCTGCAACCTCATGAGAAGAACAAAATGACCAATGAACCAAACCCACCACAGCTCCTAGGGACTAAAACTCCAACCAATGAGTTCACATGGACAGACCCATGACTCCGGGTGCATATGCTGCATAGGACAGCATTCTCTGGCGTCAATGGGAGAAGAGAACTTTGATCCAGCCAAGGTTTCTTTTCCCAGTGTAGGGGAATGTCAAGGCTCTGTGGTTGGGAGAGGGAGCACCTTCATGGAGCCAGTGGGAAGGAGAAGAAGGATATGATTGGGGGAAAGGGGATAACATCTGAAATGTAGACACAGAGAATATCCAATTAAAAAAAGAGAAAAAGGATGAGTTAAATATAGTGAAAAGACTGGAACAAGGATAAGTCCGTAGTAGAAATTTATTTTCACAAAAATTATCAAATTTTAAGATATTTTAATTATTCTATCCAATGGCAAACATACTCAGATTTTGGTCAAATCATATGTATTATTAATCTTGGTTTTCAGAAATTGATAGTTATATACGAATATCCTGGAGCCATATGATCTTTAATTTTTATTTGGCTGTTTTTTTGGGGCAGGGGCTTGAGACAGGGTCCCACTATGTAGCTCTGAGTATTCTGAACTTACTCTGTAGACCAGGCTATCTTCAAACTCATAGAGATCCTTCTGCTCTGCCTCCCATGTGCTGGGATTAAAGGCGCGTGCCAGCATGCCCAGCCTAGAAGCATAAAATCTGATTGTTTAACAGGTTTGTTTTAATTTTTTCCCTCTTTGTTTGTAGACTGGGTCTTGATAGTAGCCTAAGGTAGTCTAGATATTATGATCCTCCTGCTTCAGCCTCCTTAGTACAGAAGTAAGAGGTGCAATGCCCACCTTGAGATAGTTTTAAGCTTCTTCTAGCATGAATTTTTAAAGTTGGGTTCATGATATAAGAAAAGTATTAGTCAGCAGAAAGCAAAAACCCTGATATTTAACTACTCTAAGTATCTTAAAATATGAAATATGACAAGTGCCATTTTGTGCACTCCAGAGAACATCCCCCAGATGTTAAACATTTTGTAGCATATTTAAATTTAAATAGAATTTGGTTTAAAAATAAAATATAAAATTAAAATTGACCAAAGGTTCAGGTACATTTTCTTTAAAAACTGGGCACAGAAGCAGGAGAGATGGCTCAGCTGTTCAGAGCAGTGGCTGTTCTTCCAGAGAACCTGGAGTTTTGATTCCTAACATCAACATGGAAGTTCATAAACATCTGTAATTCCAGTCCAAGGGAATCCACTGCCCTCTTCTGACCTCTATGAGCATCAGGTACACGCATGGCACACAGGCATACATACAGGCAAAATAGCAATACATATACAATAAAAATAAAAACATTTTAAAAATGGAACACAAATACAAAAGACTAGATATCATGAGCCCACACTTCATAGTGTTCATCTGCATACACCTGTTTACAGAATTCTCTCATTAGCTTATACACAGATGACCACACACCACATAGGATAACAGTTTATGAAAGTATTGTGCTCACTGGGAGTCCTAAGTGAGGAACAATGAATTCTGGGCTTGAAATTCAAATCATACGAATCTCTCCTAAACTCCTGCAGTTTTTAGATGGCATTCAAAGTACTTTCTCTGCTATTAAGAGCTAAATAAATACCTGAGGTGGAACCTTCAAATTAAGTCCAATTGATGGCTATACACCCACAGTATTTACTTTACTTCAAATGGCATTTATAACAAATAGCAAAGGCAATACTTGAAAGTACTTGAAGCAGTTCCAACATGTGATTGTTTTCACAATATTTCTGGTAGGCTTTCAGATACTGTTTTTTGAAACAGGTCTGACTATGTAGTCCCAGACAGTCTGGGGCTCATTATACAGATGAGGCTGTCCTAAACTCACAGATCTACCTGCTCCTGTCTCCCTAGTGCTGGGATTAAAGGACTGCACAACCACATCTGGCTTTAAGTGGATAATTTCACTAAATCGTGGTAATATTAGCCAGCACTCAAATTCATTTACCTGGACACTTTTAAAAAAATATTTTATTGGATACTCACTGTATTTATGTTTCAAATGTTATCCCCCCCACTCCCATCTTCCCTTCCACTTGCTTTCATGAAGGTGCTCCCTCTCCCAATCACCCTCTCCATCTCAGTGCCTTGGCATTCCGCTACACTGGGAAAACAAGCCTTGGCTGGATCAAAGTCCTCTTCTTCCACTGATGCCAGAGAATGCCATCCTCTGCTGAATATGCACCTAGAGCCATGGGTCTCTCCATGTGTGCTTAATGATTGGTGTTTTAGTCAAACAAGTTCTGAAGGGTTTGGTTGGTTGATATTGTTGTTCTTCCCATGAGCTTGCAAACACTTTCAGCTCCTTTAGTCTTTTCTCTAGCTCCTTCATTGGGGTCCTGTGTTTAGTTTGATGGTTAGCTGCACGCATCCTCAACTGTATCTGTATGACTCTGGCAGAGTATCTGAGGAGGCATCCATATCAGGTTCCTGCCAATAAGCACTTCTTGGAATTAGTGATAGTTCCTGGGTTTAGTGGCTGCATATGAGGTGGATCCCCAGGTGAGTCAGTCTCAGAATGATCTTTTCTTCAATCCCTGCTCCTCTGTTTGACCTTGTATTCATCCCTTTGAGTGTTTTGCTCTCCCTTCTAAGAAGGACTGAGGCATCTACCTTCTGGCCTTCCTTCTCTTTGAGCTTCATAAGATCTGTTAATTGTTTCTTGGTATTCAGAACTTTTGGGGGCTAGAATACGCTTCAGTGAGTGCATACCATTTGCACTTTTTTGTGACTGGGTTACCTCACTAAGGATAATAGCTTCAAGTTCCATTCATTTGCCTAAGAATTTCATGAAGTTTTTGATAGCTGAGTAGTACCCCACTGTGTAAATGCACAATTTCTGTATCCATTCCTCTGTTGAAGGACATCTGGGATCTTTCTAGTTTCTGCCTATTATTAATAAAGCTGCTATGAACATGGTGAAGCATGTTATGTCCTTGTTATATGTTGGAGTGAACCTGGACACTTTTATAAATATACAGAACATATTTTGATAATATTCCTTCCTTACCCTCTTTTGCACCTCTCACATCGAATTTTTTCTTTCCAGTAAGTCCCCCTTCTAGTTTCATGTATTTTTTAAGTGACCTACTCAAGTTAATTAGTGTTCCTTTCATGAGCATGGTATGGGTTAGTTGGCACACAGGCTACCTACCAGTGGTTACACCAGTGAAGAAAAATGATCCCTCACCTACTTCCCCAGCAGCTGTTAGCTACCAACAACTCCTCAGTTAGGCATGGGTCCTCATGAGTTCACACATGAGGCACAAGTATGAAAGATGATTAACTGTTGTTTTACAATAGTACTTTAGAGTGATTGACTGCTGTTTTAGAATAGTGTTTTAGAATATTGCTTTGTAAACTATTTCTGATGAAGTCTTTTTCTATTTAATAAGACATGGTCTCATAGAGCCTGGGCTGGACTAGGCTAGGCTAATATTACATGCTAATAATCTTGTGAATAACAAGGTGAATTAATGAGAAAATGAAATGAAGATACACCAAATAAATCCCAAGTTTTTAAATCATGAAATTCAGCAGATACGTTTGCTCTATTAAGCTGCTATGCAAGCTTCTAAAATTTTAATTTCTTACCTTCCTTCCTCAGACAAGTAACGTGACCCAGTACTATCTGCATACTACACTCTGAATGGCTGTTTTACAGAATTTTGTCAACATCTTACAGAAGATAATGAGCAGTTCACTGTTTAAATTTAGTTACTGCTATTGGTGGAGTCTGCTAAGTAGACGCTCACTCTCCAGTAAAAGTTGTCCCTATTTATCAGATTCAGCCCACCTTTTTTGTTTGCTACTAAAAGACTGAATAATAATTTAAAATATGAAATTAATGGGCTGGGAAGATGGCTCAATGGTTAGGAGTACTTGTTCTCACAGAACTGAATTCAACTCCAGTATCCATATGGTGGCACACAAACCTTCTTTAACTCCAGTCTCAGGGGATCTGTTGCTTCTTCTGACCTCTGTAAGTTCCAGGTATGCATGTAATGCTCATACATACATGTAAGGGAAACACTCATACACATAAAATTAAATATCTAAAACAATTTTCAATTTAAATGACTTAAAATTCTAAGTTTTATCTCACATAACATACAAGTAACAGAAAGGGTGAGTGAATTACTTTTGTGAAGACCAGGTAACAAGGATAGCAAGGACATACTATTTAAAACTATGAAAACAGATTTCTGTAAAATGGCTGTAGTGGTAAATATTTAGTATATTTTAGGGCTGAAAACTTTAAAGTTAAAAGATGAATGACATTCCTTCCTGATGGATTCATACTGTTATAGAGAACAAAAGGCAGAGTCCTCTGATTGGGGCCTCAAGATTCACAAAGAATCATGAATTCCCTCTATACTATTAGTGCCCAGTAGACACCAGACATGGTAATGAAACAATGCAAGACACTGTCTCAAGTCTTGCACGAGTGTGCAGTCTTGTTAGAATGAACTATACAACCATGAGTACAATACACAAGCAAACAATGAACCGGGAGAGTATAACATCCTACCACTTTGCTCAGACTAATTACTTCTTCAGGAGCCCAAAGCTGTAAGTGTTCACTGGAGGAATGTAAAGGATGTGATGACCAGCTAACTTCGGGGCAACTTTTTGGCAGCAGCGTCCAAACACTAAATAATGTATTACTGAATGCCTATGGGAACTAAGTGTTTGGCTCTTAAAGTTGTCTCTTAAGAGTTTAATCCAGCAGAACAAAGCCCGGCCCATCTGCCACCCGGACCGGCAGCTTGTAAAGGCTGAAAAACTGGTGAGTAGGAGATCTAGAGAGCCAGGGAGCAGAGAGATCTCTGCAGAGTGCGCACACAAAGCTCACCCTCCGACCTGCCTGATCCAGGGACCAGGAACAGAACTTTGGAACTTCTATTCAGATACACTGAAACTATTAGATGAAAAAGTAGGGAAAACTTTAGAACATATAGGCACAGGAGAAAATTTTCTGAACAAAACACCAATGGCTCAAGCTCTAAGGTCAAAGATTAACAAATGGGACTTAATGAGATTGCAAAGTTTCTGTAAGGCTAAGGACATTGTCAAGAAAACAAAACGGCAGCCAACAAAATGGGAAAAGATCTTTACCAACTCCACATCAGACAGAGGCCTAATATCTAAGGTATACAAAGAACTCAAAAAGGTAGACACCAGAGAATCAAATAACCCTATTAAAAAATGGGGTACAGAGCTAAACAAAACGTTCTCAGTTGAGGAATATCGAATGGCTGAGAAACATCTGAGGAAGTGCTCGACATCCTTAGCCATCAGGGAAATGCAAATCAAAACAACCCTGAGATTCCACCTCACACCAGTCAGATTGGCCAAGATCCAAAACTCAGATGACAACAGATGTTGGCGAGGTTGCGGAGAAAGAGGAACACTTCTCCACTGTTGGTGGGGTTGCAAACTAATACAACCACTCTGGAAATCAGTCTGGCGATACCTCAGAAAATTGGACATAATACTACCTGAAGACCCAGCTATTCCACTTCTGGGCATATACCCCAGAGACACCTTAGTACACAACAAAGATATATGCACCACAATGTTCATAGCAGCTCTATTTATAATATCCAGAAGCTGGAAAAAACCCAGATGTCCTTCAGAAGATGAATGGATACAAAAATTGTGGTACATTTACACAATGGAATACTACTCAGCCACCAGAAACAATGAATTGACCAAATTCTTAAGAAAATGGCTGCATCTAGAGAATATCATTCTGAGTGAGATAAGCCAGTCACAAAAGAACAGACATAATATGCAGTCACTGATAGTGGGATGCTAACCCCAGAGGCTCGCACTGCCCCAGAAACAACTCACAGACTTTATGAAACCTAACTAGTAAGATGGAAGAAACTCAAGTGCCATCTAGCCAAAAATCTTAAATGTACCAAATGATTATAAAAGCAAACAGATACATGCTATCAACTGGCTTTTGCATATGGACTTCTCAAGGTCACTAGAACACACCAAGGACTATCAAATGCAGCAATAAACAGCAAACCAAAAGTTGCCACTGATGAATGAGGAATCTAGAGACTGGAATGCAGCTAGATGTTGACTAAAAAGAGATCTTAAATACAAAGGACTAAAATTAGCAGCCAAAAGTAAACATAAGGGGTCAGTAAGGTGACAAAGGTTAAAGTCAGTGTCTCAAAGCCTGGGTTCAGTCTCTAGGACCTACATGCTAGAAGAGACTTACCTCTGTCTTCAACCTCTGCATGTGCCTCATGGTGCATACTTAAACCCACAAAAATAAAATACTAAAAGAAAATCCCAAATACCTGCCACTTAATGACTTAATACTGCTTTTTAAAAAACACATAGAGAGCCTGGCCTACCTGCCACCCGGATCAGCAGCTCATAGAGGCTGAGCAACTGCGATTGGGAACAGAAAATTAGAACTTCTGTTTCCGCCTGGAGGCGACTTCAGGACGCAGAGCAGAGCCTGGCCCATCTGCCACCCGGAACGGAGGCTCGTAGAGGCTGAGCAACTGGTGGGTGGGAGACCTGGGCTGCAGGGGAGCAGAAAGATCTCTGTGGAGTACACAAGGAAATTGCACCCCCTGCCTTGCCCTGCCCTGCCGTGCCTCATCCAGCAAACAGAAAAAGAACGTTGGAACTTCTGCTCACACCCGACGACTCTGAGGCATAAAACAGGGCTCGACCCATCTGACACCTCAACCATTGGAGAACCAGGGACACAGACCAGATACAAGGGAAAGGCAAGAACATATCACTGACAACAAAATGGCAAGAGGAAAGAGAAAGAGTATATCCCAAGGGAACCAAGACAATCTAGCAACACCAGAGCCCAGCTCTCCCATAACAGCAAACATAGGAACTCCAAACACTCCAGAAAAAGAAGACACAGACCTGAAATCATGCCTAAAGACGCTGATAGAGTTACTTAAACAAGAAAGGGAGGAAAAGCAAAAAGATTCAGAAGCTTTTAAAGAAGAAACAAGAAAAACACTCAAAGAACTCAAAGAACTAGAGGAAAACAGAACCAAAGAAATAAAAAAAAGGAAGAGGGAAATTAAAACAGAGATTGACACAATAAAGAAAACACTAAAAGAGATAACCCTAGAGTCAGAACACCAAAAAAAAAAAAATCAGGAGTCACAGAAGCAAGCATTTCCAATAGATTACAAGAGATCGAAGAGAGAATCTCAGGGGCAGAAGACAACATTGCAAACATAGACAAAACAGCCAGAGAAGATGTAAAAAACAAAAAGCTCCTAACCCAAAATGTCCAGGAAATCTAAGACACAATGAGAAGACCGAACCTAAGATAATAGGAATAGAAGAGGGAGAAGAGTATCAACTAAGGGGCACAGTAAATATCTTCAACAAAATCATAGAAGAAAACTTCCCTACCCTCAAGAATGAGATGACCACGAGCATAAAAGAAGCCTTCAGAACTCCAAATAGGTTGGACCAGAAAAGAAATACCTCCCGACACATAATAGTAAAAACATCAAGCGCCCAAAGTAAAGAAAGAATACTAAAAGCAGTAAGGGAAAAAGGTCAGGTAACATACAAAGGCAGACCAATCAGACTCACACCCGATTTCTCAACAGAGACTATGAAAGCTAGAAGAGTCTGGACAGATATCATGCACTCCTTAAGAGAGCACAAGTGCCAGCCCAAGCTGCTATACCCAGCAAAACTATCAATCACCATCGATGGAGAGATGAAAATATTTCAAGACAAATCAAAATTCACAAAATATCCGACCACAAACCCAGCACTACAACGAATTATAGGTGGAAAACCCAATACAATGAGAGAAAATACAGCCTAGTAAGAACAAGAAAACTCCTAAACAAGAAAACTAAAAGAAGAAAAAAAAAAAAACACAGACACAACTCAACCCAAAAAAGCAATAATAGCAGAAAACAGAAACAACTATTTCTTGATATCTATTAACATAAATGGTCTCAACTCCCCAATAAAGAGACATAGACTATCAGACTGGATACATAAACAAAATCCAGCCTTTTGCTGCATACAGGAAACTCATCTCAGAGACAAAGACAGACACTATCTCAGAGTAAAAGGGTGGGAAAAAAACATCCAAGCAAACAGCTCCAAGAAGCAAGCTGGAGTGGCTATTCTAATATCAAATAAAGTAAATTTCCAACCAAAAGTTATCAAAAAAGATAGGGAAGGACACTTTTTACTCATTATCAGGGTAATCTGTCAGGAGGAACTCTCAATCCTTAACATATATGCTCCAAATAAAAAATCACCCACATTCATAAAAGAAACCCTACTAAAGCTCAAAAAATACATTTCACCCCACACAATAATAGTGGGAGACTTTAATACCCCACTCTCACCAATGGACAGATCAGGGAAACAGAAACTGAACAAGGACACTGCAAAACTAGCAGAGACTTTGAACCAACTAGAATTAATAGATATATACAGAACATACTATCCCAAAGTAAAAGAATACACCTTCTTCTCACCACCCCATGGCACCTTCTCGAAAATTGACCACATAATTGGACACAGAACGAGCCTCCATCGATATAAGAAGATTGAAATACTCCCATGCATCCTCTCAGATCACCATGGTCTACGGCTGGCCTTTAACAACAACAAAGACAACAAAAAGCCCAAATACACATGGAAACTAAACAATGCTCTGTTAAAGGATAGCAGGGTCAAAGAAGAAATAAAGAAAGAAATTAAGGATTTTCTAGAATTCAACGAAAACGAAAACACAACATACCCAAACCTATGGGATGCAATGAAAGCAGTATTGAGAGGAAAACTCATAGCCCTAAGTGCTTCCAAAAAGAAACTGGAGAGAGCTCACATCAGCAACCTGACAGCACAGCTAAAAGCCCTAGAACAAAAGGAAGCAGATATACCCAAAAAGAGTAGACGGCAAGAAATAATCAAAATTAGGGCAGAAATAGACCAAATAGAAACAAAAAGAACCATTGAAAAAAATCAACAAAACCAAGAGTTGGTTCTTTGAGAAAATCAACAAGATTGATAAACCCCTAGCCAGACTAACTAAAGGGCAAAGAGAGAGTATCCAAATTAACAAAATCAGAAAGGAAAGTGGGGACATAACAACTGAAACTGAGTAAATTCAAGAAATCATCAGATCCTACTACAAAAACTTATACTCCACAAAATTGGAAAATCTGGAGGAAATGGATGAATTCCTAGAGAGATACAAGGTCCCAAAGTTAAACCAGGACCAAGTAAACCATCTAAATAACCCTATAACACCTAAAGAAATAGAAGTCGTCATCAAAAGCCTCCCAACCAAAAAAAGCCCAGGTGTAGACGGGTTCAGTGCAGAATTTTATCAGACTTTTATTGAGGATATAACACCAATACTCGCCAAACTATTCCAAAAGATAGAATCAGATGGAATATTACCCAACTCATTTTTTGAGGCTACAATAACCCTCGTACCTAAACCACACAAAGACCCTACAAGGAAAGAGAACTTCAGACCAATCTCAGTTATGAACATTGATGCAAAAATACTCAACAAAATCCTCGCAAACCGAATCCAAGAACACATCAAAACGATCATTCATCATGACCAAGTAGGGTTCATCCCTGGGATGCAGGCATGATTTAACATAAGGAAATCCATCAACATAATCCACCATATAAACAAACTCAAAGACCAAAATCACATGGTCATATCACTAGACGCTGAGAAAGCATTCGACAAAATCCAACACCCCTTCATGTTAAAAGTCCTGGAAAGAACAGGAATTTAAGGCCCATACTTAAACATAATAAAAGCAATATACAGCAAACCAACAGCCAACATCAAACTTAATGGCGAGAAACTTGAAGCAATCCCACTAAAATCAGGGACTCGACAAGGCTGCCCACTCTCCCCCTACCTATTCAACATAGTACTGGAAGTCCTGGTTGGAGCAATTAGACAGCAAAAGGAGATCAAGGGGATACAAATCAGAAAGGGAGAGATAAAAGCATCACTCTTTGCCGATGACATGATAGTGTACTTGAGTGACCCCAAAAATTCCACCAGAGAACTCCTACAGCTGATAAACAAGTTCAGCAAAGTGGCTGGATACAAAATTAACTCAAACAAATCAGTAGCCTTCCTGTACTCAAAGGACAAACATGTGGAGAAAGAAATTAGGGAAAACGTACCCTTCACAATCATTACAAAAACTATGAAATACCTTGGTGTGACTCTAACTAAGCAAGTGAAGGACCTGTATGACAAGAACTTCAAACCTCTAAAGAAAGAAATTGAGGAGGATCTCAGAAAATGGAAAGATCTCTCATGCTCATGGATTGGAAAAATCAACATCTTAAAAATGGCCATCCTACCAAAAGCAATCTACAGATTCAATGCAATCCCCATCAAAATTCCAACCCAGTTCTTCATGGAATTGGAAAGATCAATGTGCAATTTCATATGGAATAACAAAAGACCTAGAATAGCGAAATCCATCCTCAACAACAAAAAAACATCTGCGGGAATCACTATCCCTGACCTCAAGCTATATTACAAGGCAATTGTGCTGAAAACTGCATGGTACTGGTACAGAAATAGGCATGTGGATCAATGGAATAGAATAGAATATCCAGAAATGAGCCCTCATGTATATGGTCACCTGATTTTTGACAAAGGAGCAGTAAACATTCAATGGAAAAAGGACAGCCTATTCAACAAATGGTGCTGGTCCAACTGGCACTCAGCATGCAAAAGAATGAAAATAGACCCGTTCTTATCTCCTTGTACAAAGCTCAAGTGTAAGTGGATCAAAGACCTCCACATTAAACCAGATACACTGAAACTATTAGATGAGAAAGTAGGGAAAACCTTAGAACACATAGGTACAGGAGAAAATTTCCTGAACAAAACACCAATGGCTCAAGCTCTAAGGTCAAAGATTAACAAATGGGACTTAATGAGATTGCAAAGTTTCTGTAAGGCTAAAGACATCGTCAAGAAAACAAAACGGCAACCAACAGAATGGGAAAAGATCTTTACCAACACCACATCAGATAGAGGCCTAATATCCAAGGTGTACAAGGAACTCTAAAAGCCAGACACCAGAGAATCAAATAACCCTATTAAAAAATGGGGTACAGAGCTAAACAAAACGTTTTCAGTTGAGGAACACCGAATGGCCGAGAAACATCTGAGGAAGTGCTCGACATCCTTAGCCATCAGGGAAATGCAAATCAAAACAACCCTGAGATTCCACCTCACACCAGTCAGATTGGCCAAGATCCAAAACTCAGATGACAGCAGATGCTGGCGAGGCTGCGGAGAAAGAGGAACACTTCTTCACTGTTGGTGGGGTTGCAAGCTAATACAACCACTCTGGAAATCTGTCTGGCGATACCTCAGAAAATTGGATATAGTACTACCTAAAGACCCAGCTATTCCACTTCTGGGCATATATCCCAGAGACACTTTAATACACAACAAAGATATATGCACCACAATGTTCATAGCAGCTCTATTTATAATAGCCAGAAGCTGGAAGGATCCCAGATGTCCTTCAGAAGATGAATGGATACAAAAATTGTGGTACATATACACAATGGAATACTACTCAGCCACCAGAAACAATGACTTAACCAAATTCTTAAGAAAATGGCTGCATCTAGAGAATATCATCCTGAGTGAGATAACCCAGTCACAAAAGAACAGACATAATATGCAGTCACTGATAGTGGGATGCTAACCCTAGAGGCTTGCACTCCCCCAGAAACAACTCACAGACTGTATGAAGTCCAAGAAATAAAGAAAGCAAAAAAATATACATATATTTACAAAACAAGAAGACTTTGACTATTTCCATGTTGCGTTTTGTTTTGCATGTACTTTATGCTTATTGTAACTATTAGGTTTTCAATGCATACTGTCAAGCCCTTGAAAAAAATCAAGTACTGACTAAAAAAATATATTCACATGGTTTTATGTAAAAATTATTTTAACGTCTGAAAAAACAGTACTGACAAAAATGTATAATTTTAAGCAAAAAATGTTTAAAATCTGTACATTTATCTTTGTTTTGTAAAATAAAGTCGTTTAAAAAAATAAAAAAAAAACCACACAAACACATTTAAAAATATGTTTCTGACTGTGTATATTTACATGTGGGTAGAAGTGTGTGTGCATGTGAATACCAGTACTCCAATGAGGTCTTCTGCAAGAACAGTGTGTAAGCCAACTCTCCAGCTCTAAACGCTGCACTTTTGAAAACTTTCATCTTGTAACTTCAGTTACTCTATAAAAAATAATTTAAACATTTTAAATTTTGCATAGTTCTCAGAATTGTTACATATTTGGTGTGTGTGTGTGTGTGTGTAGGCTAATTCATATGCATACTCTGGTTAAAAGACATAAATAACTTCTTGGAATTGGTTCTCTCCTTCCATTATGTGGGTCCTGAGACTGAACCCAGGTCATCAGGTTAGGCGGTAGGTTGTCTTTATCCACTGTCTTAGGGTTTTACTGTTGTGAACAAAGACCATGACCAATTCAAGTTTTAAAAAGGACCACATTTAATTGGGGCAGGCTTACAGGTTCAGAGGGTCAGTCCATTATCATCAAGTGACATAATCACTGTAGCAATCAATGGTACTTATCCATAGCCAGGGAATTCCAGGACTGCCTCTATAACACAAGATACTGCCTACAAAGGCAGCTCTTAAATTTTCAACCTTTCGGTCACGTCCTGCGTGCTCACGTTCGTACACTTCTCACAGGCTGTACGCACTTTAGGACTTGGTATCGTGGTCGCTGTCTCCGCTGGAGTTTCTTTATTTCAGACACCACTTCGCCCTGCAGTTTTGGGACTGACAAACCATTAGGCCGTGGCTAAGAGTGACAGGATATACTGATCCTGCTGGGAGGAAGAGTGCATCAGCGAGTTCCGAGGTCTCCTACGGCCTGAGAAGGGCCTTTCTACTCCCTGCCAGCCTCTCGAGGCTCCTGGGAGAGCTGACTTCACTCCGCAAGGACACCTGTTGAGCTGGTACCATGAAAGAAGAGGTGAAGGGAATTCCTGTAAGAGTGGCACTGCGTTGTCGCCCCCTTGTCCCTAAAGAGATTGATGAGGGCTGCCAGACGTGCCTTTCCTTTGTGCCCGGAGAGCCTCAGGTGGTGGTTGGTACTGATAAATCATTTACCTACGACTTTGTGTTTGACCCTTCTACTGAACAGGAAGAGGTTTTTAATACGGCAGTAGCTCCACTCATAAAAGGCGTGTTTAAAGGATACAATGCAACTGTCCTGGCCTATGGGCAGACTGGATCTGGAAAAACGTATTCAATGGGAGGTGCATACACTGCAGAGCAAGAACATGACTCGGCCATTGGCGTTATCCCCAGGGTAATACAACTGCTCTTCAAGGAAATTAATCAAAAGACTGACTTTGAATTTACTCTGAAAGTGTCTTACTTGGAGATATATAATGAAGAAATTTTGGACCTTCTATGTTCATCTCGTGAGAAATCTCCTCAAATAAATATCCGGGAGGATCCTAAGGAAGGCATAAAGATTGTGGGACTGACAGAGAAGACTGTGCTAGTCGCCTCGGACACTGTTTCCTGTCTAGAGCAGGGCAACAACTCCAGGACTGCGGCCTCCACGGCTATGAACTCACAGTCATCTCGCTCTCATGCCATCTGTACCATCGCCATCGAACAAAGGAAGAAAAATGGCAAAAATAGCAGTTTTCGTTCCAAGCTGCATCTTGTAGACTTTGCTGGATCAGAAAGACAGAAGAAGACCAAGGCTGAGGGAGATCGTCTGAAAGAGGTTTCTGTCACTCGGTTTCCCATTGACCTCACCAAGATGGAAGCTGACATGTAGACGTCAGCCATCTTACTGCTGACTGACTGACCTCACCAAGATGGAGGAGGCTGGCCATGTGATCTGCCATTCCAGATAATATAAGTACAGATATTACCCTGTCCTCGTCCGATGAATGTATTGAAAGTGGATGAAGAGCACAAAAAAATTCACAATCCCAATCCATGCCAAAACAATCCCTAGTGATGAGAATAATGAAGCCAAAATAGAACTCTAGAACTCTAGAAATTATTCAAAGACAATCTCTTAGTATCAGTCCAACAAGCAGCTGAATACCATCTAATTTCTGAAGAAGTGCCACCTTTCTCTGTGAAAGTACCATGCACAGGCAGGGTTTGGGGGGAAAAAAGGAAGAAGAAGAAGAAGAAAAAGAAGAAGAAGGGGGGGGGGAAGAGAAGGAGGGGTGGAGGGGGGGAGGAGGAGGAGGAGGAGGAGGAAGAAGAAGAAGAAGAAAGGGAGGGAGGGAGGGAGGTAGGAATCGAGGGGAGAGACTTTGAAGTTGGCCTTCAAGTCTTTCCTCATCCTATCCCACCCCCTACACCCCACCCAAAAAAAATGCACTTGGGAGAAAGAGGAAGGTGAACCTCAGAGTTTGAGTCCTGCCTGGTCTACTGAGGACTACATAGAGAAACTATGTCTGGAAAAGCTAGGGGAGGAAGAGAGAGAGAGAGAGTGAATGAGAGAGAGAGAGAGAGAGAGAGAGAGAGAGAGAGAGAGAGAGAGAGAGAGATTGATCTGTGTCTATCTCTGTAGTGTGTGTGTGTGTGTGTGTGTGTGTGTGTGTGTGTGTGTGTGTGTGTGTGTGCGCACCAGTGTTTGCCCATCTTCTCCAGGCCAGGCCACCCCATTACTGCCTTCCCTCTTTCTTAGTTTGCTCGGTTTGTTCCAAATTAATTGCATCTATTTATATATTTGACTCTTCATTTCTTTAGTTGAGTCAAGGGTCTCTGCACATAAGCCCTGTATATCAGTATCTAGAAATCGAGTACCATAAAAGCTTATACATGGGAGGGTTCAAGAAATGCTGTTGTGTACATGTTTATTGTGTGTAACTATAGAACAAAGACAGTGGCCATGGATCAGGAGCGAAAGAAATTCACAATACAAATTCATACCAAAGCAATTCTTCGTACCTAGGTCAGGTCTGCCGGCTTCTCTGATCTAGTGAGTACCCTTGAATAAAATGAGAATCACAACAACAACAAAAAAAAATTCAACCTTTCTTAGGGCAGTGGGAGAAAGCAGCCCTGGGTCAAGCCAAAGGACTGTGAGTATGCAGCAAACTCTCTATCATAAGCTGTAACCCCTGACACTGTTTTTTCTGACAAGGACCTATGATGCCTAGGCAGGTAACCTTGTCTCTGACTCTTTTTTTTTTTTTTTTTTTTTTTTTTTTAATGAGTAGACTGTAGCTGTCCTCACACACAGCAGAAGAGGGCATTGGATCCCATTACAGATGGTTGTAAGCCACCATGTGATTGCTGGGAATTAAACTCAGGACCTCTGGAAGAGCAGTTGGTGCTCCCAACCACTGAGCCATCTCTTCAGCCCTTGTCTGACTCTTGAGTGCACAACTCAACTTTTCAAAAGTTTTTCTTTATAGAATAAAAGCTGAGAGAATAAAATGGCTCTTCACATACTTAACAACAATAAATAAAAACTGTTTTCCAAGCTTCTTTCTCTTTCGTGTGTGTGTGTGTGTATGTGTATGTATATATCTGATATGGTTATCTGGAGTACTGTGACTACAGATGTACACTAGCTACCCAGTAACCATTATCTCCCAAGTGTCTTCTTATAGTTGTTCTGGTCACTGTAGAAGGCAAACCAAACCTACACACTGCATTTGATTGGAATAGCTCTTTTTAATCTATAAATCACTCTCCTACCATAAGCCATTCATGTTTTGAAGAATCTACTCATTACATCCAATTTCCCATATTCTGAGTTTAGCTGATTGCTTTTGTGATACAAGGTATCACAAAATATTATCAGATGTTAAAATGAGCCATACCAGGTGTAATTGTTCCTTCTGTCAATTCATCATAATCCACACATCCCACTTTTATGACCTAACCTTAGAATTCTACTAGCTTTAGGGGCCAAGGTAAGAGAGTATTCCATAAGTAGAGGAGGAGGCAGAATGCTATAAATTTTAATGTTAATATGGAGTATGAAGAGGAGAAGGAAAACTATTGTAGCCTTAACCCACACCCTTTGGGAAAGGCAGGGAGACGGAGCAGTCCTAACGTGCTTGCCAAACATGGACAATGAGGACTGGAGCTTCGATTCCCCAGTGCACATGTAAAAAGTTGGTGTAGCACTGTGTGCCTATCCTATCAACACTGTGGAGGGAGAGACAGGGTGATCCTTGGGGATTGCCAGTTAGGAGAGATAATATATAAATGAACACAACACAGTGATATAGATATTTAGTTACAGTCTAGAGTAGTTGTATAAGAATGTAAGACCTGATCATGTTGACTGGAATATAGGACTGAGTAAAAAGGTATCAGGACTCCTCGAAGGGACTTATGTAGATTGTAGTTTTTAACTGGCATATTTTAACAATGTAGTGTGATGAATTAAAGATAAAAACTATAATTTGGAAGTAATCTGGTGCAGACTAGGGATGTAGTTCAGTTGATAGAGTGCCTGCCTAGCATGCAAGAGGCCTTGAGTTCCATCCACAGCATCACATAAAAATGGATGTGGTTGAAAAGGCTTTTAATCCCAACACTTAGGAGGGAGAGTCAGATTCAAGCTCATCCTTGATCACATAAAAAAATTCAAGGTCAGCCTGAGCTACTTGAGATCCTGTCATAAAAATAGACAAATAAATAGATTGGTAGAAAAGGATCTTTTACTTCATATTTTAGTTTTAACATAGTGTTTATAATCCAGTGCAAGGTTTAAGCAGTGGAAAGCAGTTAGACCAGGAATTAGTACATTCTACTACTATAAAAGAAACATGACTAGTTATTGAATTAGTAAATTCTAGAATATAAGCTCTACCAAGTCTATCTTTCTCAAGACATTAAAAACAAACAAAATTGAGGAACTAAAACTATTCTGGCTTCCGGAACACTTACTTAAGGTCAGGAGGAACAGTATTTCCTGAGACCGGAAATGGTAAGTCAGCCTTGCTTTAACAAGTCAGAGGCTCAGGCCATGTTTTCAAACTTGTATAGAATAGAATTTTAAAAAGTCTTTAAGATTCTTACGGGAAAAACTTAAAAAACAAAAACAAACAACAACAACAACAAAAAAAAAAAAACAAAAACAAAAGATTACACTGGTCCAAATGTGGCATAAAACTAAGTGGCAGTTCTGAGTCTGAAAAAGTAACTTTTCTCTTTGCATCACCTCTTCCCACTATATCATATAAAAAGTTCTAATACAAGTCAGTTCAAGGTCAAGTCTGGAAAGTGGTCAATAGGAACAGAAGTGGCTTATATGTCCTGACTACAAAAACCCAATATACAATATACAAAATAGTTATCTAAAGCTCAGCAGGGAAATTATGTGTGAATCAGGCACTAAAAGGCCCTCTTGCAAGTTCTACTCGTTTAAGAGAATAACATCTCCTTGAGTGAATTCAGTTAAATACTCTATAAAAACATAAATTTCAAAAAATAATTTTATGTGCCTCAACAAAGTCTTCGAAAAAAGCCACTAAGACACAAGAAGTAACAACCTGTCTTAACCGCTGATTTAGGAATCAAAGCCTCAAAGCTCTCTAGAAAGCACACATCCAACCCATTAAAATTTTAGTTTAGATTTTTCTTTTACATTGTAAACGATTTAACTTTTTATTTATCTTTAACCAAAAATAGTCACTTTAGTCATAAATGAAACAAAAATGAGGAAATGGAAATATTCATTGCCTTGCCCTCCTGCCAGTCACCTTCCCACGCCAAAAGACTACTGCAGTGACCTACTACTAACTGTGGTATGATTCCCACACACAGAGCACCGCAGAAACGCGGGCCTTAATTCCAGGTGATTATCATAAAGCGGAATCGAGTAGTTATTTACTCAGCATGGACAACCCAGGGGTCGAAACAGCTTGTTCTTGGAGTCTCTACTTACCCTCGGTAACATCCTGGGGGTTGGAAGTCCGGTCACTGGAAGGATCTAGGGCAACAGTTGCCAGAGAAGTGGTGGCCCCAGACAGTTCACTCATAGGCTCACTACGGCTTGTTTCTGGCACACTTTCTCGGGAGCTAAATCTTACTCGAGAACTAGATCGAGAGCTGAGGTCCGGACTGGTGTCTGACAAACCTGGAATGTCATCAATCTTTGTTGGTGTCACCATGAACCGAACTGAAGACATCTTGGTGGTGGCTTCTGGAGGATGCATTTTTTTTCCTTTCCTTTTCAACAAAGAAAAAAGGGAAAGCTCACGAAAACTCTTCCTCCTACACTAGCTACCTTTGATTGCAAAAATAGAAAAAAAAAACCTCAATTACTTTGATTTACATCCCACAAAGGCCCAATTAAGAATCCTTCTACTTAGAATTCAAGCCAACTGTTTTATAAAGTGCCCCACCAGTAAATGAAAAATAATTTTTTTTTGAGAAAAATGAGAACCAAATGATGTTAATCCTGTGTAACTTGGTTTCTTCAGAATCCCAGCTATCTCCCTTGGTCCAGGGCTGAGGGGCTCTGTGCCATGATCTCACAGCAGCTGTGACGCCTCCCTCTGCTCAACCCCCAGGGTCCGGATGAGGTAGTTAGTCCTTTATCTGCGGAGTGTCCCACGGTTCTAGCTGAGGACAGAGCATGCAGGCCCACCCTTATCAGGCATGTATAGCGTGGATCAGATTGCGCAAAGGTGTGCACCAGCCACCTGTTGTGTATCAGGTGAATACCCCACAGGACTGGTTGGGAGGAGGTGTGTGCTGAGCCACCCGATGTTTTTGAGGTCGATAATCCACTTGGGTCTGGTGGGAGAGATGCGCATGCATAACGGGAAAATACCCCCACACTACAGGATGGAGAAAGAGGAGAGCAACGAGAGGATGCCGGGGCAGAGCGGATTCCTGCCTCCCAGAGGTCTCGTCCAGGAAAGGAGCTGGAGGCGGCGGCTAGCGGATCAGGGCAGCTCCCACAGCAGGGTCCTGGCAGGTCGTCGCGAGTCTCTCAAGCCCACGACCGCTAGCCGTGTTTGCACTGAGTGTGACAGGACGCGCGTTCCTCCCGGGCCCGGCGCGGGTCGCCTCTCGCCGGTTTTCCTTGGGGCTCGGCCGAGAAGACCCAGCAGGCTGGCCCAGGCTAAGGAGGAGGTCGCAGGTGCGGGAGCCCGCGCCAGCTGATGCGGGTGCGCGCGCAGCTGTTGTTTACTAGCCGCTAACCGTTTCCGAGCCGCGGCGCGCAGGAGGCCCCCTCCCCTGCAGACGCCCGAAGCCGTTACGTGACCTCGCCGCCCCCCGCCCCGGGCGCGGCGGGCTCTGCCCGCGCCGCCGCAGCCCTCCCCTTCCCACCCCGCTCGTTCCTCATTCGAGGTTAACCGTCCAGGAGAAGTCAGGGGAGCTAGAGGGCGGCGCCGTCCCGCGGGCGGGCAACAACAGCCCCACCCGGAGTATGCAGCGCAGAGACAGAGGGCAGCGCGCCTGCGCGGACCTACTTTCACATAGAGCACGACGGGAACTGTAGTTCGCTCCAAGGGCCTGAAGGCGTCTGGCGAGCTGCTTTTATGTCACCTGTGCGCGTATTCAGCGTGCTGCTTAGAAGCAGTCAATGTACATTGACCCCGGAACGCAAAAATCATTTCTAATTAAAATCTCTCTGAAAAACTTTATGGCATCCAAACTTCCCTTACTTTATCTACCTTAGATGTGACCTCTGTAAAGTATCAGTTGTCTTTTCTAAAACGCCTGTATCTTCATCTTCTTCATCATGGGCTACTTTCCCCTCTTGTTCCTATCCTTCTGAAATTGCAAGCCAGACTTAAATTTCCACTAAAGAGAACTTTACAGACATGGAGAAGACATTAGGGTCTTTGCCCCATTTCCAGGGTTTGACCTATTTTTACCAATACTATAATGTTCAGTGTTTAATTCGTCAAGGTTTAATAACTTCCAGTTCAACCATGTTTTGAAAACTTTCTGAAAGTGATCAAAATGCAGAAACTCTCCGGAGCCTTTCCTGAGACCTTGGTTCCTCGTAGGTGCAAACAGTTAAATCAGCATGCCTAATAATGGATCAGAGTGACCCTCAGTGGTTAAGAGCATTCACTGCTCTGAAGGAAACCCTAGTTTGGTTCCCAGTTTTCACATGTGGCTCTTAACTGCCTGTAACTCCAGGTCTAGGAGATCTGACCCCTGCTGGCTTAAAGACATATAAAAGATCTATATTTAAAAAAAAATTAAAAGACATGGATGGAGGTTGTTTTATTTCCCGGTCTAGAAATTCCCTTTCATCAAATGGCAATTCCCAATCTAGTTCAATAGCCTGGGAATAAAACGAAACCTGTTACAACTTAAAACTGTATTAGATCTTTGAGTATTTTAAATATCCACAGCCCTGTATTGTATCCTCATCAGTGAGGGTGGGGGGCAGGGTGTGCATACACATGAGTCCTTCTATCTTTGGGACCCAGGAACTGAACCCAGGTCTGTAGGCTTGTTGGCAAAGCACTCTTGATGGTCCAAATACTTCTTTTGCTCTTTGGAGATAAAGTGAGATAAGAGTTCAAACTCTACCTGCCTTCACTTCCCAAGTGCTGGAATTTCAGGGTCACTAAACCCAGTCTTCTGTATGGCTTTGTGCTTGTTAGTAAGGCACTCTCACCTACTGTGCTGTTTGTAACCTCAGCTCTCTTTTGGTTTTAACCACTGAACCAGCTCGCCAGCCCCCTTTCGGTTTTCTGATACAAGGACTAACTGCACAGCCCAGGCTGGCCTGCAACCCACAGGGATCCTTCCACCTCATTCTCTTTAACCCAGGCTCAGACATGAGCAACCATGCTCAGGATGTTTTACATAGCCTATGGCTCTTGATTAAAACTTACAATTGTATTTGGACAATTCCATCTCCTCTCTAAGGGAATCTACTTTCAAAGGCAGCCTTGCTGGTCAAAACTTCTCAGACTTTACATTTTGAGCATTTTTTTGTCCTCTGACACGTGCCGGTCTTTTTACATATACTTATATGTACTACCTAGTTCACGCTTACAGCTTCTTCTTGCCTCCACACACCGATAATCAAGCTCCCTAAAGCCATGTGTCAGATGCTAATAACCAGGGGATCTTCTAAGAAGTTCTTGCTAGATTTCCGACAGTTTCCTTTTCTCCATCTTGATTAGTACTACTTTCAGGTTAAAGTCTTTTTTATTTATTTTGGTCTGCATAGCTGGTGCCATAGAATAAAGCTAAAAATGCTAATATTTTATTTACTTTTGCAAGCAAAAAACAGGATTGCATCCAATACTGAAAAGAAAAAAACAAGACACACCTCCTATCAGACAGACGTCACTGACTTGGTTAAGAAACTTCCATGGATGAAAGGAAGAGGCAGTTAGACCTGAGGTCCAGGGCATCCAGCTCTACATAGAGACTCTGTCTAAAGATAAAAAAAGAGAAAACTTCTAGGGTTGGGCACACTTGTTATCCTACAACTCAAAATGTGGTGGCAGGGCTGGAGAGAGACGTTCTTTCTCTGAGGACCTGTCTGTGTTCTATCCCCAGCAGCCACATAAAGGCTATCACTGTGTAACTCCAGGGATCTGACTCCCTCTTCTGGCGTTGATGGTTACTAGCACACATATGCATAGTTACATGTAGGTGAGATACTAATACACACTTTTTTTTTTGATCTTTGAAGAATTCAGAATATTTTTTTAAAGGTGCCACAATTAGTAGTTTTTCCAGAAATGCTGACCTTTCTAGGAGTCTTTCACAGCTTTTCTTCCCCAACACCCTAGCTCGGATGGCACACAGTTCTACTGAGGGCTTAAGAATGTTCTCAAGTGGCCTGTACTGCCAAAGGTACTACCCTTTCCCCATCTCTTCCTCCAACAACACACAAAATGAACTTTCAAGTCACTGTATCTTTAATAACCTGGCAGTAAATCAAAACAACAAAATGTTTCTTTACGAGCGATGTCCATCACTAATGACCCATTCAGGTAGCGTGAGATGGGGTTTTTAACAGCATGGGAGGGCTTCAGGGCTCTTGGGCTGACGAGTTTGGTCGCTGGTAGTCGGCCGGGGTCCGAGTAGCACAAAAGACCAACGAGCCCTCAGAGGACTGGTCGCGGTTGCTGGGTCATGAGCACCTTGAAGCGTTTCTTGATGGTGATTCGGTGTCTTGAGTATTTGTCATCTGGGGAGAACCGAGCAGGATGGGCAGAGCAAGTCTGTTGTCCCATGGGGTCAAATTTCTGCTCGAGGAAAAAATAAAATCTCTGTATATGAGTGGTGTGACAGGAAGGGGACAAGAAAATGGGAAACTTGAGGCCAGGAGAAACGGTGGTCAGAACAAGCCACTGCCTCTATCTACCACGTTTTTGGCTCCGACATGGCTCCACTCACTGGGCAGCGCAGGCCGGTTCCAACCGCTCCTCCCGTCTACATTTTTCATCCTTCAGATATACAGCTGTTTCCTCCCCTTACCTTTAGTGTATAGACGCGATCGCCCTGCTCGTTGAGGTAATACTGGAGAAACATGACTGTCCCTCGACAGAAAGACTACAGTACATTTACCGCCAGCCGCGTTTGCCCGGAATGCGCCGCCTCAATCCTGTTCGCCAACCTCTTTCCAGTCCAGCCGGAAGTCCGGCCAAGGCATGCTGGGAAATGTAGTCCACTTCGCCGGTCGTAGTCAGATGATCAGAAGGGGGCATAGTAGAGCAAGACTTGCTTGGCCTTGGGTTCTAGCTAGTAGCAACCTTGCAAAATTATTAAGATCCATGGAATTGCCCACTGTGTGCCAGGCACTGCCAGGGATTAGAGAGTAGGGATGGATGTGAGTTTAATGTTGATGCATCATTCACTATTGATAATAGTCCTATCTTTAATTTCAAATTACACACCCAATTCAGAGGCACTAGTTTTCTAGTCCCTGGTGAAACAAGGGCTCCAGGATTCTCAACATCCTTGGGAAGGAGTTAAGATTTTTTTTTTTTTTTGGACCCCTACTTTTTACATCCGGTTTCCCGCCCCATTTCAAAGTATTGGCGGCAAAGAGTGCATGATGGGTATTCAATATTATGCAAAGCGAAAAAACGTAAAGGTTTTCTCATGAACTGGTGGCATTTGTTTTAGAGGTCAAACCAAGATTCAAACTCGGGACCTGACCACAAATTCAGCTCTTTCTTATATGGTGAGTAGCGGATAATAGCACAGTAAGGTACCCCTTCTCGGAGTATTTTAAGTTTTTAAACGACTGAAAAGCCTCATAAGAGTCTGGTTTAAAGAATTAAAAACTAAGACGAAGATACTGCAAGATGATCATTGCAGCACTATCGATAGTGGAAAAAAATATAATAGCATACTAAATTTGTAGCCAGAAAAAAAAACATAATTTTTTTTTTAAGTAATGAATATAGACGGTTTGCCTGCGGTTGCATAAGATACGTTCAAAAAGCCAGAGAGCTTAACACATGCTTGTAACCCCGGAAGTCCAGAGGCTGGCGCGGAAGGATCTCTAACATCCAAGAGGTCCATGGCCTGCCTGGACAGTAGTATTCTAAACAGTGAGACCCTGTTTTAAACCGAGGTGTGTGGCTGAGATTTTGCCGCGGGTAGGAATGTACGACAAACAGTTAATATTGGTATTTTCTGGCACTGAGGACTTGGTTACAGGGAAATGAAAGTAAAAAGTGCTTGCTGATATATGGTTTATTTTACATAGCCTGGATTTTTGTTTTTTTCTGTGTAGGTTTTGATGTTATTGTTGTCGACTGTTTTAACACACACACACACTGAATTTTAGTAGTTTTCACTCTCCCATCTGCTTTTCTTAAACCCCTTGAACTCCCACTCTAAACGTTTTTTTTAGTCTGACTTTTGAGTCATGCTATTAATTTAAAATTTAAAAAGTAATTCAATGAGAAAAACTTTATGGTAATTTTAAGGCAGGGGTTGTGCACTCAAGGGGCTAAGGTCAGAGAGTTTTAGATTTCAGCCTAGGCTATATAGCCAGACTGTCTCAAAAATGCAAAAGGAACTGGAGAAATGGCTCAGTGGTTAAGAATGCTTGACTCGCTTGCAGAGGACCCATCTTTAGGTGTCAGCACCCACATAACAGCTCACAACTGGTTCCAACTCTAGTTCTAGAAGCTCTGACTCCCTCTTCTGGCTTCTTCCGGCACCAGGCATGCCCCCAGCTACACAGTCATGTTCAGGCCAATATTCATACTCATAAAACAAAGCTACATAAACCCTTCAAAAACTCTTAGAGATTCTTCCCTTCTTCCTTTATTTCTTCCTCTCTCTCTCTCTCTTTCTTTCTTTCTTTCTTCCTTCCTTTCTTTCTTTCTTTCTTTCTTTCCTTCTTTCAAGGTGAAGGTCTTTAAAACCAGTTCTCAGGAGGCAGAGGCAGGTAGATCTTTGTTGAATTCCTACCCAGCTAGGGCTAAAGAGTGAGATCCTGTCTCAAAAATAAATGTTCACTTAATTAAAATCTTTTTTAATTTAGTACGTTTTTTCAACAAGTGGGAAAAAGGCCCTGGCTTCATGGGTTGCAGAACTGCTCTGACAGGACTACTTGGGCATTACAGAGACTTTCTTTCAGAGTTTCTCTTTGTCGCTCATGCTTTTCTCAAACTCTTAACTGCCTGAGTCCCAGGATTACAAGTGTCCGATGGCTTTTCAGGAAGGTGGCGCTCACCCCACAGAGATTGGACACCCTGGTTCATCTGAGACACTTCAGGGTCAAGCATTCAGTTTTGTTTGGTTTAGTTTTGTTTTTTAATCTTCAAGTATACAAACCGTGCACTCTGAATTTGGCTCAGAAAATAGAGTCATTGCTGAAATAAGCCAAAGGTCTACCACCTTTTTGTTATCATCGTAATCCAGCTTCAGAACTGGAGAGAGGGCAGGGCTCGGGGGTTAGAGGGCTTGCTGAAGAATAGACAGACGACTAGGAAGCCAACAGTGAAAACTGCAGTGTAATGCTGGGAATCCGAGAGACGATGTCCTCAGAGAGGACACCCAACAATCATGCTGTTAAATTCATGGAGGGAGTTTTTCTAAATTTTGCTTACTTCCTAAAAATCCACTCGGTAAAAATCTTCTCATTCTCACTACGCAATATTCTCCCCCCTCCCCCACTACAGAATGCCTGGGTCCAAGATTCTGATTCTGTTTTGACCCAGTCTTTTGACCCAGCCTACCTTCCTTGGATATCATCTGCCTGGATCCTGGCCCCAACTGTTACGTGTTGGAGCCTTCCATACTGCCACCGTTGCTGTGCCTAAACCTTAGATTATGGCATCAGATGGAAGTAAGACTAGGGCTAGTGGAATGTGGGATATTTGCCACCTGGGATGTCAAATTTGCCACTTTACTTAGGGACATATCATTTAAGCCAATGTATAGAGATTTGAGGAATTAAACCCCACAACAGGCGTTAGGGAGCCCAGGGAAATAGATTTTTATCATCAAGAAGGGGGGGGGGTATCCTTGGGAATGAACCAGTATATCAGAAGTAACACACTGACTATTGGGACTAGATACCAATTACCAATTTGATTCCCAGGAAGAGGGAGAACTTGAACATGTTTGAGGTGGAAACAGAGGCTTATGTGTCAGTATAAGTGGTGTTACCGCGTTTCAAGGGAGGAATCATGATCGGAGTATTCTGGCCTGCTCTAGGACTTTGCCATGGGAAGTCAGGGCCAACTCTCTTGATCTTTCCAAGAAAAGTATGCTGAAGTGTGGAGAGTTGGGATTGGGCCAGGCTGATTAGCCTTACTCAGAAAGCTAAAACTCAGTGGGGTTATTCACTTATTAGCCAGTGAATGGCGGTAGAGATTTTGTAATACTGCTTCTTCCCAGGGCCTGAAAGGCTCCTTCTAGCCAGAGATGCCACTTGTCAGTCCAGGCAGCAGGCTTTTCTTTCTTTTTTCTTTCATTGTAATTTATTATGCATATGTCTGGAAGTTGGAAAGTCTAAGGTCAAGTTTTCATCTAATTCGTTCTGGAGAGGGGTGTGTGTGTGTGTGTGTGTGTATGTGTATGTGTGTGTGTTTATTTGTTTATTGAATCTGGGGCCTTGCATCTGCTATGCCAGCATTCTGTGAGCCGCAGCACCCATTTCACCTTTTAGTTTGAGGCAAGATTAAGTTGCTCAGGCTGCCTTTGAACTCCCTCTGTAACCCAGGCTGGCTTTGAACTTGTGATCGTCCTCCAGAGTGGTTATATTTACAAACCTGCATTTATTTATTTTTTTAAGTAAATGTGTTATTTTTTTGTTTGTTTGTTTAGGAGCGGTTGTTCTTGATTTTCAGGCTGGAGGAGATAGGCCGTCTTATCCACAGTGAGATGCTCAGTTCTCCTACCAACTGTGGAGCTCAGACCTTAGGAACATTTTCACTGTGTTCAGAACTTGGAGGTAGAACCTGGCCCTCTGGTATATGGGTCAGATGAGTGAGAACATTAATTTGACCCTATTTCATGTCTCCTTTATGGTTAGGTAGTGGAATCTGAGTGGTACTGATGTGTCAGTGGAATACTTTTTTTTATGGAAAAAAAAGGGAGAAGTATTGCATGAAATTAGGCCAATTTGTCTCTGTTTTTATCATTTAAAGCCATGTGGGATGCAGGCAGGTCTTTGTAATGAAGCACGTCTGTGTGCTTATCGCCCCCTCTGCCTGATCAGCATTCACATAGCTGGTCCCTAACAGGAACTGTGTTCCAGATTTCTTTCTTCCTTAGCTCCAGCCCAGTGTTTTGTTCTTCATGAGCCCTAAACTTCTACTATTAAGCAGCACCGGGCTGGAGAGATGGCTCAGTGGTCAAGAGCACTGATTGCTCTTCCATGGGTCCTGAGTTCAATTCACAGCAACCACATGGTGGCTCACAACCATCTGTCGAACAGAGCTGCCCTCTTCTGGTTTGCCTGAAAACAGCTACAGTGTACTCACATAAAATTAATTAATTAATTAATTAGAAAAAGAAAACATTAACAAAAGTGGGACCACAGATAGTCTGTGCTGCCAAATTTCAACTCATCCATAGTTGAAATTGAGAGCACTGGAAATCTCCCTCCCTCCAAGGTCCTCCCCTCTCCAAGGTCCTCCCCTCACTTTATAAGAAAGTTTCCGGGAACCAAGAATCTAGACTAACATATTCTGTCCTGGAAATTGTGTGTCTGTAGCTACTTACAGGAGCCATAGAGCAGTTGTAATCAGGTGTCTTCCCTGTCTTGTGATGTAGGTAAGGTTATTAGATGTCCATGTATTTTGAGTGGGACTATTTTTGGAGAAATGAGCTTCATGAGTCCTAGAGTCACTAAGCCTGTTCCTAAACTGCACTTTCTGTTATTTGAGATTATTAGGAGCAAGAGGTGTAGGAGAAGGAGGAGAGTGATGGATCAGTGTTTGTGAAGCTACCTCCTTTACACCGGTCTCACGAATGCTTTAAGAGCCTGGATTTCCCCTGCACTCGGTGTGCTTGCAGGCAGGTGCCGATCTTGTTTCACGTCTTCTCGATCTGCTTATGGAGCTGGCAGGGAAAGTCTTCAGGAGTGTTTGGAGAGATGCTCTTAGAGGCAGGGATGGCTTGAGCTTCTTCTTGGAAGATGTAGGTCTATGTGTCTCTTGAATGGGACCAGCTACTCTAACCTACTAGTTCAGGGGCAAAGAACTACTTGAGAGGCATTTATTTACAAATACACCCATCCACCTTCCTTCTTTCATGTGTTGAGAGTCGTTGCTCTGACCCCTTAGAGACTAGGAAGTCAAGTGGCCTAACTTCTTGTCTTCTTCCTACTCCCTTCTCTTCTTTGTCTCCACAGCCTTTTCGTTACCAGGACCAGAAATGGCCATGAAACCTGGTGCTGGCCTGGCCCCTTTCAGTACGCTTCCCTTTGCCCCACCTCCTCCTGTTCCACCAGACCAACCCCTCTGGGAGCCATCCCCACAGCCCCCTATACCTCCTGTCTTCTCTCCAGGCAATCCTCTGCTCCTTTCTGCTTTCCCCAGCCCACTGCTGGTGACAGGAGAAGGAGGCCCTGGCCCCAATGTGGCTGGAACTGGCCAGGTCATTGTCAAAGTCAAGACAGATGTGGGGCCAGCTGAGTCTTCTCAAACTCAGAACCTTATAGTTACTCAGACAGCCCTAAACTGGATTCCTTCAGGTGCTCCCTGTGGGAGCCAGGAGGGGCCTCCTCCTTGCTATGTGACAGCCTCTAATGTGAAGACCATCCTGCCCACTGTGGCTGTTGGAGTGAGCCAGGAGGGCCCTGCAGGACTTCCCCTACAGGTTCTACCACCAGCTGCCCAACTGGCCCCCATTGTGCCCCTGGAAAAGCCCTGGCCAGGAACACAAGCAACAACCGTGGAAGGAGGTCCTGTGGCTGCTCGGAAGCCCTCTCAAGGTGACCTTGCCTATGCTTCCAAGGGTGTTTATGAGAACTATCGTCGCTGGCAGCGTTACAAAGTCTTGGCCCGGACTCACCTATCCCAGAGTCCCGATGCAGAAGCTCTTTCCTGCTTTCTTATGTAAGTGGGGGTGGGGGTACTCAAGGTTGACTTTTTTTCTAGGGCTTTTAGAGAGGATTCTAGGATAGACACAAAAGTTTTGGTTACTACAGAATTCTGGAAGGCAGTTAGTTGTGAGAGTGAGAAGACACTGGTAAGAGAATGAAAAACAGTGCTCCGTTCTTTCCGGCTTATAAGAAACATTCAGGTCCTGTTTCCTAAAGAATACCTACATCTCTATGAAGTCCTGCAAGCGTTTTGTGGTAATCTTGAGAAGACTGAGAGACTTCCTGTCATAAAACAGGAAGCAGAGATTGACATGTAGGTCCCTGCCTGCCTGCCCTTTGACACTGACTAGGATGAGGTGGGCTGGGCCCTGACTCATTCCTGTGGGAATGGTGAAGACAGCATTGGACCAGGCAGAGACCTTAGTGTGTGTGAACCCTGTCTCACTCAGAGGTCAAGGCGAAATGGGGAGAGAAGCACAGCTGGCTCCACACTTACTAGGTGTGTGATCCGGAGCAGGACCTTTACCACCTCTGGCCTCAGGTTTCTCATCACAAAAGGGGGTAATTATACCTGTCTACAGGGGTTGATCAGAAGATTAATGGTGCTTGGCAAAGTGCCTGGCACAGAAAATGAATCATTCAAATGGTCATCCTTTTATTAATACTATAAAAAGGCAACCTGAAAGATGAAGGAAGCCCACAAAAGGCCAAAGTCGCTCTTCTTTAGATTATGTGTACGTTTAGCCAAGATGCCAGGAGTTACAGGCTGCCCTTTTTGTTTATATATTAGTTTTTAGTCATTGGGAAATTTTCTCTGCTTCCCAACCACACTGCAGCTCACAGCTGCAGACCAGTGAGTAAGCTCTCTCTCTCTCTCTCTCTCTCTCTCTCTCTCTCTCTCTCTCTCTGACTTTGGGAGAGCTTCTTTGTGTTTGGATCAATAATCAAGAGACGTTCCCAAAGTCCTCAATAAACACCTTCTTACTGAGTTCCTGGTTTCTTGAGATGGTTCTTGAGTTTTCACTCGTGTCCTGACGGCACCGTTTTTAAATCTAGAACCAGTATGAGCTCTCATGGTTTGCACAGGACCCATCCCTTTTTGTTTCTGGCCAACTCCTGCTCCCCAAGCGTTAGTGCTAAGACCTTATGCCAGGCATAATCAAGACTTTGTACAACAGCCATCCAGGAAGCCAGTTTGATGCTGCATCCTGGGATCCTGGCTTCTAAAACCCATGGTGATAGCAAACGTCCCCAGGTGGTTCTGATACTCAGTAATGTTTACCGACTTGAAGAGAAGCTGGGGGAGGCTAAAATGAAGTCCTTGCTTTAGTCTGCACCCTTGATTTCCTCTGGAGCTTCCCAGAAGTCCAACATTTGTTTGAAAATCTCTGTTGGCATTCTGGAGAGATTTGCACATCTCAGCAGGAAGGGCAGCAAGAATGGTAAACAACTGGAGGTGAGGCTGTGGAGTCTGGAGATCTTATTAAAATGGAACATGGCAGGGCTTGAGGGACATACTAGGTTTGGGGAGAGACGGGCATATGAATTGAGGTGGGCATCAGAAGAACAGGTGTAGGGTACACTTTTACGATGTGTCTGACCTAACGGGGGTTTCAGCCCAGTGCTTCGTTCCCTGGCCCGACTGAAGCCTACTATGACCTTGGAGGAGGGACTGCCAAGGGCTCTGCAGGAATGGGAGCGTACCAGCAACTTTGACCGGATGATCTTTTATGAGATGGCAGAGAAGTGAGTTTGATGAACCCTCATTCACCCTGCAGGGGTGGGGGAATGGTCGAATATAGGGGTAACAGACAGGCAGGTGTATGTATGTATGTGTTGGGGTATGGAAGGGAGTAAAAGGAGCTTCAGCAAGATGGCTCAGCAGGTACCAGAAGCCTGACAACCTAAGTATGATCCTCAGGACTCACAGGGAGGAAGGAGAGAAGGGGCTCCCAGAAGCTATCTTCTGAGGTCTACACATATACATTGTAGGCATGCACATATATACATACATGCATACAAATAAATGGAATAAATTTAAAAATAGAATAGATTAATGCCACAGGAGGAAGAGGGCTGTAGGCCAGATGAGGATCTCCTGGGCCCCTCTTGCTTCTACCACCTAAGCTGTCTGTTCTTGAAAGCTCCCCTGCCTCCGGGTCTTGGATCTGTATGTGGCTTTCATATTGAAGGTGTTAGCATAGGGTTGAACCCAGGGCCTCTGAAACCCCCACACTGAGAGAAGCTCACCATGAAGGCTCTTTAGCTCAGCATATGGCAAGTGGCTATTGATCTGGAACGTCACATGCACCTTTCCTTTCACGGTTTGTTTTTTGTTTTTAAAAGATAGCACAGAAAACCCGGTCTCTCCCCCCCTCCCCCCATTTCCAGGGAGGGACCAATTCTGGAAGAGGTTGGCCAGAAGAAACAGGGTACTGGATACCCAGAGTGCTCTTCTGACTCTCATTCCCCATTTCTATGGGATAATCATGTCTAAAACAAGTAACTTTGGCTGTCTGTGATGTTGTGAGTCATCACACATGGCCCTGGGACTGTCATAGGAGTAGCATTTGAGACCAGGAGTTCAAAGCCAGCTTGGGCAACATAGTGAGAATCCCTATCACAGCAACTGGGGAAAGAATCATTTCCGCCAGGTGTGCTTTTCTCCCCCTGAATCTGAACCTTCAGCTTCCTAGGTTACCCTTGAGGACCTGTTCTACCGTTTGTACTCTGGTGGGCTCTGCTTCAGAAATTCTGCCATTTTCAGTTGTAGAAAGGGGCAGATGAGGCCATCAGGAGCAACCCTTTAGAGTGTACCTCTGATTACATGGATCACACATATATGAAGTAGTAATTAATCGGGGTACTGGGTGAGATTGACACAGCAGAGAAGTAGAGGATATCATTTTGTCCTGGTGTTACCCATGTTGTATATCACCAGTTCCTTTAGTTAGCCTCTTGAGTAACCATTGAAGGCAAAGGGACAATATAATAGCATTTCTCAGAACTGTCATTAGGCTACCTGTGGGCAGCTTCTCCTGGCTGTTCCAACTTCAACAGTTTTAGCCAAAATGGGGGTGTTTGGTTTCTTGGCCATGTGTGGATGCTGCCTGGTATCTGTGTTACTTATGGGCTGGGTTCTTCTCACCACAGTCTGTGCGTTTTTTTTTTTTTTTTTTTTTTAATATTATTATTTTTTTCATTTTATGTACATTGATGTTTTGCCTGCATGTGTGTCTGTGTGAGGATGTCAGATCTTAGAATTATAGACAACTGTGAGCTGCCATGTGGGTGCAGGGATTTGAATCACTGAGCTGTCTCTCCAGCCCTTGCCTGTTCCTTCTTAACCCTCTGCAGATTCATGGAGTTTGAGGCTGAGGAGGAAACACAGATACAGAATGCACAGTTGATGAATGGCTCCCCGGGTCTGTCCCCTATAGGCCCTTCGAAACTTGATCCTCCAGGGTCCATGGTCCCTGAGGCTTGCCAGCAGCCAGGTAAGGCTACCCACAGAGCAGATGAGGAACAGGAAAGGTCCCGATTTTGGCTTCTGTCGCTGTCTTTCTTGGAAGTGATGTTGTAGAAGCCAAATGCCCCATGGGAAGCTGGGGTCTTGGCTCCTTTGGTCTTGGATTGTGCATGAGCTCTTTACTTTATCAGCCTAAGAACTGGGATTGGATCAGGTGGTTTCTTGGAATGTCAAGGTGTGTGGAAAGATTTGTGTGTTCTCTCTCATACCCTCCAGCTTTTATGTTTCCTCCCCCCAAAGCTTGATCCTATTCTGGAATCATTTCCTGAACCCAAATTTCTTCCCTTACAAGTATCACTGGGGGGCTGGAGAGTTGCCGCATGGTGGCTCACAACCATCTGTAATGAGATCTGATGCATTCTTCAGGTGTGTGTGTCTGAAGACAGCGACAGTGTACTCATATAAATAAAATAAATAAATCTTAAAAAGAAATAAGTGCCACCAAGAAGTAGATAGCAAAGCATCTTTCCCACTTTCTTTTATCCCATCCTTCAGTGTACATTCCAAAGAAGGCAGCCTCCAAGTCACGGGCTCCCCGTCGGCGGCAGCGCAAACCCCAAAGGCCTCCAATTCCTCAGGCACCCAAAGAGATCCCACCCGAAGCTGTGCGAGAATATACTGACATCATGGAAGGGCTGATGGGGAGCCACATGGACACTGGGAAGACAGAGGAGGAAGAGGGGCAACAGGAGGATGCAGGGATGTATCCAGATCCAAGTCTTCTGTGCTACATTGATGAACTATGTTCTCAGGAAGTCTTTGTCTCCAAGGTGAGCTAGCTCTACAAGGCTCATTTCTAATAGATATTTAAGGGCTAGGCACTATGGGACATCAGCTCTCTGGGGTTCTGCATATGGCAGAAGCCTCCATTCTTAAATTTTGAAGAGATATTTGAGAGTTGGGTACTATGGACTACCAGCCAAGTCAGTAGGCTTCATTCTACAATTTGGAAATAGGTATACATGGAGGCAGCTGATGGTAAGGACTACCACAAATTCTGTAACTAACTCCACGGTGAAAGTGGCAGCCTGGGTCTCACAGCTTCGTCTCTAGAGCACCTGGGCTTACAGATGACTTTATAGCAAGATTTACACTGCTCTTCTGTTCCCCAGGTGGAGGCGGTCATTAACCCTCAATTTCTGGCAGATCTGCTGTCCTCAGAAGAGCAGAAAGACCCTTTGGCTTTAATTGAGGAGCTAGAGCATGAAGAAGGACTTACTCTTGCCCAGGTAAAGTTGGGAGGCAGAGAACACCAGGAAAAGAAGCTTGGCTGATTTTGTCTAACCCTTTGATATCTTCATACTGTTTTTAGAGGATTTAGGGTTGGGCTTTGCATCATACGAGGGCATAGTAACCAACATTTGAATAACACGAGGATAATCTTCACACAGTACAGAAAAGCATCATGCCTACAGTCTAGAACAAGTAGGTATGGGACTGTGTGAACAAAGTACATGGACGAGGAAAGGCTCAGAGGAACAGAGCGCTAAAATAGAACGAGCTACAGTATCTATCTTTGATACCCTCACTTAAGACACTTGCTCCCCCCCCCCCCACTATCTACCATCTCCTATCACCCACTCAGCCACCTCTTCACACCATGTATAGAACTGGCTGGCATTTGTTCATTCCCTTCCAGCTGGTCCAGAAACGACTCTTGGTCTTGGAGGAGGAGGATGCACAGGCACTTCCAAGTTGCAGTGGAGCTCAGTCAGACTCAAGTCCTTCTGTTTCTGATGAAGATGAAGATGGGGGTCAAAGGTGTCGGCCCTCACCTGGACTTCAGGGGGCTGTGGGCATTGCTCGTATTGGAAAATCTGCCTCTCCAGGCAAGCAGGCAAGAGAAGTGCGTGGTGGGCAGGAACAAACACTAGGTGGTCCCAGGGGAATTCATAAGGATGGAAATAGTCTGCCATCCCCTGGCAGCTGGGACTTGCAGCTAGAACTCACAGCTTCTCAGGGAATGCAAGTACCCTTGGGTATGGAGAGAAAAGGGTCTGGGAAGGCTATAAAACAGCTATCTGCAACTCATGATGGCCATCTGGGAGGTACGGGGTCCTCTGGGCACTTCCCAGTAGCAGACAGGAATCCAGAGGTTTTACCTTTTTGTTGGCAAGAAGATCCCCAACACATGAGAGCCTCCAATTTGGATGTTGGACTTAGAGAGCCAGTTCCTCTGCAAGGACGTGGGTTAGAAAAACAGGCTTTGGTGTTGCAGGTAGGACAGCAGATTGGGGGAGTTGGGATGCTTACTCAAGGAAGAGAACAACCTTCAGCGGTTTCTCAGAAGGGCTCTTTAAGAGCCGTGTGGGGAGATGACAAAAGCCCTGATGTGGTTCAGAGTTACGGTCAGAACCATTCCCCCGGAGCTGCTGGCAGCCTAAACAAGGTGTCTCTTAGCCCAGGACTGTGGCTGAGCAGTGGCATGGGAGCTGTAGGTTTAGAGTTTCCGTTTCAATTTGAAAACGTCATTGATCACATCCAAGATGAAGCATGTAGAAGGGAGGACCAGGCACCGAGTTCTAGAAACAGTGCCTCTCTGAGTTCTAGAAACAAAGTGCCCAAGGATGTGGGGAGCAGTGTGATCCCCTGTGGAGGCACAGATACAACAGCTGCTCCAGAAAAGAGAAACTCCTGCAGCTTGCCAGTATCTTTCACGGCCAGTGGTCCAGGTTTGAGGTCCAAAGAAAATCAAGAGCTGAGCTCTGAAACTATAAAGAATCCTAGTGATCTGTGGGATGAAGCCTGCTCCCCACTGCTACAAACACTTGGCTCTTCCACACTGGGGTCTTCAAAAGACATCCTAATATCCACATGCCAAGGCAATCTTCTTCTTGGGACCCAGGCTAGCCAAAAGACAGAGAACAGAGGTAATCTACTTTTTCCTCTGTTAGAAAACACAGAACAGGTCAACATACTAGATGTCAGAAATGACTGTCACCCCCAACCAGGGGTCCGCAAGGATTCCTGCTTATCAAATTTTAATTCTTATAACCTCCCAGGAGAGGGCAGGGAAGACATAGTTTCCTCCAAAACCACTGACCTTGTTCCTTTACAAGGCAATCAAGAATCTTACACACATGAGACAACCAAATCGACATCTGGCCAGGGCCAGGAAAGTACTTCCCCAAGGCAGGGAATCACAGATGCTTTTATTCCGAGAGAAACCCCTATTATAGAAGCATGCACCTCGGCTGATAGAGCCAAAGGAAGTGAGACAGAGAAGGAGGAGGAAGATGAAGAACTCTCCAACTTCTCCTACCTTTTGGCTTCAAAACTTAGCCTCTCTTCAGTTCCCCTTAGTACTTACCATGCCTCTGGAGGTCAGAGAATTGTGAAAAAACCTCTCCTCTTTGCTGAAGTAGATGACCTTGGCCAGCCTTTACACCCTCCCAAGTCTGGGAAGCAAGCCCTAGTTGCTAGTCCTGCTACTGTTGTAGAGAGATCTCAGCAAGCTCAGTTAAGTAGTACTGGTCAGAAACCCCTTGCTCTGGGAATGGCACAGCTCCCACAGTCTCATAAAAGGCGGCGTGACAGTCTTACCACCAGCAAAAGGAAGAAACGACGTCGTAGCCAGTAGGAAGCAGAGGGACACCCTGTTCCACCTAGCAGCACCCAGAGGTGGGGGTCCAAGAGTCTTTATTTTACTGCTGCCGGTGGCGAAGCAGCCTCAGCCAAGGGCTGCTTTTGTTCTTGTGCAAGAAGCTGGAGAGCCTGGGGCAGGTCAGAATGCCTAGATTGCAGGGCGTCCTGTTAGTGGGAAGTAAAAGGGAAGTTTGGCTTTGGGAAGTTATGTGGAACAATAAAGATTGTTTTTGGTTGGAAAAGGCAATGTGCTCTTCTGTGTGAGCATCCTGGCTGAGGCAGAGGACAAAGCTTTATGACAAAGGTAGGCTCTGTGGACCCACTGCCCATGCTGCTGGCCTCTTGGTGCCCCACAGTAGTTTGCTAACAATCACTTTCATGACTAGATAGGTTCCCAAACAGGAGTCCCAGAAGGTTCATTTCCTCTTAGCAAGACTGAACCTTGTCTGGACGGCCTATTATTGTCTGCCTCCTTTAAGTCTACAGGGGAAGAGGGGGGGATTCTTTTTGTAGGTCAGATCAGATCTCCCACATCTAATTTATTTCATGTATTTGTGTCAAGACATGTAGCACCTTGGGTGCTAGGACAGCAAGGCTGGGGGGAGGGGGACTTTTCTTCCTTTGAGGGCTGGACAGGAAAGACTTTTCTGTTCCTCAGCTCATGCTACTGTAGGGAAACACCATGTGGTTGGTGTGACTTGGAAGCTCACTTCCTGACACAGGGCTCTGCTCTGAGTATGGGCGATGGAATAAACTCTCAGTGGGACTGTTAAATATGGAATGGTAGGAAGCTATATTTTTATCTTTAATGAGGACAGAATGAGAGGGAACGAGAAGGGACAGGCTGAAAAAGAGGCTCATGAAGAAGTCAATCAAGATGTGCATATTTAGTAGGTGGTAACAGGAGGGACAGATACAAAAATCACCCTACGATTTCCATAGAGTAAACACCCCGGTCCATTTGTGAATGAGAGAATTCAGGTATGGCCAGGATTAATCTTTGGAGGTTTTTGTAAAGTCCAATGGAAATCTGGCAACCAACCGTTCATCTCTTTCCTTCACAACTAAAGATTCCACCCTCGGGACCAAGCTTCAGATTTTTTTTAATAGATATATATTTATATTTATATATAAAATAGTCCTTTACAAAAAGACCCCACCAAACAAACAAAAAAAAAAAAAAAAAAAAAAAAAAAAGAAAATAAACTTAAAAAAAAAAAAAAAGATAACCAAAAAATCAAACAGGAGCAGAGGTGGGGCTGAGGCATAGGGTAGGCCTCTGGCGCCGTCCTGAGAGCAGGGCTGAGTTTGAGCTGAGGGAAGAGTGGGAGGCTGAGGTGCTCAGTCACCCTTCTGTTTGGGGGCCTGTACAGTCCCATTGGCCAGGGCAGTGGGGCTGCTGGGGGATGAGGCATTTGGTATCTGGGAGGTGCTTCGAGGCTTGTGTGGGGGGCGTAGGTAGGCGCTGAAGAGCTTGCCGTACAGGGGGTCATGGAGGGAGAAGTTCTGGAATTGACCTGGACAGGAAGAGTGGGAAATGGAAGTTACACCACTTGAGAATGAGGAGAGGGGACACCCCTCCCTTCGCTTTCCTCAGAACCCAGCCCAGCTAGTCTGTCTGCCTTCTCCAATATAACTCCTTCCTCACCCGCCCAGTTCTCACCCACCTTGCCTACTCTCAGAGGTTCTGACCCCCGACACTGGCCACTAGCCCTCAGTGCTTAGAACGCATCCTGGTGTTGACGGTGCCCCCGGTGCCTGCATGGGGCAAAGGCGGCAGTGACTCACAGAGGGACAGGCCCTGGCTGCATCCAGGCTGGCACAGCTCAGCATGCAAAGTCATGGCGGCGGGGCGGGGTGAACCCAGCAACAGATGCAGGATGGTGCTGAAGCCATCTCTGTAGAGCAGCCGGTCAGATCCTTCTGCCTGCTCTTCAGCAAAGAGCTTGCGGGGCAGGAAGGGAGAGATGGAGACAGAGACAAAGAGAGATGCCCATCAAGCTCTCTCCTTCAGACAGTGCTTCATGATTTTTCCAAGAATGCTGCACGTAAGCCTTCTTGGATCTCTAGTACCCGTTCTTGCAGGGCAAGTGGAAAACACCTCGCTTCTGCCTCCTTGTTCCCGTTCCCAGGTAGGTCTTGGTGGGAAATTCTGGATGGGCAGTTTTAGGGAGCACGGCGCTAGGGAGGGCTTGCGTTCTCTAAGAGCTAACTGGGAACGGTACAATATACCGTCTCTTGGGGTGCAACTGTGGGGTAAAGTGTGTCAGCAGCTGTCCCCAGTCCCTCACAGGTACCTCAAAGGCCAGGCGAGTCAGCTCCTCCAGGCTCCTGCCCCCATCCAGGGCCGCTAGGGCTAGGGCCACATTTCGGAAGTCCACCAGACCCTTGGCATCCTGGAGGGTGAAAAACCAGGTCAATGTGGGGATCAGACATCTTTCTTTTGCACTCTGGACTTGGACTTCTGTTCAGTAGGCTTAGAAATGATGCCCGTGACCATTTTGCTCAGAACTAACTGACCACTTCCCAGGACTCCTGTAAGTTCTCAGGCCATATGCTATCCTTCTGCCATAAGCTATGCCAAGCCATGCCGCTGACAAAGCCCTCCCACAGAGATCGAGGAATGTCAGGGGATCTCCCCAGGAATTCTGAAGTTACCATCCATTCCATTACCAGAAGGGAACAATCCTGGTTCCCAACCCAGGCAAACTGGTTTTCCTTTGACTCAGCCTACGTGGGAGAACTGGCCCAACAGACTTGGGGGCCGCTGATCTAACCTTTTTTTTTTTTTTTAATACTAAAAATCCAAGTGAGACAGATGCTATGTTTATAGGGGATATGTTGGCTGAGACGGGGACGGTTTTCCTCAGTTTAAGAAATCCACACAGCTTAAAACTTAAAACTTTAAATTACTTTAAAACTTTTACAAGGGTCTAACCATCTCTTCCAGGCTGGCCTTAAACTCATGATCCTTTGCTTCTGTTCCCTCTGAGTGTTAAGGATGTTGAGACCCATAGACTGTGTCTTATTAACACAGAAAGGGGCCCTGTGCGTGGTATAAAAAGCTCCTGTCTGCTATAAAAACTGGAGGGTATTCTTGATACAAACACAAACTACAATTAGAATTTGACAGGATACCTGGGTTACATTTCCGGAAATACAGTTTGCCAAAAATAATCACTCGGATATCGTCCCTGAATCTTGAGCTCCTTGGCGTTGGAGGCAAGCCGCCCATTTTGCCCTAGGTTCTAGTTTCTTACCTGCTGGAAGTAGCTGAAGGCCCCAGCCACGGTCTGAGGATCCGAGAGCTGTAGCTGCTGGGCAAACTCCTCTTGGCTGATCATTCGACTCCGGCCCGGCTCTGCCCCCATGTCCACAAAGCCGGGGGACAGGCTACAAGGGAATCATTGGCAGCAGAGTTGAATCAGTTTCTTTTAGGACAGGCCATGCGCAATCTTATCCCTAGAACTAGGCTCCTGGTGCAGCCTCAGCTGCTTGTCCCCTGAACCCCTGAACCCCTGAACCAAGGAGTTCCTGGCCTTGTTTCCCCTATCTGGGAAATGGCTTATATCCTCACCTTCAAGGTAACTTACCCAGCCTTCTGCAGCACCTTTCCCAGCTCCCAGAGCTGTGGTTCCAATGCTACCTTCAGCTGGCCCACCACAATCACAGGTAAGCTCCCTACAAACTCACATTCAGTGGCTGGAATGCCCAGGGCCCTTCGGGACAAAGAAGTATGGAGATCAAGAGGAGGCAGCGGGAGACATGTCTGAGGTTTCATTACACTCTATTAGACTGGCATGGTCAGTTTCCTTTATCTTTTTCTCTCCTTGGTCTCGGCTGTCTCTCAGCCCTTCCCCGCTACCCCAATCCTTTCTTCAAAGCCTCCTGCACACCCTTGTGGTTCCCCTGCTCAGCAGAACTGATCCAGGAAATACTTTGTGGAACAGCAGGAAATAATTTGTAATACTCACTGTGCCATGACTCTCTGGACATTGTTGGCATAAAGGGTGGGGTCCTTACTCTCCTCTGGGCTGGGCTGATAGACAGGGAGGAACTGAAACAGAAAGCTCTCATCAGGACCTGAAAGCATGCATGGTTACTACTCTATTTCCCCCATCCCACTAAGGATTTCATACCTCTACATCCACGATGCTGCAGGGCTGAGAGGCTGTGAGCCAGAGAACTTTGAGTCTAAGAGAAGAGAGATGGGTGTTTAGCACTGTTTAACCTCATAGCTGCTCCTCATAGTTAAACAAGGCAGTGAATGGGACATTCTCTCTTTGATACAAAAAAAAAAAAAAAAAAAAAAAAAAAAAAAAAAAAAAGGATCTCAAGCTCTGGTTACTCAGGAGGCTGTTAGAAGGGCCAGGAAGGTGATTGGCTGCAGGAAACATGCCAGGGAGGAAGAGTAGCAGGCAAGGAGAAGTCTGTGTACTGAGGCAAAGGGAAGAGCCATTCCTAGTGGTATGAGTTCCATAGAAAGGACCATTGAATTGAGAACTGCCTCCAACCCCCTCTCCCCCAACCCACACACAAGCAACACAGGACAGTAAATAAGGAACTGTAATTACAGCAGGAGTCTTAGAAACAGTGCCAGGTAACAAGGAGAGGTCAGAGGGCAATCTCCTCTAGAGTTCTCTCATTCTTACACGGTAGGCCATTTTATCTCTTTTAGAGACTGGAGCAGAAATGCTCTGGTGGACCTGACCCCCCACCCTTTCCCCCATAACACTAGCACTCACACGCCAGGGCCCCTCCATGCCCAGCTGGTGGTATCCTATGGGAAAAGCAGAAGGATAAGCAGGTTACTCCTCTTTCTGGAAACTGGCCAGTCTCCTTCAGCAGACCCTCAACCTCCCCTCACGCCTCACCCCAGATGCATATCTTTAACACACCACCAGCAGTTTCCACTTATGTCCACTTAAGGAGGGACTCATGCTTCCCTGCTTCCGCCCTTTCCCTTCCACAGAGACTCACCACGCTGTTGGGGTATCGGATGAGGACAGGCTGCACGGGCACCCCAGCGATGAAGGCTCCTAAATCCCATTTCCACCCCCATCCCCCAAGGCAGAAGTTAGTACACAGAGGTAGCTACAGGGCATGAGCGTCTGGAACAAATCCCCAATGCCATGTGGCTTTGCTCCACTAAGAATTACCTCTCTGACTCACCTTGTCAGAGAGGTAGGAGGCTCACTGTCACTGTTACCCTCCCCACCCCAAAGCTGGAGCTCCTCCTCCTCGGCCTCACCACCCACCATCATTTTACTTACCTGGTTTGAACTTCAGCAGAGCCTTCTTGTTGGAACAGGTGCCTTCAGGAAAAAATAGTACCTGGGTGAAAAACAAAACAAAAACAAAAAACCCAAAGCACAGAGTGAAGTGGGGAGGAAAGAGCAACCATTCGGGCACATGAGGCAGAGCTTCAAATATCTTTACCCACCTGAGGCCACTTGCCTCCTGAGGTAGCCCGCCTTCTGACCTCCTCAACCACTCGGCGCCGGGAGGCTGGGTCGTGCCGAGATACTAGGATGGCTTGATTAAATCGAAGAAGGGCTGGGTTGGGGAAAGTTAAAAGGAGTTGTCACTTGGTTCTGACCCCCGAGGCACTGACATCTGGCAGCTTCAATTTCCTCAACAGTGGAAGATATTTCAACAATCCATTTATTGCTACAATCTATTTATTGTAGGCTCTTTCTAGCACCTTGTTTCAGGCCCCAGCCCCAAGAGTCTAAAGATCTGCTGACAAAGTGAATGGTGTTCATTTACATTCGTCTGCCATCAGACAAGTACCCCTCCTGACATTTCTCTCTACACTGGAAGCCAGTGTTTCCTTTTCTAACTCTTTGGGCTCCAGGGGGTTGCCATTCCTCCCCTATACCTTCTTGGATTCTCTCACCTCCAATGACAGGCACAGAAAGATTCTCAGCTCGAGATACAACCTTGGGCAGGTCACAGGGTAGCAGTACAATTGGGTCAAAAAAAGTTGAGTGGGGGGCAGCAACCAGGACAGGGGCTTCAAGGCGAGAAGCCCTTTGACCCCGAACGCGGATCCGAAGGAAGCCAAGCAGGAAAAACAGCAGGCGGCTCAGACCAAGAACACCATTGTGGCACACAGTCCTGCCAGGGTAAGGCTGGGAGTCAGTGGACGAGGGAGTTCTGACTCTTAAATCAACCCTGCCCCCCATCCAGGCACCTGGGAAAGCAGGGTACCCTTCTTTCCCCCTCAAAACACGTTGGCCGTTAGAGTTTAAGTATTTTGGACACTGTCCCTTAGAAGTGAGGTCCTAAGGACCACATCTGGGCTTGGCTGACAGCTCGTGGTACAGTTCCAGACCCTGGTGTGTGTGTGTGTGTGTGTGTGTGTGTGTGTGGTGGAGCAGAGCATCTAAAGGGGGAAGAAATGGTCTCAGGAGTTGGGTCCCACTTACTTCCTCCATCCTGTAATTGGCTCCAGAAGCTGCTCCTCAGTGAGACCTGCTACTTGGAGCCATGCGAAGGGCCAGAGGAGAAAGAGGACAATAAAAGCTAGAAGTATTCGGATTGGGGCCAGCAGTACCCCCAGGAGGCAGAACTGCAGAAGGGCAGGAGAAAATGTCCCTTAGGGCTGGGAAAGACTCATTCCACAGCGACCATCTCCTACAAGGGCTGACCCAGGGACAAACCGTTAACACCTTGTAGGTGACAGGGTCGAGCACAGGGTTCCCAGTGGGATAAAGGTGCTCCTGTGGTCAGGACAAAGGATCAATACCACAAGGTGTTTGTTTTCTCACTTTCAGGTGACCCCCTCCCGCTAGAAAGACTACTGTCATAAATGTATCTGGTTTAATGAGCTGGGAGGTGGTGGACCACGCATTTAATCCCAGCACTCAGGAGGTAGAATCTGGTGGATCTCTGTGTGAGTTCCAGGGCAGTCTGGTCAACAGAACAAGTTCTAGGGCAGCCAGGGCTACATAGGGAAACCCTATACCCACTCCCTCCACCGGAAAAAGAAGAGGATTAAATGAGAAAATGCATGGAAGGTATCTAGCCCTGTGTTTGATGTAGGTTAGAGACAGCTCTTCCCCAACATCCCATCTCATTCCATAAATAGCTCCTATGTCAAACAAACCCGGTGCGGGGCTTTCAACACTTTGGGCCCAAAGAGCAGATGGCTGGAAACACAGAGATCCACTTTTCAAGCCTCAGGTCAATCAATCCCTAGCCTAGTACTGCAGAACAGCAATCCTTAGGTAACATTCAGCCCTATTCCGCAAGGTAAGGGTTGCCAAGTGCCAGGCTGACTCCAGAGGCTTCCTTAGGATTGAGCAGGTAAATAAACCTAGCCCCTGGGGGCCGGCCTCACGGGAGGTGATCACAACAGAAACCTTGGACACTTCCTCCCCACACTACCTCCAGGCTACCCTAGGGTGGTGCGTCCCTCTACTTCCTGTAGCTAACCCCCCTCCCAGGCTCCCTGCCCCCACCAGTAGGTGCTGCAGTGAGGGAGGTGGTGGCGGAAAGAGGAGGTGTTGGAAGGGCGCAAGGACGCAGTCTCTAGGTCCAAACCGTTTAAGTCGAAGCCCCAGATCACTGAGCACGCCCCTGCCCCCACCCTGGGCTTTCCATACTGTAGCCTCCAGCTCCAACCTAGCCTGTCAACCTCCGTAGGATGTAATCCGCATTGCCCAGTGTCCTCCATCTCTCCTATCCTTGGGTTCCCTTCAGTCCTCCCTCCTCTCCGATTCGTTTCTTCATCACTTGAAAGCCTATCTATCGCCTAAGCTCGAGTCCACACCAAGGTTCCTCGCCTACCCACCCCCAGCCGCCCCCACGTGCGCGCCCCCTAACTCCCTCCCCACAAGCTCCTCATCCGCCTCTTCTGGCATCCCCTTGCCCATCTCGGCCACGGCTCCTCACCACCCGGTCTCCCCATCCCAACCAGTCTTCCACACGTCCCCTGCCCACACCTTACCTTAACCCTCTGGAGGCCGGAGAGGTGTAACTCATGCACGAACGGGTTTGGGGACGCAGAGGACCCAGAGGTGGGATCGAGGGGGGCCCAGGCCCCAGGACTTCCCTGGCTCATGGTGGGAGAAGGTAGAGCGAGGGCCGCGGCCCCCCTGCTCCCGGCCCGGGCCCCGCTCCCGGTCCGGCTCTGCAGAGCAGCACGGCTCGTGCGGCAGTGGCAGCGGCGGCGCTCTGGTCCCAGCCCCGCCTGGTGCCGGCCGAGGGGCGGAGAGCGGCGGCGCCGCCCGGGCCGCTCGCGTTGTCAGGGCGCCGGCCGCGGGGCGGGGCTTTCGGCTCTCCAGCGTCCCCGCTCAGCCGCGTTCTCCGGGGCCCCTCGCGCCATTCGGAGCGCGGCGACCCGAGGACCTGCCTACCCCTTTCCGAGGGGTCTCGGGCTGGGAGCGGGGCAGAGAGGTGGGCGCGCAAGCGAGCGCCCCGGTCACCTTCCGGATGCTGCGGCCACTCTGCGAGTGCGGACGGGGTGGGCCCCGTGTCGAGGCAGGTTGCCGAGGCCCGCAGCTGCGGAAGGAGGCCGGGCGCCCCTGTTCCCGCCGTTCCTCCGCCCCAGTTTCCCCATCTCCGGGGCGGACCACCGCTTTCCTTCCCGGTCGGCGTGCCGCCATAGTGGAGCCCGCGCCCTCTCGCGGCCGTACTGCGTGTCGCAGCTCTCGGCGTCCGCGCGTGCCGGGCTGCGTGGGCCACCGTCACCCGCGCGCTCGCATCCCTCGATCTTGGCGGGTGTACGTCCCCCACTTCGGCCAAACCCCGCTCGGGAGAGGTAGCGACCTCAGCTTCTGTACTGGCTTCCCTGTGGAATATGGAGGTCACCTAAGTTCCTGTCACCTGCAAACCCCCAATGCCCTAAAAACACACTATACAACAGCCTAACTGATGGAGCACCGGGGAATTGAGTGGACTTTGAAACCCATAGCTACCAACACTTTCAAATATACAGTGCATAGGGAAGGAGGTAAGAACCGTTTATGAAAATAAGCTGGGTTCAGTTCTTCCCTCTGCGTGCTGAAAGGTAAATGAATGGATGTTGAAGCCAGAAAACAAGGAGAAAGAAGTCAGAACTGACAATGTTAGGCCCCCAGATAATGCCTTCTTGAGGGCTTACAAGTTCAGAATCTCTGTCTGTCTTTCTCTGTGTGGTCATAGGACAACTCGGATGTTCTCTTTTTCTACTTTTTGGGTCTCAAGATTCAAACTCAGGTCATTAGACTTGGTGTCAGTGGCAAGCAACTTTATGGGATGGGCCATCCTACAAACCTGATTTGGGACTTTTAAGAAATAAAGTACAGGAGATAAGCTCTGGAGAAAGAGGACGTTGAAGGGGGGATTAGGTCGGATCCAGAAGTCACTCTATCTAGATTCTGCCTCAGTCCCCTATAACTTACTTTATCTCCACCTTTGGTTGTATCCACAAGAAAGGAGCAGCTTGGCACTGTCAGGGAAATATAAGCAATGCATCTTAGTTAAGATTTACATCTGCTACATCTAAAAGTTTGTATGTGGCTCCCCTCCCCCTCCACGTTTTGAACTCATCGTCCCCAGGTGATGGTTACTTGGTTCGAATTTTGGGAAATGTGTCTTCTTGTTGTGGTACCTGACAGAAGCAGTTTAAGAATGGAAGGGTTGTGACTCACAGTGAGAGTTACAGCCCATCGTGTCAGGGAAGGCAGGGAGCCAGAGTGTGAGACAGCTGGTCACACTGGAGCAGAGAGGAGGGAATGCTAGTACTCCGTTCAATTTTAATCCCCTTTTATTTATGGGCCCCAGCCTATGGAATGTTGCCATCTACATTCTGGGTGTGTCTTGGTGAACCTTTGTTCAGTTAAACCTTTCTGGAAACACCCTTACGGACATGCCCAGAGTAAGTCTCTATGATGATCTCTAAATCCCATCAAAGTGACTTTGAGGACTAAGAAACAACAGCCAAGGCTCTTAAGATCACAGAAACACTTATAAGGGGAGGGGGAGGGGAGAGAGGAGAGGGGGAGGGGCGTGCTGGGACAGCCAGACTCTCTAGTCTTCAAGTCAGGTACCTGATCCTGCTACACACCAAATCAAGACATTCTTTTGCCTAAAACACACACACACACACACACACACACACACACACACACACACACACACGGAGGGAGGGAGGGAGGGAGAGATCTTACGTCTGTATATAGAACAGGCTGGCCTTGAACTCTTGAATTTGAGACCTGACTGATTTCGGGTACATGTCATTACATCTGGTCTAAAATAGTTTGTTTTTTTAAAAGTTGATCTTAGAGAAGATTCTATTCTATTCTCTCTTTCTTAAAAGAAGTCAGGTTTAACATAACATACATTTTTCAATGTAGTTTCACTATTTTTGTTGTTAATTGTTGGGGTCTGGGACTTGCCACACAAACCAGACACTGATCTCAGTCAAATAGGGCTGGTTTATTGAATGCACACCAAAATCCTAGTCGGTCAGGGCTGCAGACCAGACTCAGGAGCAGATAGTGGCCTTGAGCTTGTCTCCGAGCCTGTTTACATAAAACTGCAATGAGCCCATGTACGGGTTCAGGAAGTGCTGCTTGGTGGTTGGCTGTGACTCAAGCTATTTTAGCTACCCAGACAGAGCAGCTCTAACTGACCTTTATTCTGATTGGTCCTAAGTAGAGCTTCTAGTTGTAGGATTTCTTAAGATTAAAAAAAAAAAAAAAAAAAAAAAAAAACCAAAACCCTCATAACAGGGTATATGATCAGCTTGACCCTGCTCTGAGTCAAGTTATTTTTCTGTCTCAGTAACATTCTGAAATGACTGGCAGGCATGGAACAAAATGGCTGCAGCTATGCTGGGGAGCAGGCTCTGTCATGGAATTTATACAAACTCAGAGAGAACCACCTGTCTCTGCCTTCCAAATGCTGGGATTAAAGGTGTGCACCACCACCATCCAGCCTAGTTCCACTATTTTTATAATCACATTTTTGGAGCTAAGCCACATCACAAATGCATAAACATCATTTGATTTTTATAGCCTTAGTACTTATTTTTATTATTGGAGTTTTATACATTTTTTTATTCTATGTGGATTTGTTTTAGCCTGCATATATGTTGTGTGTGTGTGTGTGTGTGTGTGTGTGTGTGTGTGTACTATATGCGTGCCTGGTGCCCGATTAGGTTAGAAGAGGCATCAGATTCCCTGGAACTGGATTTATAGGTGGTTGTGAATCACCACGTAGGTGCTGGTAAAGGGATCCAGGGTCCTTTCCAAGAACAGTGCAGTCGCTATTCCTGGTTGTCAACTTGACTATATCTAGAATGAACCACAATTCAGAATTGGGAGGCTCACCTTTGATTCTGATCTTGAGGCATAGTGGCTATGAATCCTAGGACACTGAGGCAAAAAGATCTCAGAGCTCAAGGTCATCTGGAACAAAGCAAGTCCCAGATCCAGGTGTGGTGGTACACACCTTTAATCTGGGACACACCTGTTGGAGACCTACATAAGGACATTGGAAGAAGAAAGGGTCTGTTTCTCAGACTGCTTGCCTTGTGTGACTGAGCATCTGCTAGATCCTTGGACTTCCACTCATATCTACGGCTGACCATTGTTGGGGAGTTGGACAACAGGCTGTAGGTCACCAAAAATTCCCTTAGAGACTACCATAAGTTCTGTGACTCTAGAGAACCCTGACTAATACAAACAGCAAGTGTTTTTAATCATTGATCCACCTCTCCAGCCCTCTGCACTTAATCTTTTAAACATAAACTAGCCAGTTTAGGAAGCTTTATTAAACTTAGAATTCCCTTCATAGAGCACTTACATAAATATACATATTACTCTAAAAGTTAAGCATACTACATACCGTTAACTTTCAATGATACACAGTTTGGCTATGTGTTCATTTCGAAACAAACAAACCACAAAACAACAATAACAAAAAACCAGAAGTCAGTTCTCCCCTGAGCCTATGAGCACTCCCAGGCATAGGTTTCTGACTAGATTTCTTTTCTTCTTTCTTTCTTTCTTTCTTTCTTTCTTTCTTTCTTTCTTCCTTCCTTCCTTCCTTTCTTTCTTTCTTGGGAAAAAAGTGACAAGTATATATTGATGTATCATAAATATATCTGAAACACATAGCTCATACAACCTAGGTGGCTACCATATTAGGAAAATAAAATCTTACATTGGCTATGCCTTTATTTTTTTATATAACAGGAATATATTGTAATGGGCAGAGATTATATTTTATTCATCAGTGACTCATGTTTTAACCATTGGGGATGCTGTCTCAGTTAGGGTTTTTACTGCTGTGAACAAACACCATGACCTAGGCAAGTCTTATAAAGGACATTTTATTGGGGCTGGGTTACAGGTTCAGAGGTTCACTCTATTATTATCAAGGTGGGAGCATGGTGGCATCTAGACAGCCATGGTATAGGCAGAGCTGAGATTTCTGCATCTTTAACTGAAGGCTGTTATCAAAAGACTGACTTCCAGGCAGCAAGGAGAGGGTCTTAAAGCCCATACCCACAGTAACACACCCACTCCAAGGGCACACCTACTCCAACAGGGCCTCACCCTCTAATAGTGCCCCTTCATGGGCCAAGCATATACAAACCATCACATTTCACTCTTTGGCCTCCATAAACTTGTTCAAACATGAGTCTATGGGATCCATACCGAAATATAGCGTAATGCAATATACATTTAGTCCAACTTCAGAAGTCCCCATAGACTATAGCAGTCTCAACAATGTTAAAAGTCCAAAGTTCAAAGTCTCTTCTGACCATCCAGTCACTTAGCTGTAATTCCCAAAGCAAGACAGGGAACCAGTCCATATAAAACTGTCGGAGTAGTTTTCAGATCTCCAAATCCTTTTTTATCTTTGTTGACTGCAACAACTTTCTCCTGGGCTGGTTCCACTCCCTGTTAGCAGCCTTTCTTAGCAGATAGGCCATGGCCCTGGCATCTTGGGGTTGCAGTTCTCCAAGGCAACTAGAATTGAAACAGCTTCTTGTTTCAATGTCTGGGTCCACACATGATCTCCTGGCCTCCTCCAAAGGGCTGGCGTCACCTCTCCAGCGCTGCCCTCTGTAGCACTCTAAGCTCAGGTTGATCCACTTCACTGCTGCTGCTGCTCTTGGTGATCATCCCGTGGTACTGGCATCTCTGTTACGCTGGAGTCTTCCGCTGCAACTAAGCTTCACAAATAGCTTCTCATAGTCTCTCTTCATGGTGCCAAACCTCAATTCCTTTGTATGCCTCTTTCCGTCTTGGACCATCAACTGCGACTAAGGCTGCACCTTCATCAATGGCCTTCCCTGGCCTCGAACAGTGCCCCAAGCCTCAGCTGCTCTCCATGACTCCTTCACACCTTCAAAACCGGTACCACCTGGGTGATTCTTACACATTACCAAGTCCAGCTGCAGCATGAGGCACAACCTTGCTATCTCTGGAATACAGTTTCTTTTTGCTCTCAGAAAACACTTTACCTCAACGATGCTGCTCTTAATCACCATTAATTTCTTAACTCCAGCTAACCAGCATCAGTTGTCCCAGTAGTTCTTTTTAATTTCTTAAAGCCAGAGCCACATGGCCAAAGCTGTTAAGTCCCACTGTTTGCTGGGGCTGGAAGATGTCCCCCCTTGTTCTATTACATTCTTACCAGATTGTGTAACTCCTTCAGTGCCTAAGCTTGGCTCTCCTGGAACTTGCTCTGTGGGCTGACTTTGAGCTCAGAGATCTGCATGCCTCTCTCCTAAGCACTGGGATTAAAAGTGTGGTCCACTAAACCTGGATTTTTTTTCGCCTAGAACTTGCTCTGTTCTAGGCTGGCCTTAGAACTCAGAGATCTGCTAGTCCTTGCCTCCTGGGATTAAAGATTTGTGCTACCATGTCTGGACCAGAATTTAACTGGGTCGGATCTTGCCCAAGGTTACCACCACTCCATTAATTCAATTTAATATTCTTCTTTTTTTGTAATGAAAAATACATTTATTTCAACTACTAATCCCCTGGTCCATAACAGTGTTACAATCTCTACAATGTTAAAAGTTCAAAGTCTCTTCTGAGACTCACTGTAATCTCTATAAAATAAAAATAAAGAAGCAGATTACATACTTTCCAACATATCCTGGCACAGGGTATACATTACTGTTCCAAACATCATAGTGAGGAAATACCGGGCCATGGCAAGATAAAAACAAGCTGGGCAAACTCCAAACTCTGCATCTCCATATATGATGTCCAATTCCTTTCAGCCTCAATGACTGCAGTACATTTCTTTCCGTTGGGTTGGTTCTATTCCCTGTTAGTAACTTTCCTCAGCTGATATCCCATGGCTCTAGCACCTCAAATATCCTTGGATCTCTTCAACTTCAACTTCACAGCTACATGTTCCAGTGTCTGGGATCCACACATGACCTTCTGGGCTCCTCCAAATGGCTTAGGTCACTTTCTAGCTCTGCCCTCTGTAGCAGTCTAGGCTCCAGTTGACTCCATTCCACTAATATTGCTGTTTTTTTTTTTTTTTTTTCATGTTACCACAAGTCAGTTTTACTTAAAATCAGGACTGTCCAACAAAAACATTGTTAGCCATTCATGATCTGAATTTGGTGTATGAATTAAATTATGGTACACATTAAAAGTCATAAGACATTTGTAATAAATAAGGCAGTGAAATTACTCATGTGTAGCCTTTTTAAGATAAGCTATTAGATCTGCCCTTTCTCCCTTCTTAATTCCAGCAAAGATCATTTTTTGTCCCAGGGATGTACTTTTTGGAATTCTCCAAATACTCCATCAGGGTATCCTCTCCCCAGGTGATGCCTTTGTTCTTGTTGGATTCTGTATAAGAGAATCTAGCAGGCTGTTCTGCCTAAACAGACCATGGAGATTTGGTCCAGTCTCATGCTTGCCTCCCTTTTCCACAGTGTGGCACTGGGCATACTTCTGAACAAAAATCTTCTTGCCTTTTTTAATATCACCTATTTTAAATTTGATCCGGGCTGGCCAACAGCACAACCGTTCAGCCTCTTAGCCAGACGTCCTGCTCTCTAACCCAAGGACACACCGGCCCGTGTCTATGTCAATATTGCTGTTTTTGGTGGGTAACCCATGGTACTGCCATTTCCAATATGCTGGGGTCTTCTGCTGCAACTAGGCTTCACCAATGGCCTCTCATAGGTTTGATTTATAGTGTCAAGCCTCAACTTCTTTGACCCCTTCAGTGCTTGGCTGTCAACTGCAGCTGAGGCTACACCCTCACCAGTAGCCTTCCCTGGCCTCTCAGTGCCAAACCTCAACTGCTCTCCATGACCCCTTCATGCCTTCAAATACAGCACAACCTGGGTGATTCCTTCACATTACCAAGTCCAGCTGGAGCATAAGATACAACCTTGGCTATCTCTGGAACACAGCTTCTTTGTGCTCCCAGAAAACACTTCATTGATGCTGGTCTCTTTTTTTTAAAAAAAATATTTATTTGTTTTATTTACATGAGTAAACTGTTGCTGTTTTCAGACACACCAGAAGAGGGCATCAGATCTCATTACAGATGGTTGTGAGCCACCATGTGGTTGCTGGGAATTGAACTCAGGAGAGCAGTCAGTGCTCTTAACCACTGAACCATCTCTCCAGCCCTGCTGGTCTCTTCTTAATTGCTGTTAATTTCTTAGCTCCGCTAAGCAGCACAATTGTCCCAGTAGTTCCTTCTATTCTTGATTCTAAAGCCAGATCCACATTGCAGCTAAGTTCTGCTGCTTGTTGAAGCTAGATCATATCCTCTTGTTCTATTACATTATCACCAGCTTTCTTCTTTCCAACTTCTTCATTTTCTAAACTTGGCTGTCCTGGAAGTTGCTCTGTAGAGTGATCTTGAACTCAGAGAGCTGCTTGCCTCTGTCTCCTGGTATTAAAGGTGTGTACCACCATGCCTATACCTAAGCTTTTCATTATAGATTTTGACCAAGTTGAACATTGAGACCAGCCATTACAATCCATCCCCCTCGGTTTGACACATAATCATATCTCATGTCCAAATGAGAATAATAATCAAGTTATAAAAACACCTAACATGATATAAGTCTCCCTCATACAATAGCAAAGCATGAGTAGCTGGGTGGGATCTTTCCTTGAGGGCATCACTTCCTTAATTCCATTTAATAAGTCCATGATACCTGAACACAGGATTTAGCTCATCCCACTTCCTGTGTCCCTTTACTCTTTGAACCACACATTCTGTAATTTTTCTTTTTAAACTTGCAATGCTTTATCAAAATGTTCTTCATGAGAGTAAGCCAGAGGGCAACAACTATGCTGGGCTTTGAATAATTAATAATGAATTATTAGTAAAAATAATTCCTTTGTCAATGCAATTATTATAACTCTCTTTAACTTAGCCTTCGGCAGACTCTTCAGACAAGGACAAAAAGTAGCAACAGTTTTCACCAAAACATCACAAGAATGATCTCCAGAGCAAATCACCCTCAGTATTCTATATTCTTACTAGGACAGCCCATTAAAACCCATTTAAAGCATTCTACTGCTTTCCAAGTCCAAAAACCCCCAAATCAACATTGTTCCAAACAAAAGCATGGTCAGGCCTGTCACAATACACCAGTCCCTGGTACCAACTTCTATCTTAGTTAGGGTTTTACTGTGATGAACAGACACCATGACCTAGGCAAGTCTTATAAAGGACAACATTTAATTGAGTCTGGTTTACAGATTCAGTGGTTCAGTCCATTATCATCAAGGCAGGACCGTGGCAGCATGTAGGTAGCCACGGTGCAGGCAGAGCTGAGAGTTCTACATCTTCATCTGAAGGCTGCTAGTGGAAGACTCTCAAACTCTTTTTCTTAAAGTATGTTTATTTTAATTAGTTCATAAAGTAGTAGGTTTCTATATGACTTCTTCCAGAAATCCTTAAATTTTGGTTAGTCTTTCCTCTGCTCTGACTAGGCCACGTTATCTCGAACTTTGTAAAGTTTACCCTTGTATTTCAAATGTTGATTTCTCAGTCGAACTATCAGATTTCAGTCAGTACGGGCATTGTAGTGCTTATGTTAAGAATCTCTTCTCTTAACTTCTTGTAAACTGTTCACCATTTACTCTCTGCCTCGTAAATAAATGCTGGAAAAGCCAACATTTAGACAATAGAGAGAACAGGGTGGGGCATCCAGGAGGAGAAAAGATTCTGGAAGAGGGCTAGGTAGCAGAGAGTCAGCCAGGAGGAGGGAGAAAGGAGATTAGCTGAAGCAAGGAAGGACACAAAGGCAAGTATTATGGGGATTTTGGCTGGGAGGTAACTAGATTAGATTAAAGGATTAGAATAGATTTATAATGGCTAGTTACTGTGCTTGCTTTTAAGTTATGAATAAGTCTCAGTCTCTCTGCATTGTTATTGGAAGACTAGCTAGGGTAAGGAGAGAGAGCCACAGTATTAATTTACTGCATACATTTATAATAATGTACCTTGTTACACTTCATCTTTTGCCCACTTCTTGTCCCATTCCTATTTAATCTCTCTGAAAGTTCAGGGAGAAGGAAAGAAAGACAGACAAGAGAATGGGTGCTTTAAAATGGCACAGGCCTTTATTTTGGGGATCCACCCCCAAGAGTGAGAGAGTCTCTGTAAGAACCAAGAGTCTGCTGCCAACTATAAGCTGGCCCACAGTTGGCTATTGTTAGGAATGGCCAGTTAGTAGGTTAAAGAGTATGAGGTGGCTGATGCTCGTCTTTCCTGATTGGCTGTTACTTGGGGTCCATGCAGCCAGCAGTAAAGAATCTAGACAGACAAGTTGGTTTACTTCTGGAAACCCAATTGTAGTTACTGGAGTTCAGTCATACAGTTCAATCCCAGTGGAGGAGTTGAAATAGCATGTCCCTGGCTAATGCTTCCCACACCTTGTGGTTCTACCCTCTCACTTTCAAACCATTCATGTTTTACTAGTCTCCCCTCAGCCTTGTGTCTCATGGTGCCTTTTCTTTCTAATCTACAGATTTATATAAAAAATGTTAATACTGGGACCTCTTTGATATTCTTGCTACCTTATCAGGCCATGACTAGAGATTCATTATTTCTTAATTAAGTAGCTATTACAACATTAAACAAATCTGAATGAAGAAAGTGTTTTTTTTTTTTTTAATGCAGAGATAAAAGCTGAAATGTGCTTGTGTGTGCGTGTTTCTACCTACCTATGAATTTTTTTGGGTTGTTTGTTTGTTTGTTTGCTTGCTTGTTTGTTCGAGACAGGGTTTTTCTGTATGTAGTCCTGGCTGTCCTGGAACTCCCTAGTAGACCAGGCTGGTCTCAAACTCACAGAGATCCACTTGCACCACCACCTCTGCTACTGCTCAGTGCATCTTTAGTATTATGTGTGATATTTGAGAAAAAAAAAGAATCTATTAAAACAAAACCAGAAGGGAGGTGCTTTTAACTCAGTGTTAGATTGCTTGCCTAGCATGCTGGGAGGAGAAAGGGAAAGCTAAGGAGGAAGAGGAAGCAAACAGCATTTAACATGATGTCTGTTTCTATTTCTGTGATGAAACATTATGACCAAAAGAAACTCTGGATGGAAATAATTTATTTCAACTTACAGTTTCAAACCACATTCGATCACTGAGGGAAGCCCTGGCAGAAACTCAAGGAGGCAGAAACTGAAGCAGAGGTCATGGAGGACAGGTGTTCATGGGCTTACTTCTCATGGCTATTTTTTTTTTTAATAGCACACAGGGCTACTATTCCACAGTGGCACTGCCCAAAGCTATCTGGATCATTCCACATGAGTTATCAATCTAGAAAATGTACCACAGGCTTGCCCAGAGGCCAATCTGGTGGCAGCATGTTCTCTCTTGAGAACCTTACCAAATGAACCCATCTTGTGTCAAGTTGACATAAAACTGTAGCACACATAGACTAATGTAATGAATTTTTTAGTAGGGGAAAAAGATTGGGCACAAATGTTAATACAAGAAGGAAGAGTGGATATTTATAAAGAAGAAGTAGTTAGGACAGTGGATAAGACATTACTGAGAGGAAGCATCAGGCTAAAAGGAGTTCTGGCTAAAGAACTGATTGTGCTGGATACTTTTATGTCAACTTGACACATGCTAAAGGCATCTGAGAGGAGGGAACCTCAATTAAGGAAATGCCTCCATAGATCAGGTTGCAGGCAAGCCTGTAGGGAATTTTCTTTTTCTTCTTCTTCTTCTTCTTCTTCTTCTTCTTCTTCTTCTTCTTCTTCTTCTTCTTCTTCTTCTTCTTCTTCTTCTTCTTCTTCTTCTTCTTCTTCTTCTTCTTCTTCTTCTGAGAAGTTCATTTTTTTCTTTTATTGGATATATTTTATTTACATTTTAAATGTTATCCCCTTTTCCTGTTTTTCCTTCATAACCCCCCTATCCCATCCCTCCTGCCCCTGCTTCTATAAGGGCGCTCTCCCACCCACACACCTGCCTTTTCCCCCTTCCCTGCCTTGACATTCCCCTACACTGGGGCATCAAGCCTTGGCAGGACCAAGGGCTTTGCTTTTCACTGATGCCTAACAAGGCTACATATGCAGCTGGAGCCATGGGTCTGTCCATGTGTACTCTTTGGATAGTGGTTTAGTCCCTGGCAGCTCTGGTTGGTATTGTTCTTAAGTGGTTGCAAACAGTCTTTCTCTACTCCTTCAATCCTTTCTTGAACTCCTCCATTGGGGACCTAGTTCTCAGTTCAGTGGTTGGTTTTGAGCATCCACCTCTGTATTTGTCATGATCTGACAGAGCCTCTCAGGAGACAGCTCTATCAGGCCCCTGTCAGCATGTACTTCTTGACCTCAGCAATATTGCCTAGGTTTGGTGGCTGTATATGGGCTGGATCTCTGGGTGGGGCAGTCTATGGCCTTTGTTTCAGTCTCTGCTTCAAACTTTGTCTTCATGTTTCCTCCTGTGAGTATTTTTGTTCCCCCTTCTAAGAAGGACTGAAGCATTTACACTTTGGTTGTTCTCCTTGAGCTTCATGTGGTCTGTGAATTGTATTTTGGGTAATCCATGCTTTTAGGTTAAGATCCACTTATCAGTGAGTGCATACCATGTATGTGTGTGTGTGTGTGTGTGTGTGTGTGTGTGTGTGTGTTTGTGACTGGGTTACCTCACTCAGGATATTTTCTAGTTCCATTCATTTTCCTAAGAATTTCATGAAGTCATTGTTTTTAATAGCTGAGTAGTAGGGAATTGTTTTCTTTCTTTTTGTTGTTTTACTAATTTTATAATCACAAATATGTTCAGAGAATGATGCCCTGTACAAAACACAACAAACACAAACCCTTAGCCAGGCTGAAGATCCACTCTTTGGTGTTTGGAATTTAGGACGCAGTCCTTGTTTTTGGATGGATCCCTGGGTGTTTGGCACAGTCCACGCTTTTAACCAGATTTGAACAGAAAAATGGCCGCCTGACCCAGGTAGAAGTAGATGACGTGTTTGGTTCCGTGTGTCACTTAACTACGGAAGTTCCGGCCCACAGTGCAGTGCTAGGTAGGGTTGTACTTCTTGTCAGACTCCTTGATACTGACCGCAATATCCTTCTCTAGGCTGTACTTTACCAACGCCTGCGCAGCGCACTCCACCGAGTCCTGTTGCTTCTCTTCTGACGTGTCTGCACTTTTGATCACCGCCTTCCGGTCGCACGTGGTTACCGTGGAGCAGGGCCAGCCGGCTGTGAGCGCCTAGGGAAGGTGCTGGCGCTGCTCAGATGGCCGGTTGATACCAAAGCCGAGGCCATCTGGGGAATTTTCTTAATGAGTAGTTTTTGTTTTTGTTTTGTTTTTTTTTTTGTTTTGTTTTGTTTTTTTTTTTTTTTTTTTTTTTTTTGGAGAGTTCAGCCTGTCATGGGTGATACCATTTTTGGGTTGGTGGTCCTTGGGTCTATAAGTAAGCAGGCCTAGCAAGCCAGTAAGCAGCACCCCCCTATGGCTTCTGTATCAGCTCCAGCCTCTGGGTTTCTGTTCTGTTTGAATTTCTGTTTTTACTTCTTTTAAAGATGAACCATGGTATGGGAGTATAAACCAAATAAGCCTTTCCCTCCCCAACTTGTTTTTAGTCATAGTGTTTCATCACAGCAATAGTAATCCTAACTAAGACACTGATCTAAAAGGTTGTTGCTGAAGGCAGGCCATAGTGGAGACAAAGGAATGTGATCAGATATCAAGGTTGGAGAGTATCGCCTTTCCATAAGAATCGAAGGCCCACAAGCTTCTTGTAACCAATTGCCAGGCTGAAGATAGGCCAATGGCAGGGGCTCCATACAGCCTAGAAAACTAAGAGATAAACTGAAGACAGCACATAGAATTGGCTCCCCTTTCCTGGCCCAAAGCCTCAAACTTCATAATAAACAATACCCTTTGATTATCACAGTTTCCGCAGAAGTGTAGACATGCTTAGTTAGGTTCTCTGTTCCGGCTGAATCAAGTTGTTAGCCAAACCACTCACTGCCCATTCTTATCCTTTGAGGTTGCCACACATGCACTGGATCACACATCCTCCTTTATGATGTGTTCTGTGTATATCATCTGTATTCTTTTTAAAACACTTATTTAATGTACGAGTGCTTTATCTGCATGTACACCTGCATGCCAGAAGAAGGCATCAGAACTCTTTTTAGATGGTTCTGAGCCACCATGTGGTTGCTGGGTATTGAACTCAGGACCTGTGGAAGAGCAGCTACTGCTCTTAACCACTGAGCAATCTCTCCACATTTTTCTACCATGTCTACACTTCTGTCCTGCAGAAACTGTGACAATAAAAAGGTATCATTTTTATGAGGCTAGAGGCTTTGGGCCAGGAAAGAGAAGCTAATCTGTATTCTTTCTATGGAGATCACAAAGTCCCAGAGCTGAGGGTAGACTAGATGGAGATCCCAGGGATATTGACTCCAAGTCCTAGCTTCTGTCTGAACTCATCAGGGAGAATTTAGATAAACGAACTGCTCACTAGGAGATCAGAATCCAAGGTTATCAAAGGGTGTGCCCATTGCATTCTGAGTCAGTGCAATTTAGAGTTCCAGATGAATGCTGTTCTCAGCGAATAGAAACACATATTTATTTCTCCTGAGTAAAAGTAAGAATGCACACTTGTTCTTTTTAAAAGAACATCTCTAGTTCCTGATTGCATGAACTATACAAAATACTTAAAACATAACAAAGAGAACAATTAAGTTGGTCTTGATGACTCATAAAGAACTTTCCTCAAGAGAGTCATTTAAATGTGAGTACAAGTTTATAAACACACTGGAGGAGTTGCGGGTGAGGAAAGCCCACGTCAAAGACAGAAGAAAGCAAGTGATGGTATGAACTAGCACTCACACGTGTGCCCAGGCTGTTGGGAGAACTGCTGGAGACAAAGGCTGGGGAGGTGGTACATTGGAGATCTTTTTCTGTCTTAGTCAGGGTTTTTATTCCTGCACAAAACATCTTGACCAAGAAGCAAGTTGGGGAGGAAAGGATCTGTTTATTCAGCTTACACTTCCACATTGATGTTCATCACCAAAAGAAGTCAGGATAGAAATTCTCACAGGGCAGGGATTTAGAGGCAGGAGCTGATGCAGAGGCCATGGAGGGATGTCACTTACTGGCTTGCTTCACCTGCCTTGCTCAGCCTGCTTTCTTACAGAACCCAGGACTACCAGCCCAGGGATGGCACCACCCACAATGGGCTGGGCCCTTCCTCCTTGATCACTAATTGAGAAAATGCCTTATAGCTGGATCTCATGAAGGCATTTCCTCAAAGGAGACTCCTTTCTCCGTGATAACTTCAGCACATGTCACATTGACACAAAACCAGCCAATACATTTGCATAGCTTTAGAAACATTCCAATTTTTTTTTGTATTTATCCTACCTATAGGCAAAGAATAGATGAAGATCAGAGACACAGTATTCAGTGGAGTCTGTAGTTGTGTAGGATCTGCTGGACTGGGAGAGAAATTGCCTCTGAAGTTTAGTGGGGGAGCATCACAGCGATCCAGGGAAAAGTTTCTGAACAGGGGGACTAAGACTTGAGGATGGGGGGATGAAAGCAAAGAAAGCACATCAGGAAATACTTCTCATATCTAATGGAGAGGGCTCTGGGAATTGCTTAGGTTTACTGGTTTGAGAGAATAGAGGAAGGGATACATTCAAAAGTTGCCAAGCATTTAAAATAGGAATTCCTTTTGAAGGTAGAAAAATTTCAAGCTGGGCAAATGGCATGTGCCCGTATGCTGAGCTCCTTCAGAGGGAGAGGGTCATTTGAGCCCAGGACTTTGAGACGAGCCTGTATAATATCATAGCAAGACTCTTGTTTGGTGATACCCACCTACAATCCCAGCTCTCAGAGACAGAGGCAGTGTATTATTGAAAGTCTGAGGTCAACCTGGGCCAAGTAGCAAGTTATAGATCAGCTGGGACCACACAGTGAGACCCAAACAAAACAACTCCCCTACACCCCCCCCCCCCACATGGTGGTTTGAATAATCCTTGCAGGCCATGATTTTATGCTTTGTCCCCAGTTGGTAGAGCTCTGGAAAGAGTTAGGAGGTGTGGCTTTATTGAAGGGTGTGTGTCACTGGGGGCAGGCCATTACGAGTGTGACAATCTGTCTCCTACTTATGGATCAAGATGTTCGCTCTCAGCTGTTTCTGCTGCCAGGTCTTTGCCTTACTATCATGCAGCTACTGGAGGTGGGAGGTGAGGAGTGGGGGTGAGGGCAGGGCTAGGGAGGTAAGAATCTCTAGGAAGTCCCAGAGACTGGAATAAGGGAAGTTCCCAGGAGTCCATGTGGGTGATCTTAGATGAGATGCCTAACATACACATGGAATGTGAGGAGGCCACCTCCTGTAGCTAGGCAGGATTCCCAGTGGAGAGATAAGGAGACCAACCCACCCACAAAACTTTTGACCCAAAATTTGTCCTGTCTAAAAGAAAGGAAGGGATAGAACAGAGACTGAAGGAAAGGCCAACCAATAAATGGCCCAACTTGAAAGCCATCTCACGGGCAAGCACCAATCCCTGACACTATTCATGATACTCTGTTATGCTTGTGTGACTGTGCTGTAGGAGGCTGTACTCAGCCAGGGACTGAAACAGATGCAGATAGCCATAGTCAAACCTTGAATGGAGGTCGGGAACTCTATGGAAGAGTTGGGGAAGGACTGAAGGCCCCAAAAGGAATGGGAACCCTACAGGAAGACCAACAGAGTCAACAACTAGATCCCTGGGAGCTCTCAGAGTCGGACCCACCAACCAAAGCACTTACATGAGCTGCAATGAGGCCCCAGCACATAAGTAGCAGCTCAGTCTTCATGCCTGCCTTGTCTGGGCTCAGTGGAAGAGGATGTACCTATTCTGGCAGAGATTTGATATGCCAGTGTTGAAGATAACCAGGCAGGCCTCACCCTCTCAGAGGAGAAGGTTAGAGGGTTTGGGTGGTGTGTGTGTGTGGGTCTCTGTGAAGGAGGGACTGGGAGGGGAAACAGCATTTGGGATGTAAATAAATGAATTAATTAAAAAATGATCTCTCTTCTGTTGCTTCTTATCTAGACTGGAGGGAGAGGTTGTCATAGAAGGCTTCAGTGTCTCATTCTCAACAGTGAGTCTGAAATCATTGATACCACTGCAAAATAAGCTTTCTTGCAGGTTACAGACAGCAACATCATGGATCATGGATTTTTTTATGACTTTATGGTGTCTGTGGTCCAAGCTGTCTCCAGAAACCGTGTGAATGTTGATTTGTAACAGCACAAACAAAAATAAAACAATTGAAAGGAGAAAGGGAGGGAGAGGAGGAAGAGAGAGGGAGAGAGGGGGAGAGAGAGACACAGAGAGACATAGAGAGACAGATAGAGACAGAGACAGACAGAGACAGAGAGATAGAGAGAGGGAGGGAGGGAGACAGGGAGGGAAAGAGAACTTTAATACTGTGTTGAGTGAATTTCAGGGAAGGAGGAAAGCCTGCCCCCACCCCCTTTGGTTGGTGGTGGCTGGGGAGGGAAGCAGAGAGCAGGAAAAGAAGGACGGCAAATGCAAGCAAAGTATAATGACCTGCATATAAGGAAATAAAAATTCCTGTTTTTGTTTTTACTGTTACTAACAAAAGTTAATGGCAAAATATAATCTCAAGCTCAGGACTTGGGGGAGTTTGAATTTAGAGGAAAAACATCTGTTAAACTTCATTCTTGACACCTTCAAGTTGAAATCTTAAAGAAGGAACCTCTGTACAAGGAACCTCTGTACAAGGTACATGAGAGCAGGAGAGGAGTGGGAATCCTATTGCTGTGGCTCTAAGTGTGGAGTATTCTGGGTATAACTGTTTCACGAATGTCTTCTGGAGTTTGAGAAGCTCTTATTCAACAGCAGTAGCAGCAACTTGTAAATTCTTGATCACTCTTTGTTCCTCTATGATTCACCTCAAACCAGAGGCCTGGAATAATGGTCACTGATCACTGTCCCTGACTACTGAGTTTTCCATTTGCAGTGAACTTTGTGAACTCCCAGAACAGGAAAGGACACAGGGTATTTCCTATTTAAGAAGAACTGCTGTTGTCTTTGGTATCCTTTGGATGTGCACTAATATTTCCTGGGGATAATGCTACAGTGAAGAATGTTCGAAATAAACAGCCATGTATTTGGCACTACAACTCTGTTGGTGGGGGTGTTGTTCAGTAGCTTCTTTGCTCGAAGCAGGCATCCGCCCACCCTCCCTCACACCCCTGTCTAATTTCAGCTGCCGCTGAAGCCATTCCCTCCCACAACTTCTTTGTCCCAACAGTTTCTGTTTTCTGGTGGTTGAAGAGCTCTGCTTCAAATCCTTTTATTTCAGAAACTGCTATTTGTGTTTTGGTGAAAGACCCAAGAACAAACAACAGAGCCTAGGGAAGATCTAGGGAAGTCTACTTGCCAATATTTTTGATTAAAAAGTTTTTGTCTTTATGTGGCTGGAGAGAGGGCTCTGTGGTTAAGTCTTTATTACTATTTCGGAGAACCTGAGTTCAATTCTCAGCACCCGTGTTGGACCATTCACAATGACTATAAGTCCAGTTTCAGAGGAATCTGATGCCTCTGACTTCTGCAGTACCAACACTCACGTGCCTGTACACCCACAAATAGACACCAGTACACACACTGTCTAGAACAGTAATTCTTAGGTTTTCTATTACATCCGTTTATTCATTCTCTGGGTGTACAATGGCATGCGTATACAGGCCAGAGCACAGCTTGTAAGAGCTCATTCTCTTCTTCTGCACCAGTCCCAAGGACTGAACTCAGATTTTCAGTCTTGGCAGCATTTGGCCTTAGCCACTGTCCTGCCTTGCTAGCCCTTATTCTGTCCCTTTCAAATGTATCTTTTTACAAAAGTTCAAAGCAAATTTGACCATACCAAAGAACTCTGAGTAGCCTGTTTTCTCTAAGGGCTACATCTTTCATAACTACAGTACCACAGTAAAGCCAGGAAACCAGCCTTGTTGGATTTTGTATGTGGTTCTTTGTTATTGTAGCTCATGTGTGGACTTTGGAGCCTGTTGGATTGAACTCGGGTTCTCTACAATAGCTGTGCGCACTCTTAATTACCAAGCCAACCTTCCAGTGCTGTAATAATAAAATCTTTCTAGTAAAAACGTTGCAGAGAAGATTCTGCATTAATAATGTTGATTTGTAGAACAAATTTTTTTAAAAAAATCTGCCTCTTAAGTTATTTGCCCTTATTTATAATTTTCCAGTCCCACCCCAGTCAGGATGCAGAGTTATCTATGCTTTCAAAGATCTCTTTGTGCTTCCTCTCCGAGGTCACAGCTGCTGTCCCCTCCCACACCTGACACCTAATCCTGGCAGCCACTAGCTGGGTTAGTCTGCTTTCCCTCACGGAGTTCACACATCAACTAGAGTGCTGTGTGAATAGATCGATCATACAGATACGCCTCTTGATTTGTTTTTCATATAATGGAGTACTCTCCAGAGCTATGTGCTCCAGTACTGCATTTCTTTGTTTCTGTTTCTGTTTTTTTTTTTTTTTTTTAATTACCACTTGGTATTTCATAGAATAGATTTACCACAGTTTATTTAACCATGCATAGATTAATAGACATGCTGATTGTTGCCAGGTTTTAGTAACTATAAAGCCAGGGTGCTTGTATATAGGCTTTTGTACTGAGGTAAAATTTCACTTCTCTAGTCTTTGTACCCAGAAAAATAATTGCTGGCTTTTGTGGTATTTATTTATTTTTCTGTTACTTTGAAACAGGCCCTGTATATGTCATACAGGTCAGACTCAAACTTACTATCAGATCAGGCTGGCCTTGAACTTGTGGTCCTCCTGTTTCAGTCTCCTAAGTAATTGGGATTGGTATGTTTAGTTTTATAAGAAACTGTCCAACTGTGGTCAATCTTTTATGTTACCACCCACAACCATCCAGTTGTTCCATATCTTTGGCAGCATTTGCTGGGGATTTCTGTATTGGTAATTAATCAATTAATTAATTAATTTATGGGTATGGACATGTGTATCTGTGCATACGAAGACCAGAGGTGGACCTCGAGATGTCTCAACTTTTGAGAAAGGGTTCCCTACTGTATCTGCATCACACCATTTCTTAGCTAGGCTTGCTTGTCCATGAACTCTGGGGCTTTGCCTGTACCTGTGGTTAAAGACATGGGCCACCAACCACGGTTTTATGTGGGTGATGGAGATTTGAACTGAACTTTCTTATGCTTGTGAAGCAGACACTTTGCTTACAGACCATGTCCCCAGCAGTTCATGTTAGCTGCTGTAACAGGTTGTTTTGTTGTTGTTGCTGCTGCTTTGTGATCTTATTTGCATTTCTCTAGTGGCTAGTGATAGTGATACCTTCCATTGGTTTTTAAAATTTCCTCCAAAACGTCTTCCTTCTGAACAGTGAAATCAATCGAGATCACAGTTCACTTCTCCTGCTTAGCTCTAATTAACATCCCTCTTCATTTTCCTCCCTCCATCGTCTCACACTTACTGGAGCCAGAAATAGGAGGACATAAGGAAGAAGCTCGCTCATCCCCAGCTTTTTTTCTTTCTCGTTGGAGACGTGGACACCCTTGTGCTCATAGATAAGCACTTAGGAAAACAGGAGTGTTAAACATACAGGGCTGTCCCCTCAAAGGGAGAGTTGTAGAACTTGTTTTAGGCCCAGAAGGCTGGGAATGGAGCAGATTACTAGCCTGGTGACCTTTGCACTATCTGTATGACCAAAACTATACCAGATCCTCCCCCAAAACCCTCAAAAAGTCATATGTTATCAATCTATAGATCCCATCTTTATGGAAGATTTCACATGTACTTTATGGTATTTTTATTCTTACAGCAGATTTGTGTGACACACAGGCACACAGGCTAGAGAAGGACATTCAGGGCTCTGCTCTGTCACTCTCTTTGAATTATTTTATTTATTTTATGTAAATGTACATTGCAGGTGTCTTCAAACACACCAGAAGAGGGCACCAGATCCCATTACAGATGGTTGTGAGCCACCATGTGGTTGCTGGGAATTGAACCTTTGGAAGAGCAGACAGGGCTCTTAACTACTGAGCCATCTCTCCAGCCCCACTTTACAGTTTTGATGTAGTCATACCGGAAGCTTTATTATACACCTGGGATTGAGTTAATTATCACCTGAAACCACCCCCCATAATTGTGCTGTTCTTAAATATCTTTAAATAAACTTCCCTGTTGGAAGCCGTTTGTGCCTCACCAATAGATGGCTCCGGCTTCCTGCCAATGTTTCAGCAAACAGAGCTGTTGTGCGCATGTACCACACACGTCACAGCCCGCTCTCAAGGCATGCTAATGAAATACTGGAGGGCGTACGGATCAGGTAGCAACACGAGTCTCCTGGGCATTTATAAGCAGTGCATTTTTCTTCCTTGGGTTCCCCTGCTCAAGAGTACTGTACAATAAAGGTTGTTTGCAGAAGAATCCTGTTGTCGTGAGTCATTCTTGCTGGCGAGACGTAGGGTGCGCGACACATCCCAGTATCAAACTCTTGATGTTGAACCAATATTGGCTACTGAGTCATGTTGAACCAGACTTCTCTCATTTACATGATGCTTTGTTGGCAAGGTTGCAGAGCTCTGTCTTTTCTGAAGCCCTCTCATCCCCAGACTTCTGTTCTTTCTGATTACTCATCTTTAGACACAGAAGGTGCTATCGCTCAGGATGACCTGGATCTCATCAAGATAACTGATAGCATCAGGAGTTGAGGCTTTTGTGATGAAGCCTGGGCAAGATTTCAAGCTCCTTTTCTGCAGCAATAGGGACAGTTCAGCTTTCTGGAATTATGGAGATAAGAAATCCAAGGCATCCTGCTTCCTAACTTCCTGGCTTTCTTGGTGGAGGAGTAAGGTACACCATCCATTTCTACCATTTTCATATTTTTCCTCTTTATTAATATTTTTCACTTGTGAGTTTTGACTTTTGTTGTTGGAGGTTTTGGTTTGTTTGGCTTTGTTTTGTTGTTGTTCTGAGTTGTTTGTTTTTGAGATAGGGTCTTAGTTTAGACTGCTTTGAAACTAGCTGTGTAGCTCAGGCCACAAACTCTTGATCCTCCTGCCTTCATTTCTCAAATTCTAGGATTGTAGACACGTGCTGCCAAGTGTGGACAGTTGGTAATATTTTCATACCGTACACCCCCATTCTTCCTTGCCTTCTTCTGCTCCTTCCAGTCCCCTCCCCTTTCCTTTTAGGTTATATAAATTTAAGTCTAAATTCACACAGTGACCCAAGACTTGCAGCTTTGTTTTGAGTTCGGACCCTTCTGCAGCTGGTATTGTCTTCTTCCTCTTGTACCAAAGGCCACACAGAAGAATCTCAAAAGCAGCCGCCATGAAGACCAGGCATAGAGCCTGACGCTAAAGCACCAGGACCAAGGCCTTCCCCACAGGCCTGCCTCCTTTCCCTGTGGTCCACATGGCAACTGAACCAGCTCCTCTCCTTGGGTACTGTCTTAGGGTTTTATTGCTGTGAGCAGACACCATGACCAATGCAAGTTTTATAAAGGACAACATTTAATTGGGGCAGGCTTACAGGTACAGAGGTTCAGTCCATTATTATCAAGGTGGGAGCACGGCAGCATCCAGGCAGGCATGGTGCAGGAGGAGCTGAGAGTTCTACATCTTCATCCAAAGGAAGCCAGGAACAGACTAAGCATCCTCAGGCAGCTAGGAGGAGTGTCTCTAAACCCACCCCCAGTGTGACACACTTCCTCCAACAAGTCCACACCTTTTAATAGTGCCACTCCCTGGGCCAAGCATATGCAAACCATCACAGGGACACCAATGGTCATTCAGATCTTGCAGATCCTATTCTAATAGGGCAAGATACCCTCAAGCTGTATGTCCATGCTAAGGGGTTCCCACATAGGGTGCAGGTGGGAGTGGGATTCCCAGGTTGGGAGTTGAAGACCCAAACGTGATGCTGATGATGCCTTCCACAGCCATGCTGCAGTTCATATTCATGGCTGGGAACTCGGTTACCTTCTTGAAGCTCTATTGAAGACACAATCTCTGGAATCTTCTACACAGTTGTCCTTGACACGAGCCTGTTAGGACTTTCCTCAAATGACACCATGTCCCAGTCTTTCTGGACTCTTCTTATCGAGGTTTGAGCTGCCGATGGAACAACATCCAGATGGTCATCAGAAAGATGGAGATAGGAGAGGGCAGACGTCCAACCATACTGGGAATCCCAGAAGCCCCTACTTTACTTTTCCTCTTGAGTCTTAGAGCCTCAAATCTTCTGGACAGAATGGGGCTCCCACTCAATAGTGATTGCTTTGACCCTTTGCACCTACCTCTTCACCCTAGGCTTCCCCTAACTGAGAAGCTTCAGCCCAGAGCTGATCCCCCTTGGCTCCCCTCTGTGTCTCCATGCCTGTGGAGTCACAATTCACTTTTGGTGGAGTTCTGCAGACTCCCTTTCTCATCCCCCTAAGCTGAGAACCTGAAGAAGAGTCTGATCTCTGCCCCACCCTTCCAGGGAAATCCTCACACTTTTTTTGCTCAGCCCACACTCACCTCTTTTGTGTGCCCCCAGGGCATGACCACCTGCCCACGCTACTCTGAGGTTTTTCTCATTTTCTACCAACCCCTGGGTTTCGGTGCTCCAGGTCAGAGCCCAGGTGTTTCTATTCATGGCCCCTGAGGCTGTGCCCTACTGATTTGTGTGTCAAATTGGAGAGTGACCTGATCATCCAAACAATGCCCAGTGAAGAACTGCACAGATGCATCTTGGGATCTCACTGTGAGGCTGTAAAAAGGATATAGGACCCCAGTGGCCATGCCCAGTGGTGCAGAGAAGATGTTCTGTCCAGAAACATCAGGACATGAAACGTTCCCCCAGCAGCCAGTACTATTTCCCCATCAGCAGGATGCAGTACATCTCCTATCTTTTTAGTGTCAGTGGCCAGTCAAAGGGTTGATTAGGAAGAGAACAGACAAATCATGGTTTGTGTTGCTCATTGAAAAGTTCATCCTGTTGGCAGAGGGTCAAAAACGGAATGCAGTAACTATTTTATTTTTATTATTTGTAAATAAAAATTTAATTCATTGCTGGGCTGTGGTGCGGCATGTCTTTAATTCCAGCACTTGAGAGGCAGAGGCAGGTGGATCTCTGAGTTTAAGGCCAGCCTGGTCAACAGAGCAAGTTTCAGGAAAACCAGGGCCACACAGGGAAACCCTGTCTTGAAAAACCAAAAAAACCAAACCAAACTGAACCCGACCCAACCAACCAGCCAACCAACCAGACAAAAAACCTAAATCAAATTAAATCAAACAAAAAAACCCTCAAAAAACCAAAAAAAGCTTACTACTTGAGTTTATACAATGTTTTGATAATATTCACCATCCTACCAATCCTCCCATATTATTTATTTGTGTGTGAGTGTGTGCATAGTGAGTGTATGTATGTATTTGCACATGTGTGCAGGTGCATACACCCATACAAGAGTTTGGAGGCCAGAATAGAATACCAGGTATCTTGCTTTATCGCTTTTTATATATTCTCTTGGAACAGGTTCTCTCACTGAATGTCGAACTAGGCTGGCAGATAGAAAGTTCCAGAACCCTCCTCCTTCCAACCCCTGTCTGTGCCTCTTCACCCAGTGTTGGAGGTACAGGTGCATTTGTAGCCATGTCCAGGTTTTATGTGGGTGCCAAGGATTTGAACTCCGGTCCTTCTGTGTGAGCCATACATGTTTGTTATTTTAACAAAACCAACCTTCCATTTGTCAATAAAGACTCAGGGTGAAAACCTGCCAGCTCAGAGAGGCATAGAAAGCACCCAGCTTACTTTCCTACACAGCCAGCATCCCAAAAGAAAGTTCTCTTTCATGATGTCTCAAAACCCCTTCACACTCCTTTCTACTTTTTGTGCGTCTGTCCTCCTGATTTCCTCTTACTCTCTCTGTTTTCTTATTCCTATATTCACACCTTGTCAGCTTGTTGTTTGATCTGCCCCTTGACCTATGGTTGACTCTATTTAATCCTGTTTACGATACCCCAAAAAGCTCTTGGATTAAAGGTGTGTGCTAGGGCTGAGCCATACTACAACTAGAAACAGGTTTTCCCAGTAAACAACATAATCTTGGGGGTTGCAGTGTGATCAAAAATATCCTGCAACGTTTTCTTACCAACTGAGCTCTTCAAGTGCTTTATATGTGTTAGCCAGGTTAACTCCCATAAGGAAATTTACATTTTTTTCACAACAACTGGGAAGACCTGTAACCATACTTTTTGCATCTCTTCTGTTGGGTTCTTATATCTACCACCTCTCTATACCCCAATGCATAACCAACCCAAAACTAGGTAGGTAAGAAAGAAGGTTAGAAGGGAAGGGAGGCCTAGATCTCTTTAGGCTACTTTCTGCTGATTAGGGGCATTGAGTTTCTAAGAGCAAATCCAATTTTCTTAGGGTATCTCCAACCAGAAATTCAGCAAAAGCAGAAAACAGCAAATGCAAAGCAGGAGCCAGCAGCAGTGAGGACCAGCAGGGGGAGCAGCAACCACCTCGTCTAGAGTCACCAGAATTCCAAACTACCCTTAGCTGGGACTTTCATGCCCCTACCAGAGCACGAGACAAATCACAGTCAGTTTCTGTGGATAATCTGAAGCACCCCCATATCCCACACCTGTGATAGAAACAAAAGCACATTCACGAGGCCTAGTGAGGTTGCACCCTGAGTACCCACAGTGCAGAGAGCACTTGGCAGTGCTTGTGGGAAAGGGTCCTTTTCAGCCCACAGTGAGGGCCAAGCCTCTGTCAGCAAGAATTGGGATCTGCCCTGAAAGGCTGTGCTTGGGGTCCAGACTCACAGGCTCTTTTCCACTTGGACCAGCAGAGAGCCTGGGACACAGACACAGTGAGGTTGTGCCAGGAGTTCTCAGAGTGCAGAGGGTGCTGTGCTCTTGATAAAAGGGTCTTTTCTGTTCCACAGTGAGGGCCTGGTCTCTGTCTTCCAGTCTCAGGATCTGCCTAGGAAAGGTAATGCTTGAAGATTAGCTCCACAGGTGCTTTTACACCTGGACCAGAGATGAGCCTGACACATAGGCCCAGGGAGGGCACACCAGGGGTTCTCAGAGAGCAGAGAGTGTCATGCTCTCTGGAAAAGGGTCCTTTTTGGCATAGAGAAAGAGCCAGGTTTCTGCCAGTAGGACTTAGGACCTATATGCAAATGCTGAGCTCCTAGAACAGCTGCATAAGAGATCCCACACCTGAGCCCACAAAGACAGAACTGAGTAACTGCCATCAGAACTCACTGCCTGCCCACAAAAAGCAGAATACTCTGAAGCAATTTTCTTTCTGAGCCCACAGGGCCTCAGATCCACAGGATAGACAGGCGCCAGTCACTGACAACAAGATCACCTATAATCACAGACAACAAGATGGAAAGTGAAAGAACTTAAGCAATGGAAACCAAGACAACCTGGTAACATCAGAACCCAGCTCTCCCACCTCAGCAAGTAGTGGATTGCCAAACACTCCAGAAAAACAGGACTTAGACTTGAAATGATAATTCATGATGATGGTGGAGATTTTTGAGAAGTGCGTGAATAACTCCCTTAAACAAGTACAAGAGAACCAGGAAAAATCACTCAAAGAACTACAGGAAAACACAACCAAATAGATGATGGAATTGAGAACAGATAAAGAAACAATAAAGAAAACATAAAAAGAAACAACCCTGGAGATAGAAAACCTAAAAAAAGAAATCAGGAGTCACAGATGTAAGCATCACCAACAGACTACAAGAGATGGAAGAGAGGATTTCAGGGACCAAAGACAACATAGAAAACAGACAAAAGAGTAAGAGAAGATGCAAAAACCAAAAAGCTCCTAACCCAAAATGTCCAGGAGATTCAGGACACAATGAGAAGAACAAACCTAAGGATAACAGGTGTAGAAGAGGGCAAAGAATATCAACTAAAAGGCAAAGTAAATACTTTCAACAAAATCATAGAAGGAAACTTCCCTACCCTTATGAACGAGATGACCATAAGCATAAAAGAAGACTACAGAACTCCAAATAGATTGGACCAGAAAAGAAATTCTTCCCGACACATAATAGTCAAAACACCAAATGTTCAAAACAAAGAAAGAATACTAAAAGCAGTAAGGGAAAAAGGTCATGTAACATATAAAGGCAGACCAATCAGAATTACACCTGACTTCTCAACAGAGACTATGAAAGCTAGAAGATCCTGGACAGACATCATACAGATTCAAAGAGAAAACAAATGTCATCCCAGAAAAACTCTCAATTACAATAAATGGAGAGACCAAGACAAGGACAAAACCAAATTTACACAATATCTGAACACAAATCTTGCCCTACAAAGGATAACAGATGGAAAACCCAATAAAAGGAGGGAAACTACACACTAGGAAAAGCAAGAAAACAACTATGCAAGAAAACCAAAAGAAAGACACACAAACATAATTCTACCTCTAACAACAAAAATAACAGGAAACAACAATTACTATTCCTTAATATTTGTTAACATAAATGGACTCAATTTCCCAACTAAGAGACATAGAATCCAGCATTTGGCTATATTATAGGAAAGTCATCTCAGAGACAAAGACAGACTACCTCAGAGTAAAAGGCTAAGAAAAAAACCGTTCAAGCAAATGACCCCAAGAATCAAACTAGAAAAGCCATTCTAATATCGAATAAAATAGATTTTCAACCAAAAGTTATCAAAAAATATAAGGAAGGTCACTTTTTACTCATTACAGGAAAAATCTATCAAGATGAATTCTCAATTCTAAACACATATACTTCAAATACAAGAGTACCCATATTTATAAAAGAAACCTTACTAAAGCTAAAAAAAAAAAAAAGCTATTATATTGCATCACACACAATAATAGTGGGAGGCTTCAACACCCCACTCTTATCAGTTGACAGATGATGGAAGCAGAAACTGAACAGAGATGCAGTGAAACTAGCAGAGGTTATGAACCAATTGGAATTAGCAGACATCTATAGAACATTTTATCCTAAAACAAAAGGATATGCCTCCTTCTCAGCACCTCACAGTACCTTCTTCAAAATTGACCATCTAGTAGGTCACAAAACAAGGCTCAAAAGATATCAGAAGATTGAAATACTCCCATGCATCCTATCAGATCACCATGGACTAAGGTTGGTTTTTAATAACAACAAAGACAACAAAAAGCTCATATACACATGGAAAGCTGAACAATGTTCTACTCAATGATAGCATGGTCAAAGAACCAATAAAGAAATTAAGAACTTTCTAGAATTTAATGAAAATGAAAGCACAATATACCCAAACCTATGGGACACAATGAAAGCAGTAGTAAGATGAAAGCTCATAGCTCTGCCTCCACATAGAAACTGGAGAGAGCATACACTAGCAACTTGACAGCACAGTTGAAAGCTCTAGAACAAAAAGAAGCAGATACAAACAGAGGAGTAGATGGCAGGAAGTAATTAAACTCAGAGCAGAAACCAACCAAGTAGAAACAAAAAGAACCATACAAAGAATCAACAAAATCGGGAGCTGCTTCTTTCAGAAAATCAACTAGATGGACAAACCCTTAGCCACACTAAAGAGCTCAGAGAGAGTATCCAAATTAACAAAATCAGAAATTAAAAGGGAGACATAGCAACAGAAACCGAGGGAATTCAAGAATCATCAGATCCTACGACAAAAGCCTATATTTAACAAAACTGGAAAATTTGGAGGAAATGGATAAGTTTCTAGACAGATATCAGATACTAAAGTTAAATCAAGATAAGATAAACATCTAAAGAATCCCATAACACCTAAAGAAATGGGTTCAGTGCAGAATTCTATCAGACATTTGTTGACGACCTAATACCAATACTCTCCAAACTATTCTACAAAATAGACTCAAATGGAACACTACCCAACTCATTTTTCGAAGCCACAATAATTCTCATTCCTAAACCATACAGAGACCTTACAAGGAAAGAGAACTTCAGACCAATCTCACTTATGAACATTGAAGCAAAAATACTCATTAAAAATTTTGCAAACTGAACACATCAAAATGATCATTCACTATGATCAGGTAGGCTTCATCCCTGGAAAGCAGTGATGGTTCAATATATGAAAACCCATCAACATAATCCACCATATAAACAAACTCAAAGAAAAAAACCATATGGTCATCTCACTAGATGAAAGCGTTTGACAAAATTCAACAATCCTTCACATTAAAAGTCTAGGAAAGAGCAGGAATCCAAGGCCCATACCTAAACGTAATAAAAGCAATATACAGCAAACCAACAGCCAACATCAAACTTAATGGTGAAAAACCTGAAGCAGTCCCACTAAAATCAGGGACTAGACAAGGCTGCCCACTCTCCCCCTACCTATTCAATATAGTACTGGAAGTCCTGGCCAGAGCAATTAGACAGCAAAAGGAAATCAAGGGGATACAAATCTGAAAGGAAGAGGTAAAAACATCACTCTTTGCAGATGACATGATAGTGGACTTAAGTGACCCCAAAAATTCTACCAGAAAACTCCTACAGCTGATAAACAAGTTCAGAAAAGTGGCTGGATATAAAATGAACTCAAACAAATCAGTAGCCTTCCTCTACTCACAGGACAAACATGCTGAGAAAGAAATTAGGGAAGAGATACCCTTCACAATGGTCACAAAACAACGTGAAATCCCTTGGTGTGACCCCAACTGAGCAAGTGCCAGATCTGTATGACAAGAACTTCAAATCTCTGAAGAAGGAAATTGAAGAAGATCTAAGAAGATGGAAAGATTTCCCATGCTCATGGATTGGTAGGATCAACATTGTAAAAATGGCCATCCTACCAAAATCAATCTACAGATTCAATGTTATAATTACTCTTTACATACCAAAAAAACTTTGACTATTTCCATGTTAAGTTTTGTTTTACATGTACTTTATGTTCATTGTAACTAGTAAGTTTTCAATGCACACTATCAAACCTTTAAAAAAATCAAGTACTGACAAAAATGTATTTATATAGTTTTATGCAAAAATGCTTTAAAAAATCTGTACCTGTATCTCTGTTTTTTTTAAAATTAAAGTTGAAAAAAAAGCACATTTACATAACATAACTGGATTTAAAAAAGAAGTAGAAACAAAAAAACTCACTAGAAGGATATATCATTCTTCCCACCAGACGTTCCCTTCCCGAGGATGAATAGTCATTCTTCTTTAACTGTGGGCTGTAGTGAGTGAAGCACCATATTGGATGGGTAAGTTTGGTAGAAAAAAAACAGGCGTTTTCTGGCACTCAGGTAGCATGGGTTCTTCTTCAGGCACTAAGTTGTATAGGGCTGGACTCCAAATTGGAAAGTTTGTGAAGACCCAGCACTGCCCGGGTCAGTCTTGAGCATCCGTTTGAAAACTTATTTTGCTCTCTCACCTGTGAATAGCATCCTTGGATCCCAAGTTTGTCAGCACCGACTGTGCTTCGTTTATTGCTTCCATTGTCATTGTCCAGAAGGAAGGAAGGTGCATGTGTTTTGGAGAATCTCAGCGCCTTCACTCCCCTTTATATAAAATGTTCAAAGGCGCATATTTCAAGTGTTTCTTAGGGAGAAAATAAAGCACCTTGTTGACTGGTCATTCAAAAGACGTCCACTAGGTGGCAGTAACACTCTGTTACCATCGAACCCTCAGAAAACAGATCTACCTGATGAAGCAACTCGCTTACTTTCTATGACGTTGCAGAAAAGTTGTGCTGTTTAGGTCATTCTGTACATGTTGGTCTCCACCGGAATGGAGAAGAATCTGCAATACCGAATCAAAGGCACTGGGGGTTCTGTGAGGACAAGGAAGCAACTATACAACATTTACCAGGCAGATGCTAATAATGCGAAACTATTATCCTTTGTTTTCAGACAGAGTGTATTTATGGCGGTATTCATGGAGGAGCTCAAATTCATACTAAGTAGATGTTTCTCAAGCACATGCTCTGAATGGCTTCAGAAAATTGCCCAAATAAGCACCAATTTTTCCAAGAAGAGAATGAAGGGATGAAAGGAGCTGCCACCCCTACACCCTGTCAAGAGAGATGTGGTAATGCACTTAAGTGCTAGAAGTATCAGGGCTGAAAAACCAAAACCACCCAAGCAGTTGCAAGAGCCCAGGAAAGCACGATCTTTATTTGAATTAATCAGCAAAAACTGATCAGTCAGGGACAACAGCACTCCTCAGAAGCTGACTGTGTCCTGAAGTTTTTATCTTAGTAACTATTTAAACAAAAAAATCGGGCTGGAGAAATGGCTCAGTGGTTAAGAGCATCAGTTGATCTTCCAAAGGTCCTGAGTTCAATTCCCAGCAACCACATGATAGCTCACAACCATTTGTAATGAGATCTGATGCCACTACAAGTACTCATATGAAAAAAAAAATCATAAGGCCATAAGCATCAAGGCCAAGGCACAGCTACAATTTCATCAGAATCATTTGTTCTTGTCCTGCTACCAACAATCATGAGAGGAAAGTCCTCAGTTCCCTCAGAATCTGGGAACTTGAACTCAATTTCACCCTCTGATCAGTGGAGTCTGAAAACAAAAGTGGCAGTGCCCTGGGTAAGTCTCATTTGTTTGACTTCAGTTGTGTGGTTCTTGGACCACAAGCCAGTGGCGATGTAGTAGATGGTACCTCATCACAAGAAGAGATAGAGCAGACTGACTGTCTAACGTTTAGGCCAGAAGAGGAATGCTGCTGCTGATAAAAAGAGATCCTCTGTGCTTGGAAATTCTCTCCTGCTTGCCTTGTTATGGTCTCATTATCACAGCAGAAGCAGTACTACCACCATGACCATCACTACCACCACCATCATCACCACCACAACTCACTACGGTCACCTCCACCCACTACCACCACCATCTCCACCACCAACATCCGTACCACCACTACCACCATCACCACCACTACCATTACCATCCACCACCACCACCAACAACCATTATCATCACCATCACCTACCACCACCATCACCACCATCACCACCACCACCACCCACCACTACAACCACCACCTACAACAACAACCATCACTACCACCACCCACCACCACCCACAGCAACCACCATCACCACCACCATCCACCACGACCACCATCACCATTAAACATCTCCAACATCATTATTGAAACATTATTAACAATGTTAAACAACATTATGCTAATCATCTGGCACTACTACTTGTCAGCCTGTGTTTGGAACAATGTTGCTAGATGGCACCACATCCAGGTTCAAATCTACTGAACATACTAATAATGTGACTTGGAACAATTACTGAATTTAGTGGTTTCAATTCCTATCACTACATGGGGATAGTGACATCATTTAAAAATAGGGTCATTTTGAGTGATTTGGCTGCTGCACTGGGGGTGGGGAGGGTGGGGTAGGACTGAACAGGATTCTTTTCTTTCGGACTGACCATGGGGCAGCTGTGGAGCATGTCAACTCCAGCCCATAGGAGGCTCTTGAGGGATTTCAAGTCATTGCAAGAGGACCCACCTGTGGGGGTCAGTGGTACACCATCTGAAAACATCATGCATAGAACAGTTATCATTGGGTACTTTTAAACTAGTAATAGAATTTTTTGAAGAATATCCAAATAAACCACCAACTGTTAGTTTTTTGTCCAAAATGTTTCATCCAAATGTGGATGCTGATGGTAGCACATGTTTAGATATCCTGCAGGATCGATGGAGTCCCACATATGCTGTCTTGTCCGTCTTAACTTCAATTCAGCCTCTGTTGGATGAGCCCAATCTAAACAGTTGTGCCAATAGCCAAGTGGTACAGCTTCATCAGGAGAACAAAGGGAGTATGAGAAGAGGTTTCGGCCATCGTGGAGCGGAGCTGGAATGACTCATAATACACACCTGGTCTGTCTGTCTTTCATCATTACTGTGTATAACTCACGTCCCAGTAGGAAGGCTAGCAAGTTTTAAGGATTCTGCAGAGAAAAAGAGAAAAAGTTCTTTAGTTTAGAACCTACAAAAGCTTGTGTACCTTGATTAATGTACTTTTTATTGCATGGTGTGAACTAAGTTATTGCTGCATAATTTTGTCATCTATTCTGTTTGTATTTTTTCCCAAGTGTATAATGTTGGTGTGGAGTTTTCATGATAGAATATACACATTTCCTAAATCTGTACTTTTTTCAAATACTGAATGCCTTATTTTTGAATTCTTTAGATTTTTAAATTGTAGAAAAGCACTTAAAGTTTTTTTAATATATGAATATTACATGTAAAGTGGTAAAATACTTAAATAACTTCAGTGAAGGAGACTTTGTCACTTATTCCTTTACCTGCTCAGGAGGGACTTCGAAGTCTCTGCCCTTTGCCAGGCGAGAGCCTCATTTCCAACTGCAGAAGGTCACTCTTCTGTTTATCAAGAAAGTCTGCGAGTTTGATTCTAAAGCCAATTCTGATCTCCGGCTTTATTTTGACTGTATTGATGTTAGTTCAGTTCAGTAACTATAGACTTACTGGTTTGGTTCTGTCCAGCTCTGTATTTGGGTCACTTGTTAATGTAAACTGTACCTTTTATGACTTCACAGTTGACACCTCAACCATGCGCTGAGTCCCATGGTCCCTGGCCTCCTGAGGCTGTGTGAGTGCTGAGCCTGTCTTGGCCTGGACCACAATGGAATATTTCTTGAGCTAGAAGATGCTTCTGGGACCAAAAGTTCCTTGTTTTCTGGCAATAGTACTAGAGCACCTATATCAAACATGTCTTAAACCAAGAAATACCACCTGGAGATGACCCAGGCATGACCAGAAGCTTTGGTCCTGAGACTTCTGACCAAAACCAACAGGATGACTTGTTCGGCAGAGTTCTGCCAACACTGCTCACTTGGTGTGCATTCTGGAGCACTCTATTGTAAACCAGTAAAACCAGACCATCCCCACCTTGACATGGAACAGCAACCACTCCTAGCTGATGATGGTGAAAGAACCATTATGTTTACTTAGTGGACTCTGACAATCGAGGCAAGACTGAAATCTGTCAGAAAGCTTAGGTCTCCAGCTCATTTGGTATCTCCTTAGCTGTCTAGGAATTTGGTGCTCTATTCAAAAGGAATGTAACCAAGAAGGGCTTTGAGTACTTCTTGGCTGAGCTACAAGGTGACAGCCCATTCCAAAACACTTGTTGAGGCAGCCAAAGAGGACAAAGACAAAGCAAAGGAGACAGACAGCAGGGCAGCTACATAGAAGGCCAAGGGCCTAGCTAACAAGGCAGCTGCTGAGGAGGAGGAGGAGGAGGAGGAGGAGGAGGCACAGGAGGAGGAGGAGAATGAGGAGGAAGAGGAGAATGAGGAGGAGGAGGAGAAGGAAGAGAAGGAGAAGGAGGAGGAAGAGGAGGAGGAGAAGGAGGAGGAGGAGGAGGAGGAGGAGGAGGAGGAGGAGGAGGAGGAGGAGGAGGAGAAGGAAGAGGAGGAGAAGGAGGAGGAGGAGGAGAAGGAGGAGGAGGAGGAAGAAGAGCAGCAGCAGCAGCTAGCCAGTGCTATTCTACTTACTTCCCCCCACCCACTTCTCCCTACTGTACCTGATCCTTAAACATCAACCTCCTGTCTTTTCTGCTGTCTGGGTAGTAGGTTTAGCACCTACAGTTCACTAGGCTCAGTGTTCATGCTGAACCCACCCTGTTTGCTACCCCACTGGGCAGCTGATGCCAGGGTAGAGAAATGCAGTGACTTGCCCAGGGTTACAAGCAGTCCATTTCTTTCAGATTTTCCAGTTTTGTTGAGTATAAGCTTTTATAGTAGGGTCTCATGATTTTTTGAATTTCTTCAGTTTCTGTTGTTATGTCTGCCCCTTCTTTTCTGATTTTGTTAGTTTGAAAACTTTCTCTGTGCCCTCTAGATAGTTTGGCTAGTTGTTTATCACTCTTGTTGATTTTCTCAGAGAACCAGCTCTTGGTTTTGTTCAATCTTTGTATGGTTCTTTTTATTTTTACTTGTTTGATTTGTGCTCTGTGTTTGATTTTTTTCCTTTTGTCTACTCCTCTTGGGTGCATCTGCTTTTCTTTGTTCTAGAGCTTTCAGTTGTACTGTCAAGCTTCTAGTGTTTGCTTTCTCCAGTTTCTATCTGGAGGCACTCAGAGCCACAAGTTTTCCTCTTAGTGCTGCTTTCATTGCATCCCATAGGTTTGGGTATATTTTGCTTACATTTTCATTGAATTCTAAAAAAATCTTCAATTTCTTTATTTCTTCCTTGACCATGTTATCATTGAGTAGAGCATCGTTCAGCTTCCATGTGTATGCCGGCTCTTTTTTTTTTTTTTTTTGTCCTTTTTGTTATTAAAGACCAGCCTTAGTCCATGGTGATCTGATAGGATGCAGGGGAGTATTTCAATCTTCTTATATCTGTTGAGGCTAGTTTTGTTTGGTGACTGACTATATGGTCAATTTTGAAAAAGGTGCCATGAGGTGCTGAGAAGAGGGTATATATATATTTTTTGTTTTAGGATGAAATGTTCTGTAGATGTCTGTTAATTCCAATTGGTTCTGTTAATTCCATAACCTCTTAGTTTCACTGTGTTTCTGTTCAGTTTCTGCTTCCATGATATGTCCATTGATGAGAGTGGGGTGTTGAACTCTTCCACTATTATTGTGTGTGGTGCAATATATGTTTGGAGCCTTAGTAGGGTTTCTTTTATGAATGTGGGTGCTCTTGCATTTGGAGCATAGATGTTCAGTATTTAGAATTCATCTTGATAGATATTTCCGGTAATGAGTAAAAAGTGCCCTTCTTTATCTTTTTTTGATAACTTTTGGTTGAAAATCGATTTTATTTGATATTAGAAATGCTACACCAGCTTATTTCTTGGGGACATTTGCTTGAAAGGTTTTTTCCCAACGTTTTACTCTGAGGTAGTGTCTGTCTTTGTCTCTGAGATGAGTTTCCTGTATGCAACAAAATGCTGGATCCTGTTTACATATCCAGTCTGATAGCCTATGTTTCTTTATTGGGGAATTGAGTCCATTTATGTGAACAGATATTAAGGAATAGTGGTTGCTGTTTCCTGCTATTTTTGTTATTAGAGGTAGAATTATGTTTGTGTGTCTTTCTTCTTTTGGTTTTCTTGCTTAGTTTTTTTTTTTTTGTTTTTGCTTTTCTTAGTGTTAAGTTTCTCTCATTGTGTTGGATTTTCCTTTTATTATCCTTTGTATGGCTTGATTTGCGGAGAGATTTTGTGTAAATTTGGTTTTGTTTTGGAATATCTCAATTTCTCCATCTATGGTAATTGAGACTTTTCCTGTATATTGTAACCTGGGCTGGCATTTGCGTTCCCTTAGGGTTTGCATGATGTTTGTTCAGACTTATCCAGCTTTCATAAGTTGAGAAGTCTGGTGTAATTTTGATTGGTCTTCCTTCACATGTTACTTGCCTTTTTTTCTTACTGCTTTTTGAATTCTTTCTTTGTTTTGAGTATTTGGTGTTTTGACTATTATGTGTTGGGAGGAGTTTCTTTTCTGGTCCAATCTATTTGGAGTTCTGTAGACTTCTTGTATGTTCATGATCATCCCATTCTTTAGGGTAGGGAAGTTTTCTTCTATGATTTTGTTAAAGATATTTACTGTGCTTTTTAGTTGAATGTCTTCTCCCTCTTCTGTACCAATTATGCTTAGGTTTGGTCTTCTCATTGTGTCCTGGATCTCCTTGATATTTTTGTTCAGGAGCTTTTTGATTTTTGCATTTTCTCTGACTGTTCTGTCAATGTTTTTTTATGTTATCTTCGCTTCCTGAATCCCTTCTTTCATTTCTTGTATTCTGTTTGTGATGCTTGCATCTATGACTTTTGATCTCTTTCCTAGGTTTTCTATTTCCAGGTTTGTCTCCTCTTATGCCTTCTTTATTGTTTTTATTTTTATTTTCAATTCCTTTACCTCTTTGGTTGTGTTTTTCTGTAATTCTTTAAGGAATTTTTGTGTTTTATCTTTAATAGCTTCTCTGTGTTTATCTGTGTTTTCCTGTATTTCTTTAAGGGAGTTATTCATGTTCTCTTTAAAGCCATCTATCATCTTTCTGAGATGGGATTTCAGCTTAGAATCTTGATTTTTAGGTGTGTTAGGGTGTCCAGGGCTTTCTATGGTGGAAGTGCTGGGTTTTAATGCTGCCTAGTGGAATTGGTTTCTGTTGTTTAGGTTCTTGAGCTTGACTCTTAGCATCTGGTTATCTCTGGTGTTTGGCCTTTCTGTCTCTGACTGAAGCCCTCCCATGAGCCTATGAGCCTGTGAGTCTGTGAGCCAAGTTATGAAAGGTGCCATAGGGTTGGGAGCTAGAGCACATGATTTACCCCCAGGCATAGTTTGAAGGAATATGTGTTATCAGCAGGACAGGAGATCTTGTGTCCTCTGTGTCCTGGGAAGTAGGGAGAGTACCAGTTAGGCCAGGTATTGGGGTGGGGTTGGGTTGCTCTCACCTGTGATCCTTGCTGTGATGGACCTCCTGGGAATCAAGTGGTCTCTGGGTGTGGTTGGATGGGTGAGGGGTGCTTGAGCACATGATTCACTCCAGGGTACAATTGTAGACTGGAAGAAAATTGTGTTTCTGCTATGATGAGAGGTCAGGTCCTGTGTCCTCTGGGCTGGGGGTTGAGATGGGATTGGGTAGTGTCCCTGTTAAGCCAGGTACTAGGGCTGGTGAGGGTGTATCACCTTGAGTCTGGTTGTGATGGGCGTGTGGAGGGAGGGGGCAAGAGTATCTGTCTCCAGTCTGTGCAGTTGCAGAGCAGAAGGAAGATGTATCTTTGGCATAGTGGGAGGTCCTGAATCCTCCAAAAACTGATTTTTAAAACTACTCACTGTTGCCACAAATACCAGGCTTTTTGGCAAAGAACTCACATGTTTCACTAACATGGAATTTCAATATATTTATGTCAATCCAAACATCACTGTCTCATCAGTCCTACAGAAGAAATGTAGAGGAGGGGAAGAATTGGAATTCTATTATATAGGATTTACAGAAAATCTTTGATAGATTTACCAAGAGACTCAATTGTGAGACCCAATCAGGATATTAAGGACAAGAGAGTAACTAAGAAAAGGCATTGAAAAGTGAGATGAAAAGATACAATGCAATGTTAGAATGAACTGACAAGGTTGGCAGATGCAGGTCACTGACAGTGCTTGTCTAATGCAAACAAGGCTCAATTCTTAATGCAGAGTGCTGGGACTTATTATGCTGTCTAAATGAATGCTTAGCTTCTTAGAAATCCTGGGATTAATTCTCAACATGCTGTGTGTTCAGTGTAATGTGATATGTGTCCATTGTACTGTGCTGTGTGTTTGTGAGTCTGCATGTGTGTCTGTGTGTGCATTTGTATGTATGTGTGTGTGTGTTTGTATGTATGTTTGTATGTGTCAATGTAGGGTTGTATGTGTGTGAATCTGTGTGTACAAGTGTGTTTTTGTGTGTGTATATATGTCTATGCATGTGAATGTATGTGTGCATGCATGCCTCTGTCTGTGCTTGTGTGTCGGTTTGTAAAACAAAAAGCCTAATCCAAGAAAAACCAAATCAGACCAAAACAAGGAAAAAAAATCCTAGAAAATGGGGAACAGAATCTAGATATTTTTTGGCACTAAGGTTGATAGCTGTGCCCATCTGAGCATGCTAGCAGCTAACCATCAGACTGAGCCTGGGGGACTCCAGTCAGGGTGCTGGGGTGGGGAATGAAGAGGTGAAGGGGGTTTCGGCCTCATGGGAAGAACAACATTGTCGACCAAACAAATCCTCCACAGCTTCCTTGAACTAGAACACTAACCACTGAGCACAAATTGAGAAGCCCATGTCTCCAGTTGCATATGTAGAAGAGAATACCAGTGTCTGGCATAAATGTGAGAAGAGACCTTTGGTCCAGTGAGGGCATATTTTTTCCATGTAGGGGAATGCCAAGGCACTATGGTGGAAAGGGTGATTGGGAGCTAGTGCACCTTTGTGAATACAAGTAGAGGGAGAGGGGGGAGGGGAGCAGGGTGGGCAAAGGGGATGACATTTGAATGTAAATACAGAGAGTATCTAATAAAAATATTGATAGCTATGCCAACTTGGAGACAAACAGAAGAGTCAGGGCATTATGGGAAAGTAACAATCTCATTATTATGCTATACATGCAACTTTTCTTTCAATATTATTGTTTGGAGTTCAAGACAGAAACCCTCACTGGAGACTTTGGAGAATATTTTAGAGGGATTTTGAAGTAGTTGGCTCTAAAAAGGAGTGCCAGTTCATCTATTTCCAAGTTCACAGTGCTCTGATACTGTAGGTGAGGTTCAGTAGAGTGTTTGTGCAAGACATCAATGAAAGAAAGATACTTCTGGAAGCTCTCAGCATTGTCCTTCTACTGCTTTTCTCATAGTTTCTTGCAAGGAATGCTGTAGGTAATTTGGGAACCCATGTCTGGCAGGTCTATTTCATATCAGTTGTATTACCCAAACATGGGAAATAGTGTGCTCAGGTGACACCTGGTTTGAATCACCTGGTAACACAAATAGTGAGATTATTTTCCCAAAGTTTGTATTAAGTGTAAAGATTACATTTAAAGTAAATCATATATCAAGAGCACAATGTATTTCTCATCTTATTTCAATATTTCTATTTATCAATAGCTTGTAATTATTTTCTATTCTAAGTTTTGTACCTTTTACATAGTTATAGGAAAGGTCTATTTTGTAGTTTATTGATAATATAGTATTTTCACTTTTACAAACAAAATATTGAAAGTATTTATATTGACCTAGAAGTCACATATATTTCTTTGTCAAAACAATGACTAGACAAAGAGAGGATGCCATATTTTTATATACATATGTGCAATAGTAATGTACACCATCTAGTCTCAAAAACATGTACTGTCTAAAATTATTGGATTTTTCTGTTTTTCTCTTTAGTTGAACACAAAGCTTACCTTTCAGTTATAGCTACATATAAAACTATTAGAAATAGTCAAATCTGCTTGTCAGTGAACTAATTCAGATGATGAAAATCTTGAGTTCTTCTATTTATTTATCCAGCTAAAAGTCTTTACTGAATCTATTTCTGCTGCTGTACAGATACTGAGAAATTCACAACATTTGAGTCCAGGTTACTGTGCAGTTTAGAAAGAACTGCCTCTGTCTCTGAGGACCAATATCAAGGAGAAGTTTCCAACATTTGAGATGATAACAAAGTGTGTTCGGTGTGTGAGGTTTCAGAAGTTGCCATCTCTTCTATAAAAGACAGGACATCTTACTTAAACCATATTTTTGGACGAATCTACTGCTTTTTAATACTTTCAGAATTCAAAAGTTCTCTGGCAAAAATTAATCAGATCTGCAGAGAATACTTGATGAGATACTTCACGATAATTATTTAAAACACTATGTTGAAGAGACTTTTGAAATTGTTTTTTAGAACTAAATAACAATATTTAATTAAAAATATATTTAATTAAACTACAGTTATATCACTAATTTCTTCTCATACCCCTTTCATGTCTGACAACTCTTCCCTATCAAAATTAAGACCTCATTTTCTCTTACTATTTTCACATAGACATATAAATTTTACAAACACACATACAGACAACTATATAAATGTATGTATATACATTGCATTGTGTGTATCTATATGTATATATCTATACACACATATCTATACATATATATGTATCTATATATACCATATGGCATATAAATACCATCTAATGAGTTCATTCAGTTTTGCTTGCATGTGTATATTTTTACCCAAGTGCATCCAGTACAGGATAAAAAAAGTTTTATCCTCAAGAATGTTCTAGTTTAATTTTAATCTTTTAAACTACCAATGAAAGAAGTTTTGAAACTTAAAGCCCTAAAAAAGATTCTTCTCATTGCAACCTTCATCTCATTATTTCTAAATGTATAGATGACAGGATTCATAACAGGAGTAATAATGACATCAAAAATCGCTAAAAATTTATCTATGGGTAAAGTAGGGAAAGGCCACACATAGACAACAATGCAAGGACCAAAGAAGAAAATCACCACAGTGATGTGAGCCGAGAGAGTAGAGAGGGCCTTGGAGGAACCACCTGAGGAGTGTTTACGAACAGTGACCAGGATGAAGATGTAAGACCCAATCAGGATGAAGAAAGTGGCCATGGAGATGAAGCCACTGTTGGCAGTGACCAGGAACTCCAGTCTGTATGTGTCTGTACACGCGAGCTTGATGAACCGAGGGAAATCACAGTAAAAGCTGTCCATCTTATTAGCTCCACAGAAGGGTAAATGTACAACAAAAGCCAATTGTGCCACAGAATGGACAAGGCCAATGGTCCAAGCAAGAGCCAGAAGAACAGTGCACATTCTGAGACTCATGATGGTCAGGTAGTGGAGGGGCTTACAGATGGCGATGTACCTGTCATAGGCCATGACTATGAGCAACACCATCTCTGTTCCCCCAACAGTGTGAATGAAGAACATCTGAGTGATGCACCCGTTCAAGGAGATGACTTTGTGCTTTCTGAAGAGGTCATAAATCATCTTTGGAGTAGCGATGCTGGACACACCTGTATCAATGAAGGAGAGGTTTGCCAGCAGGAAGTACATGGGGGAGTGCAGGTGATGGTCTGAGATGATTGTGAGCACAATGATCAGGTTTCCCAGCATGCTTGCCACATAAAATACTGTGAAGAACAGAGAAAGGAGAATCTGAATTCTCCATGAAGTGGTGAGGCCTAGCAACAAAAATTCTGATACCACGGAGTGATTTCCTCCATCCATCAACTTGTGCAAGCCTGACAACGAGGTGGAGTTGATTATGACCTGAGGAGCACAAAAGGGAAGGTTAATTTTTATACAAAAGGCTTGTTTTTGGTTGTAATGCAGTGTCTCAAATACAAAATGCTATTGTTTTACAATGAGATTATACAGAATCACAGAGAGATGATGTACAGAAATTTTCTATGCTTAAATATTTAGGGTCACCTGCTCATTTAAATCTATCATTTACTATGTTACTAGTTAACTATCAGTTACTTTGATAGAGAATATTCAAGAAGGAAAAAAGAGAAGCAAATAACTTGAGCATCCAAGGTGAGTCAAACAGGCCGTATATAGTCATTTTTCACCAACTTACACATCAGAAATTACATAGATGTGTGCTAACAAACTCTGTGCTTTCAACCCTTGTGCCTTGCTTCCTTACTTTGTTCTGGAATTTATTTATTTATTTTAAAATTACTGACACACCTTGTTTTTCTAGTTTTGCAATATTATTTTCACTGAAAGAGATAATTTAAAAAGATTAAATCTTTGCTTGATTAACCTAGTGCTTTTTCATTAACCACATTTGTTCTTTGATAATTTTATACATGTATAGAATTTATACTGACCACTCTTATTCCCATCTCTTACTATCTTCTATCTACCCCGTTCATATATCCCAACAAATTCCCTTATTTTCATATACATCTGTTTTGTTTTGTGGCTCATTTAGTTTAATCAGTTCCACGTGTTTAGATACAGGTCTTTTTTGGAAGTCAGTGTGCTCAGCAGTTACACTTCAGGTAACTGATTGTCTAACCCCCAAAAAATTATAAATAGAAAGGAAGATAAATATACTACTCTCCTTTGAGCCTGAGCAATGATTTATACTGAAGAGTAAAAGTGTCAGTTTTCTTTGCCAAAAACATACAACTAAATCTATCAATCTCTTAAAGAATTATGAGAAAACGAGAAACCTCAATCATGTTAGAGCTGTAGTTTCAAAAAGGAAAACCAGAAGTTCCTTTGACTGATGCTTAGAAGTAAGCAGCAGAAATGAAGACTACATAAAGCAAAGAAGCTAAAAGTTGAAGTTAGAAAATAATGCTATGAAAAACTAAAAGGGTAAAAATAAGAAAGCAATATGGAATATAAAATTTGAAAATATTATGCACTTTTCTCACGTAATGCTTTTTTTGTGATAAGCAGTATACCTTTAGTTTATAGCCAGCTTGGAGCCTCCTATAAACATCTTCTTCAAAAGTATGAGCAAAAGTCACACATACTCATTTGATTCTCTTCTCTCTGATTCTACAACACACAAAGGAAACATGTCAGGAACAAATTGTAGCTTAATATGAGGCCAAATAATTTATGACCAATAGTTTTAAACACATCTTCTGTCCATAGGCAGTTTGGACTAATATCTATTGTGAACCATGTGTTCACACATATGTTTTAATTACATGGCAATGCTTTAAGAGGAGAATTTTTCCAGGTTTAGGGGAGGATAACTTTAATTCTGACTGAGAACATCACCCTTTCCAAAACAAAGAGCCTTATGTTGTTTTTCTCCAGTACAAAGCTTCTAATTAGTGTGGTCCACTGAGTCTACACTATCACCCAGGGGATAAAAAGGACAAAAGACAAGAACAAAAGCAGCTCATAAGTATATGTTCAGAATAATTTTGCCTCAGTATGAATTGTTAATGATGAAAAAGTCAACACCTCAGAAATTTGAGAAGAAAAGATGCTAGACAAAAGAGCCAACTACTTCTTGTAGAATTAAGTCATGAAAACTTAATGAAGAAACTAGGGTATACCAAGCTGTCATTTACTCTGTAAATCTATGTCTTCATGTTCCATACAGTTGCAAACCCCAGACCTTAGACTGTAGATATTTCTTGTCAGATAGTCAAATAGTTGAGTGCTAATATTAAGTTTCACCCATCATAACTTTTGCTCTGTATACTGTTTCTGATAATTCTGATATAAAATATTTAGATGGAAGCCTACTATTTCAAAACATCACTTTATTTAGAGTTTATTTTTTCTGTATCAGGGGAACCAAGCCTATGGAATGGTATTATCTACATTCAAGGGGAGTCTTTCTATCTCACTCACTCTAGCTAGATCACCCTTCACACTCAGGCCCAGGGTTGTTTCCTAAAGGATTCTATATCCTGGGGTTTGACAATCAATGTTAAACATCATCTTTTATAGTAAAATCAAAAGAAAATGTTTGTTAATTTTACATACAGACATATCTGTGGATAACAAGATCTGTAGAAACAATTGTGTATATTTATATGTAAAATAAAATCATTAAATATGATTTAAGTATGAAAAGTAAATAGAAGATATGTTTCTGGCTAATAATATATATTGTTTTCCACAGTTTTATACAATGTTTCCAAATCACACAGATTCAAAGTAATGTAAGTTTCGAGGTCATGTCTCTATTAATAATGCAAATAAATAATATAATAAAGAAAAATACTAAGTAGTATTGTTATGCCTCAATATTTTCAGACAACTCTGTGACCATGGTTAAGAAGACTTTCCCTTCACATTTTTTTTTTTTTTTTTTTTTTTTTTTACTGATATGAAAGTTCTTTATTCTCATGGGAGGAATAAACCAGTACAAAAAAAAAATCTCACATTTGACCTTTGCTGAAAGGCCAAGAAACTACAAAATACATTTTAGGAAAATCCCTTAGAGATAAAAACCCAGCCCACACTACCCCAAGCCCAGCCCACAAGTTCCCCTCTCCTCGGGCACTCTCAACAACTCAGGGTTGCTAGGCCTTCTGCAGGAGCTGAAGCAGGGGGTCATCGGTCCTGAGGGCAAAAGTAAGAGTGCGCTGTTGATAATGCTTGGGGTCACACTCCAGGTTCTCGATCACCTCAGCCAGCAGGTGTGCCCGATCTACACCTGAGCCAGGGGTCTCGAAACCCAGAGCAGTGAAATGTACATGCAGGTGGTAGTAAGACGGCAGGTAGTGTAGATACACACGCAGACGGTCTCCTGTTATCTGGTAGCGCTTCAGGATGGCTTCTTGTCCTTCCCGGAGAATGTTCCTCAGTAGTGGCAGGTGCTCCGGAGTGAGGTCTCAAAGTGATCTGATACCCCGGCGATGGCAGATGGCAATCAAGTACAGGTCATCAAGCTGTTGCTGATTCCACTTGAGGTCTGGGATGAGGACAAAGCCATCAGAAGGATCTGGGTTCTCAAAAACAATCCGGTCGGCTTCAGCCTTCTTGTCAAGAATGTTATATACCCACTGGATGCTGAGACTCTGGGACTCCAGGTAGGGTAAGGTGATGCTCCTGTAGTCATCTCCCGTCTCTCGGATCAGGCGGAGGTCCTGACGCATGTACTTTTGCAGGTGCTTCTCTGTGGCAGGGTACACCACGGTTGTTTTTATATCGCTCAGGTGCCTTGGAGGAAACAGGTTATAGGTGCTATAGATGTCATTGGAGAACTGCAACTTGAGCTCAGGGCTCCCCGTTAGGAGCTGTGCCACATGGTCTGCCTGAAATGGTGTCTTCTCCAGGATGACCACAGCATCTTCTCCATCAGTATCCCCAGAGTCCTCATTCACGTTCCCATGCAGGAAAATAATTTTGTCCCGCGCAGACTCCCTCAGCACTTTTTGTACTCTAAAGCCGGAGAACGGTAAGCGAACAGGGGCAGAGGTACCATTGCCAACCCCTGCTTCCTTCTCCTCTGTGCTGGGGGTTGCTGCCTCCTCTGCCTCCGGTTCGCGCTTTTTCTTGAGTTGAGGCGCTGTATTCGCCATGCTGCCTGGGAAGAACCGTACCCGCCTGCCTTCCCTTCACATTTTATAATGTTCCTTCACAGGGTTTTCTCAAGTTCTATAAATTCCATCATTCTTTAGCTATTAATGCCTCAAGTTAATTGCTGTGGAAATGTACAATTGACAATCTTTAGCATCGCTGCCACATTCTCCTACAACCTAATGTGTGAGGAAATGTAAGCAGTGGTGCCCGATGTAGAACATATAATCAACACTTAACAAATAAATTGTTTCTACCAGTGTCTTTGGAGCAAATACAGTGACTGCCGTTACTGAGACAAACTATGACCAATTCCTATGAGATGTGGAGGAATGGAAACTCATAGAGTGTTGGTGAGAATGAAGAGTATTTTAGATGCTAACTAACTATATGGAGATTGCCCCCAAAAATATTGGAATGTAAATAAGATGCTTACATGATCTTATTGATTTCTCTATCATTTATTTTTTTCCCAATGGAAAAGCAAGAGGTAGTTTAATTGTTCTAACATCGTGGTATCGTTTCACTTCAAGGGGGAGATGACCCTGAGCAGATTCTAACAGGTGATTAGATATCTTGCAAACAATTGGAGCAGAATTGGGCAAAACTTAAGCAATGGTAACTAGGCAGTTACTACACACATTTGGTGGAGCGAAACAACTTTCAAACTGACTCATGGTACAGTACAGCACTTTCCCAAAGGTGGGTCAGTTGAAAGTTACAGGTCGCTTTTTCTGACAGTTTGACTTCTAGCTGTTCCAGAAACAAAACTAGCTTTTATTCTTCCTGGAAGGGAGGGGTCTTTGTGCTCTGAAGTTTATGGTGGAATTTCCCCACTGGCCTTAGACTAACCATAGCTCAGGGTCTTTCATTCCCCCTTTTCTTTTAGCATAGCTTCAGTCTTGAAGCTTATAGTCCTTTAACTCATACACTTGCTTCCCTGCTTCCAGATGTACATATTGTTACCTTAAAATTCTCTTATTTTTTCCAATCTATTGAATGGGCTTTTATTTGTTTTTTGATACTCTGTATTTACATTTGAGATGTTATCCCTCCTCCCACCCACTCTGCTCCCCCTCCATTTGCCTTCATAAAGGTGCACTCCCTCCCAATCACCCTCTCCACCACATTGCCTTGGTATTCCCCTACATTGGGAAACACTCCCTCCATGGACCAAAAGCCTCTTCTCACATTGATGCCAGACACTGCTATCTTCAGCCACATATGCAACTGGATCAATAGGTCTCTCAGTGTGTTCACAAAGGGTGTTTTAGTCCATGGAGTTTTGGAGGGTTTGTTTGGTTGATAATGTTGTTCTTCCCATGAGGTTGCAACCCTTTTCAGCTCCTTAGGTTCTTTCCTTAGCACCCTCACTGGGGTCCCTGAGTTCAGTCTGATGGTTAGCTGTAAGCATACTCAGCTGAATCTATATGACTCTAACATTGTCCCTGAGGAGGCATCTCTATCTGGTTTCTGCCAGTGAGTACTTCTTGGCATCAGCTATAATGCTTGAATTTGGTGGCTGCATATGTGGTGGATCCCCAGGTGAGGCAGCTTCTCAGTGATCTTTTCTTCAATCTCCATTTCTCTATTTGACCTTATATTTCCTCCTGGGAGTGTTTTGTCTTCCCCTCTTAGAAGGACTGAGGAATCTCCATTTTAACCTTCTTTCTTTACGAGCTTCATAATGTCTGTGAATTGTTTCTTGGGTATTCAGAGCTTTCTAGGGCTAGTATCCACTTATCAGTAAGTGCATGCCATGTGTGTTCTTTTGTGACTGGGTTACCTCACTCAGGATGATAGTCTCTAGTTCCACCCATTTGCCAACATATTTCATGGGAAACCCTGTGCCACAAAATATGTTGTTGGAAATGGAAGAAAAATGCACAACACAATCTCAGAAAGACAAATAAACATATGAGTGTAACTACTCGATCCCAAATTTTGTAACTGGCACCATAGAGAAATCAGATCTTGCTGCATTGCTGTTAATAAGTTTAATGAACCCCTCTAGTGCTTTCTCAGAAATACCAGCTTTGACTGTGAATGGGCTTCTAACCAGTGTAGATGGGTGTCAGGTGGGTTTGAAAAAAATATAGTGAAATATCTTTGGCAAGCATGTATCAGTATTCTTTCAGAGACATTCTCATCATAATCCTTTTGTCTGGTTCAGTGTCCTGTTCCTCAAATAGGCAGATAAGATGTGCAGCATAGGATTGTTAGTCAATCATTGTAAAGGTAGGACCACTGGTATTTCAGCAGTGCTCTGCCTCCCCATAAATTTGGAAACTCTTTCCCCATTTTGTTCTGTGTTTAGACAATTGGCACAGTCTGGGATTATTTTTGATGACATATATAGGTACCTTCCCCAGGAACATCTACCATTTCACCTCTTATTACATTATTGGCTGTCTCTTGGATTGCAGGAATATTAATCTAGCATTCCTCCACTGTTGTAAAAGATACTTTCCCCATAAATTTATGGACATGTCAGCCACTGAAGACTTTAACTTTTCTATTTGACTTTCTGGTCCCACACTTTTAACTATCACACACTTTGCTTTATCTGAAATAACTTCCCAAGTCATTAAAACTGGGTATAAACCTTTTAAAGTGGTAATTCTGAATTGCAAGTTATTTTTGTGACATGATAGTTACAGCACCTCCTGTGTCCACAAAACCTTCTCTTTCCATTCCATGTATTTGCAGTTTTAATTTGGTGTCTGATCAGTAACAACTGTTTGTCAGAGCACACATTTTCCAGTACTCCCAAACTCTCCTGTTTTCACTGGAACAGCTTTGCCTTCGATGGAGGAAAACAGAAGCGGCTAAGTAATTTTGTCACCTGTTTCCAGATGTTAAGAAATTGTCTTGAATATCTCTTTTGGATCTGTACTCCTGAACCCAATGGAAGCCTTTCCATAAACTAAAAGGAGCCTAGGCTTTTTTTCTGTTCGTTTTGTTTGCTTGAGATTTATAAAAAAGTATTGCTCATAGAAATGGCTTGATCACTTTTCTGGAACAAGTATTTTATTTCTTGCAGTTAATGCACTGGGCATTTGGAGATCTGAGGCTTTTAGGTTGGTCACAATCTCTTTGCAAATGACTGTATTTCTTGTAATTAAATCACTGGACATTTTGATATCAGAGACCTCTAGTTATAGCTTGACCAATTATATTTGCATGGTACAAATTAGAAATAACAAGGCTTGTATCCCTTATCCATTAATCTATAGACATTTCCCAGACCTTTATTTACTTATTTTTTAAATGATCAACTTTATTTTTAAAAAGATAAATGTATAGATTTTAAGCATTTTTGCATAAAAGTATACGAATACATTTTTGTCAGTACTTGGTTTTTTTTTTTTTAAAAGGTTGATAGTATGATTTAGATCTTACTACTTACAATGAGCATAAAGTACATGTAAAACAAGATGTAACCTGGAATTAGTCAACGTATTCTTGGTGTATAAAGATTAAGCATAATGGTTTTTAATTTTCTTTTTTTTTCTTGAACTTCATATAGTCTGTAAGGTGTTTCTGGGGTGTTCAGACCTTACTGGGGTTAGTATCCAATTATCAGTGACTGCATAATATGTCTGTTCTTTTGTGACTGGGTTATCTCACTCAGGAAGATATTCTCTATATGCATCCATTTTCTTAAGAATTTGGTTGAGTCATTGTTTCTGATAGCTGAGTAGTACTCCATTGTGTAAATGTACCACATTTTTTTTTTTAATCCATTCATCTACTGAAGGACATCTGGGTTCTTCTTTTTTTTTTTTTAACAACTTTATTTTACAAAACAAAGATAAATGTACAGATTTTAAGCATTTTTTGGCATAAAATTACACAATACATTTTTGTCAGTACTTTTTTTCAGATTTTAAAATAATTTTTACATAAAACTGTATGAATATATTTTTAGTCAGTACTTGATTTTTTTAAAGGTTTAATAGTATGCATTGAAAACTTAATAGTTACAATGAGCATAAAGTACATGTAAAACAAAATGTAACATGGAAATAGTCAAAGTTTTCTTGTTGTATAGACTTTTTTTTTTTTTTTTTGTTTTGTTTTCTTTACTTCTTGGACTTCATACAGTCTGTGAGTTGTTTCTGGGGCAGTGTGAGCCTCTGGGGTTAGCATCCCATTATCAGTGACTGCATATTATGTCTGTTCTTTTGTGACTGGGTTATCTCACTCAGGAAGATATTCTCTAGATGCATCCATTTTCTTAAGAATTTCGATAAGTCATTGTTTCTGATAGCTGAGTAGTACTCCATTGTGTAAATGTACCACATTTTTTTTAAAAAATCCATTCATCTACTGAAGGACATCTGGGTTCTTTCCAGCTTCTGGCAATTATAAATAGAGCTGCTATGAACATTGTGGTGCATATATCTTTGTTGTGTACTAAGGTGTCTATAGGGTATATGCCCAGAAGTAGAATAGCTGGGTCTTCAGGTAGTATTATGTCCAATTTTCTGAGGTATCGCCAGACTGATTTCCAGAGTGGTTGTATTAGTTTGCACCCCACCAACAGTGGAGAAGTGTTCCTCTTTCTCCGCAACCTCGCCAGCATCTGTTGTCATCTGAGTTTTGGATCTTGGCCAATCTGACTGGTGTGAGGTGGAATCTCAGGGTTGTTTTATTTTGCATTTCCCTGATGGCTAAGGATGTCGAGCACTTCCTTAGATATTTCTCAGCCATTCGTTATTCCTCAACTGAGAATGTTTTGTTTAGCTCTGTACCCCATTTTTTAATAGGGTTATTTGATTCTCTGGTGTCTAGCTTTTTGAGTTCTTTGTATACCTTAGATATTAGGCCTCTATTTGATGTGGAGTTGGTACAAATCTTTTCCCATTCTGTTGGTTGCCGTTTTGTTTTCTTGACAATGTCCTTAGCCTTACAGAAACATTGCAATCTCATTAAGTCCCATTTGTTAATCTTTGACCTTAGAGCTTGAGCCATTGGTGTTTTGTTCCGAAAATTTTCTCCTGTGCCTATGTGTTCTAAGGTTTTCCCTACTTTCTCATCTAATAGTTTCAGTGTGTCTGGTTTAATGTGGAGATCTTTGATCCACTTACACTTGAGCTTTGTACAAGGAGATAAGAAAGGGTCTATTTTCATTCTTTTGCATGCTGAGTGCCAGTTGGACCAGCACCATTTGTTGAATAGGCTGTCTTTTTTCCATTGAATGTTTATGGCTCCTTTGTCAAAAATCAGGTGACCATATACGTGAGGGCTCATTTCTGGATCTTCTATTCTATTCCATTGATCCACATGCCTATTTCTGTACCAGTACCATGCAGTTTTCAGCACAATTGTTTTGTAATATAGCTTGAGGTAAGGGATAGTGATTCCCGCAGATGTTTTCTTGTTGTTGAGGATGGATTTCGATATTCTAGGTCTTTTGTTATTCCATAGGAAATTGCACATTGATCTTTCCAATTCCATGAAGAACTGGGTTGAAATTTTGATGGGATTTGCGTTGAATCTGTAGATTGCTTTTAGTAGGATGGCCATTTTTAAAATGTAGATCTTTCCAATCCATGAGCATGGGAGATCTTTCTATTTTCTGAGATCCTCCTCAATTTCCTTCTTTAGAGGTTTGAAGTTCTTGTCATACATGTCCTTCACTTGCTTAGTTAGAGTCACACCAAGGTATTTCATAGTTTTTGTGGCGATTGTGAAGGGTACCTTTTCCCTAATTTCTTTCTCCACATGTTTGTCCTTTGAGTATAGGAAGGCTACTGATTTGTTTGAGTTAATTTTGTATCCAGCCACTTTGCTGAACTTGTTTATCAGCTGTAGGAATTCTCTGGTGGAATTTTTGGGGTCACTTAAGTACACTATCATGTCATCGGCAAAGAGTGATGTTTTTATCTCTTCCTTTCCGATTTGTATCCCCTTGATCTCCTTTTGCTGTCTAATTGCTTCAGCCAGGACTTCCAGTACTATGTTGAATAGGTAGTGGGAGAGTGGGCAGCCTTGTCGAGTTCCTGATTTTAGTGGGATTGCTTCAAGTTTCCCACCGTTAAGTTTGATGTTGGCTGTTGGTTTGCTGAGTATTGCTTTTGTTATGTTTAAGTATGGACCTTGGATTCTTGTTCTTTCCAGGACTTTTAACATGAAGGGGTTTTGAATTTTGTCAAATGCTTTCTCAGCATCTAGTGAGATGACCATGTAATTTTGTTCTTTGAGTTTGTTTATATGGTGGATTACGTTGATGGATTTCCTTATATTAAATCATCCCTGCATCCCAGGGATGAAGCCTACTTGGCCATGATGAATGATCATTTTGATGTGCTCTTGGATTCCGTTTGCAAGGATTTTGTTGAGTATTTTTGCATCAATGTTCATAACTGAGATTGGTCTGAAGTTCTCTTTCCTTGTAGGGTCTTTGTGTGGTTTAGGTACGAGGATTATTGTAGCCTCAAAAAATGAGTTAGGTAGTATTCCATCTGATTCTATCTTTTGGAATAATTTGGAAAGTATTGGTGTTATATCCGCAATAAATGTCTGATAAAATTCTGCACTGAACCCGTCTGGACCTGGGCTTTTTTTGGTTGGGAGGCTTTTGATGACTTCTTCTATTTCTTTAGGCAATATAGGGTTATTTAGATGGTTTACTTGGTCCTGGTTTAACTTTAGGATCTTGTATCTGTCTAGGAATTCATCCATTTCCTCCAGATTTTCCAATTTGTGGAGTATAAGTGTTAATAGTAGGATCTGATGATTTCTTGAATATCCTCAGTTTCAGTTGTTATGTCCCCACTATCCTTTCTGATGTTGTTAATTTGTATACTTTCTCTTTGCCCTCTAGTTAGTCTGGCTAGGGGTTTATCAATCTTGTTGATTTTCTCAAAGAACCAACTCTTGGTTTTGTTGATTTTTTTCAATGGTTCTTTTTGTTTCTATTTGGTCTATTTCTGCCCTAATTTTGATTATTTCTTGCCGTCTACTCTTCTTGGGTCTATCTTTCCCTTTTGTTCTAGGGCTTTTAGCTGTGCTGTCAGGTTGCTGATGTAAGCTCTCTTTAGTTTCTTTTTGGAAGCACTAGGGCTTTGAGTTTTCCTCTCAGTACTGCTTTCATTGCATCCCATAGGTTTGGGTATGTTGTGTTTTCATTTTCATTGAATTCTAGAAAATCCTTCATTTCTTTCTTTATTTCTTCTTTGATGCTGCTATCGTTTTACAGTGCATTGTTTACTTTCCATGTGTATGTGGGCTTTTTGTTGTCTTTGTTGTTGTTAAAGGCCAGCCGTTGACCATGGTGATCTGAGAGGATGCATGGGAGTATTTCCATCTTCTTATATCGATTGAGGCTTGTTCTGTGTCCAATTTTGTGGTCAATTTTCGAGAAGGTGCCATGGGTTATGAGAAGAAGATGTATTCTTTTACTTTAGGATGATATGTTCTGTAGATATCTATTTATTCTAGTTGGTTCAAAGTCTCTGCTAGTTTTGCAGTATCCTTGTTCAGTTTCTGTTTCCATGATCTGTCTATTGGTGAGAGTTAGGTATTAAAGTGTCCCACTATTATTGTGTGGGGTGAAATGTATTTTTTGAGCTTTAGTAGGGTTTCTTTTATTAATGTGGGTGCTTTTTTATTTGGAGCATATATGTTAAGGATTGAGAGTTCCTCCTGACAGATTTCCCTGGTAATGAGTAAAAAGTGTCCTTCCTTATCTTTTTTGATAATTTTTGGTTGGAAATTTACTTTATTCAATATTAGAATAGCCACTCCAGCTTGCTTCTTGGAGCTGTTTGCTTGGAAGTTTTTTTCCCACACTTTTAATCTGAGACAGTGTCTGTCTCTGTCTCTGAGATGAGTTTCCTGTATGCAGCAAAAGGCTAGATTTTGTTTATGTATCCAGTCTGATAGTCTATGTCTCTTTATTGGGGAGTTGAGTCCATTTATGTTAATAAATATCAAGGAATAGTTGTTTCTGTTTTCTGTCATCATTGCTTTTTTGGGTTGAGTTGTGTCTGTGGTTTTTTCTTCTTTTAGCTTTCTTGTTTAGAAGTTTTCTTGTTTTTACTAGGCTGTATTTTCCCTCATTGTATTGGGATTTCTACCTATAATTTGTTGTAGTGCTGGGTTTGTGGTCAGATATTGTGTAAATTTTGATTTGTCTTGAAATATCTTCATCTCTCCATCGATTGTGATTGATAGTTTTGCTGGGTATAGCAGCTTGGGCTGGCACTTGTGCTCTCTTAAGGAGTGCATGATGTCCGTCCAGGCTCTTCTAGCTTTCATAGTCTCTGTTGAGAAATCGGGTGTGAGTCTGATTGGCCTGCTTTTATATGTTACCTGACCTTTTCCCCTTTCTGCTTTTAGTATTCTTTCTTTACTTTGGGCACTTGATGTTTTTACTATTATGTGTCGGGAGGTATTTCTTTTCTGGTCCAACCTATTTGGAGTTCTGAAGGCTTCTTTTATGCTCATGGTCATCTCATTCTTGAGGGTAGGGAAGTTTTCTTCTACGATTTTGTTGAAGATATTTACTGTGCCTCTTAGTTGATACTCTTCTCCCTCTTCTATTCCTATTATCCTTAGGTTCGGTCTTCTCCTTTTGTCCTGGATTTCCTGGACATTTTGGGTCAGGAGCTTTTTGTTTTTTGCATCTTCTCTGGCTGTTTTGTCTATGTTTACAATGTTGTCTTCTGCCCCCAAGATTCTCTCTTCCATCTCTTGTAATCTATTGGAAATGCTTGCTTCTGTGACTCCTGATTTCTTTTTTAGGTGTTCTACCTCTAGGTTTATCTCTTTTAGTGTGTTTTTTTATTGTGTCAATTTCAGTTTTAAATTCCCTCTTCCATTCCTTCATCTCTTTGGTTCTGTTTTCCTTTAATTCTTTGAGTGTTTTTCTTGTTTCCTCTCTAAATGCTTCTGAATCTTTTTGCTTTTTTCCCAGTTCTTTTTTAAGTATCTCTATTAGCATCTTGAGGTATGATTTCAGGTCTGTGTCTTCTTTTTCTGGAGTGTTTGGCATTCCAATGTTTGCTGTTATGGGAGAGCTGGGTTCTGGTGTTGCCAGGTTGTCTTGAATTCCTTGGGATATAATCTTTCACTTTCCTCTTGCCATTTTGTTGTCAGTGATATGTTCTCGCCTTTCCCTTGTATCTGTTCTGTGTCCCTGGACCTCCACTGGTCCAGGTGGCAGATGGTCCAAGCCCCTTTCCATGCCTCAGAGTCGCTGGGTGGGAACAGAAGTTCCAAATTTCTTTTCCTGGTCCCTTGATCAGGCACGGCATGATGGGGGGTGTGCTTTCTGTGTGTACTCCGCAGAGATCTCTTTGCTCCCTGGCTGCCTAGAACTCCTACTCACCAGTTTTCCAACCTTTAGGAGCTGCCAGTCCTGGTGGCAGATTGGCCGGGCTCTGTTCTCTATATTTGCATTTTCAAACACCAAATGTATATCAACACCTGTCTTCTGTCATGGTCTGATATAGTTTTGGTCACAGCTGAGACTTATCTTCGTAAAAATAAAATCACTTAAGGTTTCTCCAGAGCCCTATATAATCTTTATAAATGAGGTGAACTTTTTTCTTGCCTCCTCAACTTTGTTTCAAGCTCTTAAAGCCACTAAGCACCTCTGTTCTGTAGGAATGTTATCCATTTCAATCTGGTGTTGAATAGCAGAGTATCTCCATCACTTAGCAACTGGCTATTATCTATATTCATTCCTCTTGCTTTATTGCACCATTCAGTTCAGAGCTTCTTCCCTCCACCATGCTCACACATGCTCACAATTGTGGCTTCTGACCGGCTCAAGTACAGCTGTCACCAATCCTCTATTTTCACCCACATTTTTTCCCAACTGCTCAGACATTTTCCAACTTTTTTTGAGCAAAATATATGAAGAAAAACAAATAAACAACAACAGTACTAGCAGCAGCAGCAGCATCAACAATAATAACAGAAAATTCACTCTGGGAGAAAGTGGACAATATCCCATTGGAAAGAACCATGGTAAATTTTTGCTGGCCACTTGTAAAATAACTCATTCCTTCATTCCCTATCATTTACTCTATGGCATTTGAAATCAAATTTTCTATTTTTTTAAAAAATGAGCTCTGTGTTTAAGCACAACTTGTAGGTGGTGTTAGCTTTGCGGGTACTTGATTTTATTGTTTTCATAACAATATTGTCTAGAATTGGATCACTTGGCCCTTTCTCTTATAACCTCCCAGTTCAAAATGTTTGCATCTCATAATAGCCAGCATTCTCTTAGATTTGCAGTTGGGCTAAACACACTCAAGTCTCACTACAATGTTCTTTGTAGTATTAGCCTTTTTGTGGAAAATAGGCTTAGCCTGCCCATCATAGACATTCTGTTTCATGTCATAATGAAGTTTTCCTGGGGGTGCCTCAGCAGAGGGCACCAGCTAGAAGAGGCTTGCAACCCCATAGGAAGAACAACAGTATCAACCAATCAGAACCCCCAGAACTCCCAGGGACTAAATCATCAACAAAAGAGTACTCACAGAGAGACCCATGGCTCCATCTGTAGCAGAGGATAACCTTTTCAGGCATCAACTGGAGGAGAAGCCCTTGGTTCTGTGAAGGCTCAATGCCCCAGTGTAGGAAAATACCAGGAAGGGGAGGTAGGAGGGAGTGGGTGGGTAGGTGAGTGGGAGGAAGCACCCTCAAAGTGTCAGGAGATGGGATAGGGGGTTTCTGGAGGGGAAACTGAGAAAAGCGATAACATTTGAAATGTAAATTTAAAAATATCCAATAAAAATCAATAGAAAAATAAAATAGATGAAAATTGCTAAATAAGTATCAAATACCAAAGTTAAAACAGGATCAGATAAACCCTCTACAGAATTTTATAACCCCTAAAGAAATAGAAGCAGTCATTAAAAGTCTCCCAACAACAACAACGACAGAAAAAAAAAAAAAAAAAAAAAAAGCACAGGACTAGATGGTTTTAGTTCAGAATTCTATCAGAGCTTCAAAGGAGACCTAATACCAATACTCTTCAAACTATTCCACAACATAGAAATAGAAGGAACACTACCTAATTTGTTCTATGAGGCTACAGTTATACTGATACCAAAATCACACAAAGATGCGACAAAGAAAGATAACTTTAGACCAATTTCTCTTACGAATATCAATACAAAAATATTCAATAAAATTCTACCAAAACGAATCCAAGAGCACTTCAAAATGGACATTCACCATGATCAAGTTGACTTCATCCCTGGGATGCAGGGATGGTTCAATATACAGAAATCCATAAACAAAATTCACTACATAAACAAACAGAAAAGAAAATTCCACATAATCATCTCTTTAGATGCTGAGAAAGCATTTGACAAAATTTAACAACTCTCCATGTTAAACATCTTGGAAAGATCAGGAATTCAAGGCCCATACAAAAACATAGTAAAAGCAATATACGGCAAACCAGTAGTCAACATCAAATGAAATCAAAAGAATCTTGAAGCAATCCCACTAAAATTAGGGACTAGATAAGGCTGCCCACTCTCCCCCTACCTAATCAATATAGTACTGGAAGTCCTAACCAGAGAAATTAGACAACAAAAGGAGATCAAAGGGGTACAAATTGGAAAGGAAGAAGTCAAAATATTATGCTTTCAAGTTGATATGATAGTATACTGATGCAGTAACCTCTCCAACCCAAATAAGCTCATGCAAAGAAAAAACAAAACTCAGTTAATATGACTACAAGCTGTGCACCTAGATTGGGCAGATCTACCACTGCACTACTCTGTCCTCCAGCTATGAGATCCTTTATAACTTGCCAAATCAGTAATTGCAATTTTTAGCCAAAAGCTATATAAAACATTTGTAATAACTTACACGTTACATATATATCTTTGCACAAAATGATGACTAGAAAAAGAGGTGTGCAATATTTTACATATACACATATGAAATAGTAATTTATATCTTCTAGTCTTAAAAATACATATTGTTGAGGTGCTCAGGCCATCTGCCACCAAAAACAGTTGAGATCCAAGTATGCAGGCCTGGTAGGATTGTGCTGCGAGTAGCCGGAGTGCAGAGAGGTCTGGGCTGAACACCCAGAAAGCGCCTCCCCACAATTGGTTCAGGGGAGGCCACACAACCCTCATTCATAAACCACACAAAAACCCTACAAGGAAAGTGAACTGCAGACCAATCCCACTTATGAACATTGATGCAAAAATACTCAACAAAATCCTTGCAAACCTAATCCAAGAACACATCAAAATGATCATTTACCATGACCAAGTAGGCTTCATCCCTGGAATGCAGGGATAGTTTAATATACGGAAATCCATCAACATAATCCAGTATATAAACAAACTAAAAGAAAAAAACCACATGGTCATCTCACTCGATGCTGAGAAAGCATTTGACAAAATTCAACACTCTTTCATGTTAAAACTCTTGGAAAGAACAGGAATCCAAGGCCCATACCTAAACATAATAAAAGCAATATACAGCAAACCATTAGCCAACATCAATCTTAATGGTGAAAAACTTGAAGCAATCCCACTAAAATCAGGGGCTAGACAAGTTTGCTTACTCTATCCCTACCTATTCAACATGGTACTGGAAGTCCTGGCAGGAGCAATTAGACAACAAAAGGAAATCAAAGGGATACAAATTGGAATGGAAGAAGTAAAAATATCACTGTTTGCAGATAACATGTTAGTATACCTACGCGACCCCAAAAATTCAACTAGAGAACATCTACAGCTGAAAAAACAAGTTCAGCTAAGTGGCTGGATACAAAATTAACTCAAACAAATTAGTAGCCTTTCTCTACTCAAAGGACAAACATGTGGAAAAATAAATTAGGGAAAAGATACCCTTCACAATAGTCACAAACAATATGAAATACCTTGGTGTGACTCTAACTAAGCAAGTGAAGGACCTGTATGACAAGAACTTCAAACCTCTAAAGAAGGAAATCGAGGAGGATCTCAGAAAATGGAAAGATCTCCCATGCTCATGGATTGGAAGGATCAACATTTTAAAAATGGCCATCTTACCAAAAGCAATCTACAGATTCGATGCAATCCCCATCAAAACTCCAACCCAATTCTTCATAGAGTTGGAAAGAGCAATGTGCAGTTTCATCTGAAATAACAAAAGACCTAGAATAGCGAAATCCATCCTCAACAACAAGAAAACCTCCGAAGGAATCACCATCCCTGACTTTAAGCTATATTACAAGGCAATTGTGCTAAAAAGTGTATGGTACTGGTACAGAGATAGGCATGTGGATCAATGGAATAGAATAGAAGATCCAGAAATGAGCCCTCACATGTATGGTCATTTGATTTTTGACAAAGGAGCAGTAAACATTCAATGGAAAAAGAACAGCCTATTCAACAAATGGTGTTGGTCCAATTGACACTCAGCATGCAGAAGAATGAAAATAGACCCTTTCCTATCTGCTTGTACAAAGCTCAAGTGTAAGTGGATCAAAGATCTCCACATTAAACCAGGTTCACTGAAATTATTAGAAGAGAAAGTAGGAAAAACCTTAGAACACATAGGCACAGGAGAAAATTTCCTGAACAGAACAGCAATGGCTCAAGCTCTAAGGTCAAATATCGACAAATGGGACTTGATGAGATTGCAAAGTTTTTGTAAGGCTAAGGATACTGTCAACAAAACAGCATGGCAGCCAATAGGTTAGGAAAAGATCTCAGGACACCAGAGAATCAACGACCCTATTAAAAAATGGGGTACAGAGCTAAACAAAATTTCTCAATTGAGGAATATCAAATGCCTGAGAAGCATCTAGGAAGTTCTTGACATCATTAGCCATCAGGGAAATGCAAACCAAAACAACCCTGTGATTCCACCTCACACCAACCAGAATGGCTAAGATCAAGAATCCAGATGACAGCAGATGCTGGCGAGGATGCAGTAAAGAGGAACACTTCTCCACTCTTGGTTGGGTTGTAAACTGGTACAACCACTCTGGAAATTAGTCTGGAAGTTCCTCAGAAAATTCTGCATAGTATTACCTGAAGACCCAGTTATTCCACTTCAGGGCATTTACCCCAGAGATCCTCCAACATACAACAAAGACACATGCACTACACTGTTCATAGCAGCCCTATTTATAATAGCCAGAAGCTGGAAAGAACCCAGATGTCCTTCAGTAGATGAATGGATACAAAAATTGTGGTATATTTACACAATGGAGTTCTACTCAGCTATCAGAAACAATGACTTATGAAATTCTTAAGAAAATGGATGCATCTAGAGAATATCATCCTGAGCGAGATAACCCAGTCACAAAAGAACAGACATAATATGCAGTCACTGATAATGGGATACTAACCCAGAAACCTTGGAACACCCCTGAAACAACTCACAGACTATATGAAGTTCAAGAAAAAACAAAGGTCAAAAAAAAAAAAAAAAAAAGAAATTGAGAAACAATTATGCTTAATCCTTACACACCAAGAAAAATTTGACTGTTTCCATGTTACATCTTTTTTTACATGTAGTTTATGCTCATTGTAACTAGTAAGATTTTAATGCATACTATCAAACCATTAAAAATATCAAGTACTGAGAAAAATGTATTTTCATACTTTTATGCATAAATGTTTAAAATCTGTACATTTATCTTTGTTTTTTTAAAATAAAGTTTTTCAGTTTAAAATGAATACATACTATCTAAAATTATTATATTTTCCTGTTTATCTCTGTAATTGACCACAAAATTTCCTTTTGAATTATAACTACATGCAATATTGTTAGAAGTTGTCAGATCTGTTGTTCAAATGGAAAAGTCTTGAATTCCTGAATGTCTCCAGCTAAAGATCTTTAATTTTTATATTAATTTTGCTTTACTGATACTGAACCATTCACAAGGCTTCAATCAAGGTTACTGTGCAGTTTAGAAAGAGATTTTTCTGTCCTCAGACCAATGTCAACGAAAAGTTTCCAAACTTTGAGAAGATGACAAAGCATGTTCAGTGTATGAAGTTTCAGCAGTACCATCATTTCCTTGAGAAGCATGGCATCTTACAGAAACCGTGTTTTAGCCTAGATTTACCACTCTTCAGTACTTTCAGAATCCTGAAATTCTTTACCAAAAACTCATCGTATTGGCAGAGAATACTTGGGGACGCATGGCCCAGAAGATATTTAAAACATTACATTGAAGAGACTTTTGGCATAGCTTTATAGTAAATTAACAATATTTAATTAAAATATATATTTAATTAAACCACAGTCACATCATTTATTTCTTCCATTTTCTCCTTCATATCTCTCATATCTCACAACTCTTCCATAGCAAATTTAAGGCCTCATTTTTTTTTTACTAATTTTACATATACATATAAATTATATTCACACACACAAGTATACATACCATATATAATGTTGATACAACCTGTTGCATTTACTCAACATTGCTCTCATGTATATATTTTTAAAGACATCTACTCAGTACAGAATAAAATCCTCCAGAATGTTCTATTTCAGTCTGAAGGTCTTAAACTGTCAATGAAATTTAAAGCCCTGACAAAGAGTCTCCTCATTGCAATCTTCATCTCATTATTTCTAAGTGTGTAAATGATGGGATTCATAAAAGGAGTAATAATGGCATCAAAAATCGCTAAAAATTTATCTATGGGTAAAGTAGGGAAAGGCCACACATAGACAATAATGCAAGGACCAAAGAAGAAAATCACCACAGTGATGTGAGCCGAGAGAGTAGAGAGGGCCTTGGAGGAACCACCTGAGGAGTGTTTACGAACAGTGACCAGGATGAAGATGTAAGACCCAATCAGGATGAAGAAAGTGGCCATGGAGATGAAGCCACTGTTGGCAGTGACCAGGAACTCCAGTCTGTATGTGTCTGTACATGCGAGCTTGATGAACCGAGGGAAATCACAGTAAAAGCTGTCCATCTTATTATCTCCACAGAAGGGTAAATGTACAACAAAAGCCAGTTGTGCCACAGAATGGACAAGGCCAATGGTCCAAGCAAGAGCCAGAAGAACAGTGCACATTCTGAGACTCATGATGGTCAGGTAGTGGAGGGGCTTACAGATGGCGATGTACCTGTCATAGGCCATGACTATGAGCAACACCATCTCTGTTCCCCCAACAGTGTGAATGAAGAACATCTGAGTGATGCACCCGTTCAAGGAGATGACTTTGTGCTTTCTGAAGAGGTCATAAATCATCTTTGGAGTAGCGATGCTGGACACACCTGTATCAATGAAGGAGAGGTTTGCCAGCAGGAAGTACATGGGGGAGTGCAGGTGATGGTCTGAGATGATTGTGAGCACAATGATCAGGTTTCCCAGCATGCTTGCCACATAAAATACTGTGAAGAACAGAGAAAGGAGAATCTGAATTCTCCATGAAGTGGTGAGGCCTAGCAACAAAAATTCTGATACCACGGAGTGATTTCCTCCATCCATCAACTTGTGCAAGCCTGACAACGAGGTGGAGTTGATTATGACCTGAGGAGCACAAGAGGGAAGGTTAATTTTTATACAAAAGGCTTGTTTTTGGTTGTAATGCAGTGTCTCAAATACAAAATGCTATTTTTTTTATAATAAGATTATACAGAATCACAGAGAGATGATGTACAGAAATTTTCTATGCTTAAATATTTAGGGTCACCTGATCATTTAAATGTATCATTTTCTATGTTACTAGTTGACTATCATTTACTTTGATAGTGTATAATCAAGAGAGGAAAAAGGAGACAAGCACTTGAACATCTAAGGTGAGTCAAGCAAGCTGTACATGCTCTTTTCCTCATCAACTTCCACATGAGATAGTGCCTTACATAGAAGTGTGCTAAAAAAATTTGTGCGTTCAGCCCTTTTGCTTTGCTTCCTTACATTGTTCTAGAATTTATCTACTTATTTTAAAATTACTGATAAATCTTTTTTTTTTTTTAGTTTTGCCATATTATCTTCAATGAAGAGGTTAATTTTAAAAATATATCTTTGCTTGGTCAACCTAATGTTTTTTTATTAATTAAATTTTTTTCTTAGATAATTTTATGCATGTTCACAATACACACTGACCACTCTCTTCCCCTTTCCTCACCATATTCCATCCATCCCCTTCACACCCCAACAAATTGTTTTAATGTATATATATACATTTTCATGACCCCCTCATTTTAATTAGGTTCACATGTGTCACTATGTGTCTGCAGCTGTCTTGTGGCGCCTGGTGTGATCAGTATTATGTACACAACTACAGCCACTTTTTTTTCCTTACACTTTCTTTTCTAAAGTCTATCAATTGTCAAAAAATAGTACCCTAAGAGCCACTTACCCTTCAATGAAATCTGTAATCAGGGTCAGTTCGGCCCACCAAACTTATTAATTACCTTCCCAAAATATAAATAGAAAAGAAGCTAAATATACAAATCTACCATGAGCCCTAGAAACAACTCGTACTGACCAAGAAACATATCAGTCTTGTTTACCAAAAATATAATGAAAGTCTTCCCTGAGTTAGTTAACTTAATCTCTCCTTTGATGCGAATCACTCTCTTAAAGAACTAAGAGAAAATGAGAAACTTCAATCATGTGAGAGCTGCAATTTTCAAAAGGAAAAACAGGAGCTCCTTTAACTGATGCTTAAAAGTCTAGTGGCAGAAATGAGGACTTAATAAAGCCCAGAAGCTGATAGTAGATGTTAGAAAATATTGCTATGATAAACTAAAAGGGCAAGGAAAAGAAAAAAGGAATATGGAGTCTAAAATATGAAAATACTTTGTACTTTCCCCATGTAATGGTTTTTTTTTTTTTTGTGCTAACCATTCTACCTGTCTTCTATGGCCAGTTTGGAGCCTCCTGAACATCTTCTCCAAAAGCATGAGCAGAAGTCACACATGTTCCTTTGATCTTGATCATCTTCTCTCTGCTTCTACAGCACATGAAGAAAACATGTCAAGAATAAATTGTAGCTTAGTATGAGGCCAAATAATTTATGACCAACAGTTGTAGGCTGATCCCTTGTCCATATGTAGGTTGGACTGATGTCTTTTTTGCTGTGAACTGTGTTTACAAATTTGTTTTCTTTTTATGTGGTAATGCTTTAAGTGGTGGAATTTCTCCAGGTTTAGAGGAGGATAACTTCACATTCTGACCAAGAGCATAACCTTTTCAAAATAGAGAGCTTTATGTTGTTTTTCAGCAGTAAAAGCTTTCTAATTAGTGTGGTCCACTGAGTCTACACTGCCATCCAGGGGATAAAAAGGCCAAAAGACATGCAGAACAAAAGCAGCTCACACATAGATGTTCAGAATAATTTTTCTTCAGAATTCGTGATTAAAGTAACTGATAAGAAAGTCAACACCTCAGAAATCTGAGACTCAGACTTTTTAGACAAAAGAGACAACTACTTATTCTAGTATTAGTAATGAAGATTAATTAAGTGAGAAACTAGGGTACACCAAACTATCATTGACTCTGTTAATCTATGTCTTTCAGTTTTATACATCTCCAAGCCCAGACTCTAGGTTGTAGAGATTTCTCATCTGAAATCTGGTCAGAGAATTGAGTGCTAATCACTAAGTGGAAGAGGTATTTTTATGTCACAAATTTCCAACCAACTTTCTATCACCATATTTAACAACAGTTATGTACATTTTATAACTTCCCTAAAATAGTTGTTTTCTGTATTTATATAATTTCCATCATTCTTCAGATATTAATATTCCAAGAAAATTTCTATTAGAATGTACAAGTCTTTACAAACTTCAAGACTACTGCCACATCCCTCTACAACCTACTGTCTGAAGGAAAGCAAGAAGTGGCATCCAGTGTAGAACATATAGACAATAGTTAATTGATTCTTTTTTTCTACCTGAATATTCAGATAAAATACAGTGGCTATAAGAACACAGACAAATGATAACCAACTTTTATGAGATGCAGAGTAATAGAAACTCATACAGATTTTGTGGGAATAAAAACTAGTTTAGGTGCTAAGTGATTTCTCAAATAGTATTGGCATGCCGATGAAGTGCTTGCATATCATACTGACTACTGCATTATTGAAATTACAATACAGTCTACTGAAAAAACAGAAATTGTAGAAAATATTCTGAAAGTATATATTTCAATAACCTAGAAAATATAGACTGACAAAATATTTAGAGATGCCAGATCTACTGACATTCCTACAACCAACCTAAGTAAATATCTGAGCAAAGAGATTGAAGCAATAAAAAACTTCTCATTTATGAAATGTACAAATCCAGAGGAATTCATGAACATGTCATACAATTTTATTAATGAAAGTCTAATATCAATGTGTTTCAGACTTCTTTATAAAATATAGAGGGTAGAAACACTTCCAGACCTCTTATTCAAAATCAGTATTATCCTAATATTATAACTAGAGAAGAACATGACCAATGAAAATTATAACCAAATGTTCTTTTTGTTCAAGAATAAAAAAAGTGTAAAAATGACATTGAAAAGAATTCCAAAAGAAAATACAATATGGACAACTTCTTTTTTTTAACCAAAAATTGCCACAAGGCTATATATATTCTTAGCTCTTGGATTATTAATGATTTAAGGTCCAGGAGTACAACACTCTGAGAGGGTGCTATACACTTATATTTTTTCCTCAGAAGGACTGAGGATTTCACCTTTTAGCCTTTGTTTTTCTTGAGCTTCATATAGTCTGTGAGTTGTTTCTGGGATATCCAGAGCTTTCTGGGGATAATATTTAATTATCAGTAACTGCATACTATGTTTGTTCTTCTGTGACTGGGTTACCTCACTCAGAATGATATTCTCTAGATGTATCCATTTTCCTAGGAATTTCATAAAGTCATTTTGTCTGATAGCTGAGTAGTACTCCATTGTGTAAATATACCACGATTTTTGTATTCATTCACCTACTGAAGGACATCTGGGTTCTTTCCAGCTTCCGGCTATTATAAATAGGACTGCTATGAACATTGTGGTGCATGTGTTCTTATTGTATGTTGGAGCATCTCTGGAGTATATGACCAGAAGTGGAATAACTGGGTCTTCAGGTAGGACTATGTCCAATTTTCTGAGGAACTGCCAGACTGATTTTCAGAGTGGTTGTACCAGCTTACAACCTCACCAACAGTGGAGGAGTGTTCCTTTTTCTCCACGTTCTTGCCAGCATCTGCTGTCATCTGAATTTTTGATCTTAGCCATTGTGACTGGTGTGAGGTGCAATCTCAGAGTTGTTTTGATTTTCATTTTCCTGATGACTAGGGATGTTGAACACTTCCTTAGATGCTTCTCAGCCATTTGATATTCCTCAATTGAGAATTTTTTCTTTAGCTCTGTACCCCATTTAATAGGGTTGTTTGATTCTCTGGTGTCTAACTTCTTGAGTTCTTGGATATTGGACCTCTATCAGATGTGGGGTTGGTAAAAATCTTTTCCCAATCTGTTGGCTCCCGTTTTGTTTTCTTGACAGTGCCCTTAGCCTTACAGAAACTTTGCAATATCATTAAGTCCCATTTCTCGATCCTTTGTCTTAGAGCACAAGTCATTTGTGTTCTGTTCAGGAAAATTTCCCCTGTGCCTATGTGTTCTAAGGTTTTCTCTACTTTTTCTTTTAGTAGTTTCAGTGTACCTAATTTTATGTGGAGATCTTTGATTCACTTGCACTTGAGCTTTGTACAAGGAGATAAGAAAGGGTCATTTTTCATTCTTTTGCATGCTGAGATTTCTCATTATAGTTTGTAAATATGAATAATATCTTTGACAAAGTATAGTATCCCATCTTGAAGAAACTAGAAATATAAAAATATACTTGAGAGTATGATCATCTATTTAAGAATGTTTGAGAGGAAACATTGTATTAATGTGGAAGAAGTAAAAATAATTCTTTAATTTATAGGTATAAATTTATTGATCCATTTATCTATTTATCTACCAATCTTCTATCCATCCATTTATCGTTTATCTGTCTATTCATTTGTAGAACAGCAAATATTCTCAATAGTGGTGGTGAAAACGTCCTGAAAAAGAACTTCTTTCATAAGTTGTGAAGAGGGGAAAAGAAAGGGTAGGGGAATCAGGTATTGGAAGAGACAGAAGAAAAGTCCAGAGGGTCAGGAAAATAAACCGAAATATGTAGCAGTGTGTTGGGTGGTGGAGAACCTCTAGAAAGATCCAGATGCCAGGGAAGCGAGAGGTTCACAGGACCCAACTGGGATGATATTAGCTGAAATAACCAAGAAAGGGGAGATAAAACCTGTAGAGTCCAGCTTCAGTAGAAACACAAGCCCCCCCCCATACCAGAATTAAAAAATTTTAAACCAGAATTGTTCCTGTCTAATGGGAAGACAGGGACAAAAATTGGAGCAGAGCCGGAAGGAAAGACCATCCAGAGACTGCCACATCTTGGGATCCATCCAGTCTGAAGACACCAAACCCAGACACTATTGCTGATGTCAAGAAATGTTTGCTGACAGGAGCCTGGAATAACTGTCCTCTGGGAAGCTCTGCCAGCCACTGACTAAGACAGTTGCAGATATTAATAGCAACCATCTGACTGAGCTTGGGAACACCTTTGGGAGAGTTTGGGGAAGGACTGAAGGAGCTGAAGGGGATTGCAACTTCATAGGAAGAATAACAATATCAACCAATAGGATCACTCAGAGCTCCCAGGGACTAAACCATCAACTAAAGAGTGTACATGGATGGGTCCATGGTCTCAGTTACATATGTAGCAAAGGATTGCCTTATTTGGAATCAATAGGAAGGGAGAGCTTCGGTCCTGTGGAGGCTTGATGGTCGAGGTGGATGATGGAGCGGTGAGGCAGAAGTGGGCAGATAGGCAGGGAGCACCCTCTTGGAGGCAAAGGGAAGGCAGGATGGCTTTGGGGATTTCCAGTGGAGAGACAGGCAAGGGGGACAACATTTGGAATGTAAATAAATAAAATAACCAAAAAAGAAAACAAAAGCTTTCTGGTTTCCACCTACTCCCAGAGCTGAGCCAATCTCACAGGAGTGCCGACACATCTAAAAGCATAGAAGAGAACACCACTTCTTCCTAAATTTCAGACCCAAGAGGAGCCAGTCTGGAGCCCTAAGGAAACAGGAACCAAATTGCAGTCTGGGACAGAATCCTTCTGGTTTCCACCTGTACCCAGAGGTGACCTTGTGCTACAGGTATCTATACCCAGAACCCTGTGGTAGAAAATTGGTCCCTCATAAGTGAAGTGCTAAAACACCAGAGAGCACAGGGGGTTCAAGACACTGTCAGAATCAAGACTAGCTAATAACAGTGATAAGCAGATGGCAAGAGGCAAGTCTAAGAATCTAAGCAACAGAAACCAAGGCTACTTGGCATCATTAGAACCCAGTTCCCACACCACAGCAAGTACTGAATACCCCAAGTCACCGAAAAACCAAGATTCTGGTTTAAAATCACAACTCATTAATGATGTTAGAAGACTTTAAGAAGGCCATGAATAACTCCCTTAAAGAAATACAGGACAACACAGGTAAACATGTACAAGCCCTTAAAGAGTAAACAACCAAATAGGTGAAAAAAATTGAACAAAACCATCCAGGATCTAAGAATAGAAATAGAAACAATAAAGAAATCACAATTATGAACCAAATGGAATTAACTGAAATCTACAGGACATTTCATCCAAAAACAAAAGAATATACTTTCTTCTCAGCATGGTACCATATCCAAAATTGACCTTATAGTCAGTCACAAAGCAGGTTTAACAGATACAAGAAGATCAAAATACTCCCATAAATTCTATCAGATCACCATAAACTAAAGCTTGCCTTGAAGAACAACAAAACCAACAAAAAGCCAACATACACATTGAAGTGTAACAATGCCCTGCTTAATGATAATATGGTCAAGGAAGAAATAAAGAAAGAAATCAAGGATTTTTTTTTAGAACTTAACAAAAATGGCACCATTAATACCCAAACCTATGGGATGCAAGGGAAGCAGTATTGAGAGGAAAACTCATAGTTCTGAGTGCCTCTAAAAAGAAACTGGAAAGACCATACACTAGCAGCTTGACAGCATACCTGAAAGCCCTAGAACAAAAAGAAGGAGATACACCCAAGAGGAGTAGACAGCAGGAAATAATCAAACTCAGAGCAAAAATCAACCAACTATAGACAAAAAGAACCAAAAAAAATCAACAAAACCAAGAGATGGATTTTTTGAGAAAATCAACAAGACTGAAAAACCTCAGCCAGACTAACTAGAGAGCAAAAAGAGAATATCCAAATTAACAAAATCAGAACTGAAAGGGGAGACATAACAAAAGAAACTGAGGAAACTCAAGAAATCATGAAATCCTATTACAAAAGCCTGTTCTCAACAAAATTGGAAAATCTGGAGAAAATGGATAAATTTCTACACAGATACTAGATACCAAAGTTAAATGAGGATCAGACAAATCATCTAAACAGTCCTATAACACATAAAGAAATAAAAAGTCATCAAAAGAGCCCCCCCAATAAAAGCCCAGGAACAGAAGAGGTCAGTGGAAAATTTTATCAGACTTTTATAGAAGTCATAATACCTATAGTTTCCAAACATTTCCACAAAATAGAAACAGAAGGATCACTACCCAACTTGTTCTTTGAAGCCACAATTACTCTTATACCTAAACCACACAAAGACACTACAAAAATAGTAAACTTCAGACCAATTTTTCTCATGAACATCAACGCAAAAATACTTAATAAAATTCTTTCAAACCAAGTCCAAGAACAATCATCAAAACAATCATTTACCCTGACCAAGTAGGCTTTATCCCAGAAATGCAGGGATGTCTCAACATATGGAAATCCATCAACATAATCCACCATATAAACAAACTCAAAGAAAAAAACCACATGAGCCTCTCACTAGATGCTGAGCAAGCATTCGACAAAATTCAAAACCTCTTCATAATAAAAGTCTTGAAAAGATCAGGAATCCAAGGCCCATACCTTAACATAGTAAAAGTAATATACAGCAAACCAGTAGTCAACATCAAACTAAATGGAGAGAAACTTGAAACAATCCCATTAAAATCAGTGACTAGACAAAGCTGCCCACTGTCCTCCCATGTATTCAATATAGATAGTACTGGAAGTCCTGGTCAGAGCAATTAGACAACAAAAAGAAATCAAAGGGATTCACATTGGAAAATAAGAAGTCAAAATATCACTATTTGCAGATAATATGATAGTATACTTAAGTGATGCCAAAAATTTTACCACAGAACTTTTACAACTAATAAAAAACTTCTGTAAAATAGACAGTAAACTGTCTGGAAAATCAAACAAATCTGTAGCCTTCCTCAATGCAACGGATAAACATGCTGAGAAAGAAATTAGGAAATAGATACTCTTTACAATAGTCACAAAGACTATAAAATACCTAGGGGTGACCCTAACCAACCAAGTGAAGGATTCATGTGACAAGAACTTCAAGACTCTGAAGAAGAAAATTGAAGACGATCTCAGAATATGGAAAGATCTCCCATGCTCATGGATTAGAAGGATCAACATTATAAAAATGGCCATCTTGCCAAAAGTAATCTACAGATTCAATTCAATGCCCATCAGAATTTCAACTCAATTCTTCATAGAGTTGGAAAAATCTATTTGCAAATTTATCTTGAATAACAACAACAACAACAAAACTGGAATAGTGAAATTTGTTCTCAAGAATAAAAACACTTCTGGGGGAAATCACTATCCCTGATCTCAAGCTGTATTACAAAGCACATGTGATGAAGTCTGGATGGTATTGATACAGATATAGGCAGGTCTATCAATAGAACAGCATTGAGGACCCAGAAATGAACCCATACACCTATGGTCACTTGATCTTGGGCAAAGGAGCTAAAAACATTCAATGGAAAAAGGACAGCCTCTTCAACAAATGGTGTTGGTTCAACGGGCAGTCAGCATGCAGAAGAATGCAAATCGATCCTTTCCTAACTCTTTGTAAAAAGCTCAAGTCTAAGTGGATCAAATATCTCCACATAAAATCAGGCACTGAATCTATTAGAAGAGAAAGTGTGAAAGAGCTTAGAACACATATGAACAGGGGAAAATCAGGACACCAATGACTTATCTCTAAGATCAAAAATCAACAAATGGGACCTCATGAAATTGCAAAGCTTCCTTAAGGCTAAGGACACTGTTAAGGAGACAAAACAGTGCTGCCCAGGTCTGATCCAGGGACCAGGAAACCAGCATTGGTACCTCTGTTCCCACCCGGCGGCTTTGGGGATCAGAACAAGGCTCGGCCCATCTGCCACCTGGACCAGCAGTTCGCAAAGATTAAGGCCTGGTGAGTAGGAGATCTGAGCAGCCAGGAGGCAGAGAGATTTCTGCCAAGTGCGCACGGAAAGAGTGCCCCTGTCCTGCCTGATCCAGGGACCAGAAACCCAGCAGTGGGACCTCCGTTCCAAACCAGCGGATTTGGGGCACAGAACAGGGCTCAGCCCATCTGCCAACTAGACCATCAGTTCCCAAAGGTCATGGCCTGGTGAGAAGGAGATCTGAGCAGCCAGGGAGCAGAGAGATCTCTGCCAAGTGTGCAAGGAAAGTGCGCCCCTGCCCTGCCTGATCCAGGGACCAGGAACCCAGCATTGGAACCTCTGTTCCCACCCAGGGTCTCACAGAAAGCAAGCCCCTACCCTGCCTGATCAGGGACCAGGAACCCAGCAGTGGGACCTCTGTTCCCACCAGGCGGCTTTGGGGCGCAGAACAGAGCTCGGGCCATCCCCTACCTGGACCAGTGGAGATCCAAGGACACAGGCCAGGTACAAGGGAAATACAGGCCAGGTACAAGCAAGAACATATCACTGAAAACAAGATGGCAAGAGGAAAGCAAAAGAGCATATCCCAAGGAAACCAAGACAACCTGGCAACACCAGTACCCAGCTCTCCCATCACAGCAAACACTGGAATGCCAAACACTCCAGAAAAAGAAGACACAGACCTAAAATCATACCTCAGACGATGATAGAGATCCTAAAACAAGAATGGAAGGAAAAGCAAAAAGAATCAGAACCTTTTAAAGAGGAAACAAGAAAATCACTCAAAGAACTCAAAGAACTAGAGAAAAACAGAACTAAAGAGATGAAGGAATGGAAGAAGGAATTTAAAATGGAAATTGACACAATAAAGAAAACACTAAAAGAGATAACCTTAGAGGTAGAAGACCTAAAAAAGAAATCAGGAGTCACAGAAGCAAACATTTCCAATAGACTACAAAAGATGGAAGAGAGAATCTCGGGGGCAGAAGACAACATTGAAAGCATAAACAAAACAGCCAGAGAAGATGCAAAAACCAAAAGCTCCTAACCCAAAATGTCCAGGAGATCCAGGACACAACGAGAAGACCAATCCTAAGGATAATAAGAATAGAAGAGGGAGAAGATATCAACTAAGAGGCACAGTAAATATTTTTAACAAAATTGCAGAAGAAAACTTCCCTACCCTTATGAATGAGATGACCATGAGCATAAAAGAAGCCTTCAGAACTCCAAATAGGTTGGACCAGAAAAGAAATTCCTCCTGACACATAATAGTCAAAACACCAAGTGCCCAAAGCAAAGAAAGAATACTAAAAGCAGTAAGGGAAAAAGGTCAGGTAACATATAAAGGCAGACCAATCAGAATCACACCTGATTTCTCAACAGAGACTATGAAAGCTAGAAGAGCCTGGACAGACATCATGCACACCCTAAGAGAGCACAAGTGCCAGCCCAAGCTGCTCTACCCAGCAAAACTATCAATCACCATAGATGGAGAGATGAAGATATTTCAAGACAAATCTAAATTTACACAATATCTGACCACAAACCCAGCACTACAATGAATTATAGGTGGAAAACCCAATACAATGAGAGGAATTACATCCTAGTAAAAACAAGAAAACTCATAAGAAAGAAAACCAAAAGAAGAGACACAGACACTACTCAACCTACAAAAGCAATAATAGCAGGAAGCAGAAACCACTATTCCTTGATATCTTTTAACATAAATGATCTCAACTCCTCAATAAAGAGACATAGGCTATCAGACTGGATACATAAACAAAATTCAGCATTTTCCTGCATACAGGAAACTCATCTCAGAGACAAAGACAGACACTATCTCAGAGTAAAAGGTTGGGAAAAAAACTTCCAAGCAAACAGCCCCAAGAAGCAAGATGGAGTGTCTATTCTAATATCAAATAAAGTATATTTCCAACCAAATGTTATCAAAAAAGATAAAGAAGGACACTTTTTACTTACTACAGGGGAAATCTGTCAAGAGGAACTCTCAATCCTTAACATATATGCTCCAAAGAAAAGCACCCACATTCATAAAAGAAACCCTAATAAAGCTCAAAAAATACATTTTACTCCACACAATAATAGTTAGATTGGCCAAGATCCAAATCTCAGATGACAGCAGATGCCGGCGAGGTTTTGGAGAAAGAGGAACACTTCTCCACTGTTGGTAGGGTTTTAAACTGATACAACCACTCTGGAAATCAGTTTGGTGATTCCTCAGAAAATTGGACATAGTACTACCTGAAGATCCAGCTATTCCACTTCTGGGCATATACCCCACAGACACTCCAATATACAACAAAGATACATGCACCACAATGTTCATAGCAGCTCTATTTATAATAGCCAGAAGCTGGAAAGAACCCAGATGTCCTCCAATAGATGAATGGATACAAAATTGTGCTATATTTACACAATGGAGTACTACTCAGCCATCAGAATCAATGACTTAACCAAATTCTTAAGAAAATGGTTGCATCTAGAGAATATGATCCTGAGTGAGATAACCCAGTCACAAAAGAACAGACATAATATGCAGTCACTGATATTGGGATGCTAAGCCCAGAGGCTCGGACTGCCCCAGAAACAAGTCACAGACTGTGCGAAGTTCAAGAATAAAACAAAAGAAAACAAAACACAAAAAGTCATGATCAATCCTTACACATCATGAAAACGTTGACTAATTTCGGGTTACATTTTGTTTTACATGTACTTTTTGCTCATTGTAACTAGTAAGTCCTTAATGCAGAGTACCAAACCTTAAAAAAAAAAAAAAAAAAAGCCAAGCACTGACATAATTGTATTTGTATACATTTATTCAAAAATTTTAAAAAATTTTCTTTTATCTTTGTTTTTAAAAATAAAGTTTTTTTTTTTTTTTTAAAGACAAACAGCAGCCCACATATTGGGAAAGGATCATTACCAATTTTACATTTGATAAAGGACAAATATCCAATATATACGAAGATCTCAGAAAGCTAAACTATAGAGAATTAAACAATCCTATTAAAAATGGGGTACAGAGCTAAACAAAAAATTCTCAGCTGAGAAACACTGAATGGCCGAGAAGCACCTAAAGAAATGTTCAACATCCCTAATCAGGTAAATGCTAATCAAATCAATCCTGAGATTCCACTTCACACCGGTTAGAATTTCTAAGATTCAAAACTCAGATGACAGCAGATGCTGGTGAGGATGCAGAGAAAAGGAACACTCCTCCACTGTTGGTGGGTTTGTAAGCTAGTACAACCACTCTGGAAATAAATTTGGTGGTTCCTCATATAAATGGACATAGTAATACCTGAAGACCCAGTTATTCCACTCTTCGGCATATACCCCAAAGATGCTCCGATATACAATAAGAACACATGCACCACCATGTTCATAGCAGTCTTATTTATAATAGCCAGAAGCTGGAAAGAACCCAGATGAACCATGAACAGGTGAATGGATACAGAAAGTGTGGTGCATTTACCCAATAATATAGTACTCAACTCTTAGAAACAATGACTTCATGAAATTTGTAGGCAAATGGATGGAAGTAGAAACTATCATCCTGAGTGAGGTAACCCAGTCACAAAGGAACACACATGGTATGCACTCACTGATAAGCAGTTACTAGCTTCAGAAAGCTCTGAATACCCAATACCCAAGAAACGATTCACAGACATTATGAAACTCAAAAAGAAGGAAAGCCAAAATGAGGATACCACAGTACTTCTTAGAATAGAGAGCAAAACTCTAATGGGATAAATGCAAAGTCAGAGGAACAAGGATTGAAGAAAAGATCACTCAGAAGTTGCCTCACCTGGGGATCCTCCACATATGCAGTCATCAAATCCAAGCACTATAGCTGATACCAAAAAGTACTTACTGTTAGGAACCAGACAGAGATACCCCCTCGGGGACTATGCTAGAGCTGAACATGTTTGCAGCTAACCATCAGTCTGATCTCAGGGATCCCAATGAGGTTGCTAAAAAAAGGATGTAAGGAACTGAAAGGGGTTGCAACCTCATGGGAAGATAACATTATCAAACAACCAAACCCTCCAAAACTTCCATGGAGTAAAACACCAACCTCTGTGTGTGCTTTGAGAGACCTATTGATTCAGTTGCATATGTAGCTGAAGATAGCAGTGTCTGGCATCAATGTGAGAAGAGGCTTTTGTTCCAGAGGGGGCAAGTTTTCCCAATGTAGGGGAAGGACTAGGCAATGGGTGGAGAGGGTGATTAGGAGGGAGTGCACCTTTGTGAATGCAACTGGAGGGGGAAGGGGGATGGGAGTGGGATGGGGTTAAGGGATAATATCTCAAATGTAAATACAGAGTATCTAATTAAAAGAGAGAGAAAGAAAAAAAGAAATTACAAAGGGAGACCACCCTGAAGATAGAAAATCTGGGAAGAGATCAGGAGTGATAGAATCAAGCATCACCAACAGAATACAAGAGATGGAAGAGAGAATCTCAGGGGCAGAATAAACACAGAAGCCACTAAAACAACAGTCAAAGAAAATGCAAAATGCAAAAATCTCCTAACTCAAAGCATTCAGGATATCAAGGACACAATGAGAAGACCAAACCTAAGGATGATAATTGTAGAATGAGGCAAAAACTCCCAACTAAAATGCCCAGTAAATATCTTCAACAAAATCACAGAAGAACCCCCCTCCCTTCAAAAAAGAAATCCATACCAGTTGGTGTTCTACTGTCTATTTTTATATGCACAATGTCTTTTGATTGTCTTTAATTATACAGCAATTTTAGCACTCTTTTCAATGGCTTCTAGGAATTTAACTTTTTTGGTATTGTTTAGCTTTTAAATTTCCAAGTATTTTCATTTTTTCCCTTTAAAATGTCATTCATCATAATGAAGCTTTTTATAGATAATTTATGTAGGAACCCACAGTTACATACTATAGTAAAAGGAAGACAAAATATACTTTTATTTGTTAAAGTAGATTGATAACTGCCTTATTATGCTTCTTGGACTTGATTTGGTATATACTTACATTTTAGTCCATACTTATCAACTTTTAGAAATTAATTGCACTATTTATAAATAGATATAACAAAATTATTCAATGTTATAAAATTCCATTGTTGTTTTCTGTTATATTTCTAGTATTACATAATGGGATCTGAAATTTTTGGTTGCAATGGATGAATCAAATGCTCCTCCAGGGAATAAGTCCCTAACCTGTAAGCATTTTAAAACTATCTTGGTTATTGGCCACTAATATATAATTAGTTTTATATATTCCTATGTTAGGATATCACAGCTACTTTATGTTGGAGAACATAAAGAAATCTGAATCCATGAAGTTAATGTTCATTGTATGCAGGTAAGTGATCTATAGATGGATATTTAGCAATAAGAATAGTGATTTTTTTATAGTTGTGATTCTGCTGTTAGAATTGCTACAAATTTGAGTTATATATTAAACTGGCTGAGTGAGTCTAAAGCAAAGAAGATTTAGCAAAATTAACTGAACAGCATAGGAAAATACTTGTAAAAACTTTACTCACATACTATATACATTGCTGTGTTTTAGTTTCAGCTGGAGTTTGTTGTTACCTGGGGAAATGTAAAAGGAAGTAGAAAACACCAAACAGTTTTGTAATATTTTTTATTAAGCATATCTTATAATTGACCATTCAATTCTCTGATGATGCATGAATGATGCTAGATTCTTCTACTCAACAAATCAGCAAGTATTTATTGGTACAAAATTTGAAATCATAAAAGCTATATTTTTTTTCATCCATCAACTTCTCAAAAGAGTTGGACATATACTGATCATCTCTAAAACAGAAATAAGCTTATTGAAAGTCTTCCAGTGTGAAGAGCATCATAGACACTTGATAAAGTTTAGTATGGACACCAAATAATCCAGGGCTGAACATATACTTTCCAATGTAATTTCATTTTTTAGATATGATATGTATAATTTCAAAATAAAATCTCAAGCTACCAGAAATTATGTTTATTTTCCTCCTATGCTTTATAGCTAATGTTGGGATTCATTTTATTTCTGAACAATAAGTAGAAGAGATAAGGGTAAATAGTATTATTAAGTAGTAATATGCTTATGATTCCCCATAAATTATTCATTATTTTACTAAAGGGACCTGGTTTCTTTTTCTCCTCATAGTTGTACACTCACTATTCACTTTTCCTCATAATATTTTTAGATTTTTCTCTTCAATTTCATTTATTGCTACCTTTTCTCCAAATCTTTGCATCTATAATCCCATAATTTCTAATTCTCTATCACTTTACAATCATGGCGAGTCTCTTTGTCTTCTTTGACTACATCATAACACATTTTAATGTTGTTTTAAGTATTAAAAGATTCTTTTTATGTTTCAAAAGTTTATATCATAATGAACATTGTAGTCTTCAGCTTTATGGACATTATGGTTTATTTGGGAAGGAACTTTAATGAATTGGATTTGTAGTAACCTCTTAAAAAGACACTGATATTCTTTGAAAGCAAATATATTATTTTCAGATTAAAGTTTGTATTTTAATCCCTAAGACAATATGGATATTATGTATTGTCAAATAGGAGACCCTTATATATTGAAAAATCTTGTATTAAAAGAAAAGAGTTAATATATTTTGGACTGTCTTTCAGTGAAGTTTTTTGACACTCCTTTCTTGTTAGCACTTTGTTTCTATTCATTCTTTTATATCATGAATCAAGATTTTTCATGTGCAAATAAAAAATAGAAGATAACATTAACTTTTATCAATTAAAATACATACATGCTGAATATATGATTATGTTCTTTAATTATGTTATTCCTAACTGTATTATAAAATCTATGATTTAAAAATGTGTTCAACAGACAAATAGATTGAGAGTCAGGGGCTCATACCTACTACTAATTTGATGGTGGATGAACTACTGTGGTAATTTTTTTTATCAGAATTCAAAACTCATATAATATTTATTGCATTATGCTTCAATTAATAAAAGTAAAACTATATTGAATTCTGTCACCGGTGTTGGGACATAACATAGTCTACTACATTGTTCCTTTTAGATGGTTCTTTTCAAAGCATGTACTATGCACTCCATTTTAGTGATTATAACTTACCCTTACTGGTCCATGGACAATTACTTTGGATTTAAATTGAGGCATTTTAGTTTTGTTATGATAAAAATGTTTCTAAGCCCCAAATGTTTCTGTGTCTGACATGATGCACTCTGGTAACTGACAGATACAGAAAGGCTTACACCTGACTTGTTAATTCCTTCAGAGAATAGAAATAGACATATGTCATGTCAGTATTTGGTTAGTACTATAAAAGGTTTTGTCAGTTTTTCTGACAATAAAGATAAATAAAAAGGGCCATGAATTTGGAAGAGAGCAAGAAGTATGTAGGAGGGTCTGGAGGGAGAAAGGGAAAAAGAAAAGTGATGTAACTGGATTATAATTTCAAAAATGAAAGAAGTAATAAAATAAATGCTACTAATCTAAAGGAAGACCTCATAGTTTGGTTGATCATTTAATAAACCTTGAAGTTATGTGTTTTCCAGAAGTAGGTAGAGGGAAAAAGGGCCTATTTGTCAGCATAAGATTGCATTGTTGGGTTTCAAAAGGAAGTTGTTTTCATGTGTTGACAAGGCTGTAAATTAATCTTAAAACAAAATCAATTGTTTCCATGTTGGCCAGTTTTCTCTCTTAAAAGGAGTATTTCTGTATTTACTGCATGGGAAACAGAGGAACATGCAACTCAGAGAAAAAAATATGGTAACACTACACAAATGCCACCCACATTCTTGTGTTGTTGGCCAGCCTTTCACAATTCCTAGATGTTGTAGGTGGTTTCTCCTCTCCAGTTTTATTAAGATATGATTAAATAATGAATAACTCTTATTCCTATACATAATCCAGTGTAATGATTTTATATGTGTACGCATTGTGAAGCAATTAAGCCAAACTACTTAGCTATCCTACACATTTATTTCCTATGAGGACATTGAAAATCTCCCCATCCTAACAGAGCACAGCATTACTTTCGACTACAGTTATGATGATCCATGATAGTGTTTTAGAGACAGAGCATCCTAGCAGAGTATCTGTATATTCTGACCAACATTTCCTGTTCCACTTCCCAATCATCGTTATTTCCACATTGTGGTGGTTTGAATATGCTTGGCCCAGAGAGTTGCACTATTTGGAAATGTGGCTTTGTTGAAGGAGGTGTAGCCTTGTTGGAGGAAGTGTGCCACTGTGCTCATAGACCCTCCTTCTAGTTGCCTATAAGCTAATGTTCTCATAGTGGCCTTCAGATGAAGATCTACAACTCTTAGCTGTTCCTGTATCATGCCTGTATGGATGCTGCCTTGATGATAATGGACTGAATTTCTGAAAGGACTGAACCTCTGAACCAGTAAGGTAGCCCCAATTAAATGTTGTCTTTACAAGAGTTGCCTTGGTTGTGATGCCTGTTCATATCAGTAAAACCCTAACTAAAACATACATGGTACAACATGTGTTCACTGCTTTTCTGAAGAAGCAGTCTTGGATTCTATGTATTTGTGAGACTGTCAGTATGACATTTGTGTCTCTTTAATTTCATGTATAGCAATGACCCCTAGGATCAGGCTGATTATCACAAAACAGGATTCCCTTCTTTTAAAAAGCTGAAGACTATTCCACTGTGCCTGTGTGATAGTGTGTGTTTGTATACTATTCACTCAACTGTCAGTGAGCATTTATATATCTCTGTACTGATTATTGTAAGTGATGTTGCAAGGAAAATGAAATTATTTGCGTAAGATGGTGTAATTTCCTCATGTTGCATGGATTGTGAAAAAATGAGTCATGCTTAATCACATGGTAGTTTTAGTAAAATGTTTTTCTCTTTCTTTCTCCCTTCCAAAATTGTGGTCAGTGCCTAATAGGTGAGTAGTTTATTCCAAAGCTTTAAGATAGACATATTTTTTTTTCACATCTACTATAAGCTTCTGATAAAAAGTCTTTAACAGCTATAAAATGATATTTTTATTTTAAAGTTCATTTCTCAACATTAAGTGGTGTTCATTTTTTCATGTCTGTCTTTAATTTGGTTTTAATGTTAGATTATAAACAGACTTTTATAATTTTCTTGGTATAATCTATTAATATAGGCCACTAGTATATTCCATTAATGTAATTTATATTTGCCTGTTTTCTTCTTTAGGCAATACTGACATACTAATGGGAGAAGCAAATATCTCTGTGGTATCAGAGTTTGTATTTCTTGGACTCACCAAGACTTGGAACATCCAGCTTCTTCTCTTTGTGTTCTCCTCTATGTTTTATGTGGCAAGCATGATGGGAAACTCACTCATAATTTTTACTGTGGCTTCAGATCCTCACTTACACACTCCAATGTACTTTCTGTTGGCTAACCTCTCCTTCATTGACTTGGGTGTTTCTTCTGTTACTTCACCCAAGATGATTTACGATCTCTTTAGAAAGCGTAAAGTCATCTCTTTTAGAGGTTGTGTCACTCAAATCTTCTTCATTCACGTCATTGGTGGTGTGGAGATGGTTTTGCTCATAGCCATGGCCTTTGACAGATATGTGGCCATATGTAAACCTCTTCATTACCTGACCATTTTGAGCCCAAGAATGTGTCTCATTTTTGTCGCAATTGCTTGGATAGTTGGCCTTATACATTCTTTGGTTCAGCTGGCATTTGTCATAAACTTACCTTTCTGTGGACCAAATGTGTTGGACAGCTTCTATTGTGACCTTCCACGGTTCATCAAGCTTGCTTGCATAGACACTTATAAACTAGAATTCATGGTCACAGCCAACAGTGGATTCATCTCTGTGGGCTCATTCTTTATACTGATAATTTCATATATTGTCATCATAATTTCTGTACAAAAACACTCTTCAAGTGGTTTCTCCAAAGCCCTTTCTACACTTTCAGCTCATATCTCAGTAGTGGTCTTATTCTTTAGTCCTTTGATATTTGTCTATGCATGGCCATCTACCTCCATACACATGGATAAATTTCTGGCAATATTTGATGCAGTTATCACTCCTTTTCTGAATCCTGTGATCTATACATTCAGGAATCAAGAGATGAAGATGGCAATAAAGAGAGTATTTAAACAGCTATTGAGTTATAGAAAGATCTCTTAAGTGCTTGTCCTGTAAATGTAGCATACATTTTCACCAATCTCAGTACAAAACTGCCTTTCTACAGTTTATCTATCTACATTAATATTTAATCTATTTTTTTTTCTGCTTAGGAGGGTGAGAAAATCCCTTCTGAAAATATAAAAAATTATAGGTATTTACAAAGTAAATATCATAATAATACTGAGCCTCAATTCCCAAGGAATATTTTTGATCTAAATTTTTGGATATAAAGAAGCTGGAAGCCTACACTAAGGCATTTAAAATAGAGAAAATAAGATGTTAAAAATTGCATATAGGAGTTATGGAAGTACTGGGAATACTTGTTTGTCTTTTAACCAATATATATATTTATTTTTATGAATTTCACACATGTATTGATCTTATCTATTCCTTAATTGTTCTTCAACTTTCAGATTTTTCTCTGGCCTTTCTCTCTCTCTCTCTTTATTGATAATTTACTAAATGTTGTTAGTGCTGCCTGTGTGCATGGGTGTAGGGCTATTCACTATAGTATGAGAAACCATCCAGTGGGAACACTCTTTAAAAGATAATTCTATTTTCTTAGGAGTTATCAACTGCCAATAGCTTCTCAATAAGAAATGAAGCCTGAAAAGCGTCCCTTCCATATAATTTTGAAGTCTGATTGTCTTGCACTTGTGTACCACATGTGCAAGTAACTATATCTGATTGGGATTAATAAGTATGATAGTCTTGCAATGTCAGAGACATCATTCCATTGCACTTTCCCCTACTCTTCTGATTTATGTAATTTCAGCTTCTTCTTCCTCCACAATCTTCTTTGAGCCTTGACAGTATGGTGGATATTAATAATGATGCTCCATTTAGGGCTGATATCTTAGTCTTTTATTCTACCACTTTGACAAATTATGCATCTCAGAATTGATTTTGCCCATCACAAAAAGAAGGTTCTTTGACTATAACTATGGATATAAAAATAACTATTTAGAAGGCAATGTGAAATCAGAAGCATAGAGTAAACTAAAATAGCAATCTCTACTCTAGCACTAATGAACTCTCCAGGCATGAGTTTCTGATGAGGAATATGCTATCATGCATGCATGTAAATTTCTTTTGTGAACCAAACCTCAACTTTATCATAGAGCCATTAGATACTCAGATTACAGTTGTGCCAACATGACATCAGTGCCTGCCTTATTATTATTACAATATTAGTACAATATGCAAGGTTCAGCACTGGGTAGGGCAATTAATTTTTTTTAAATCGCCATGAGTCTACATAGCATCTTTTGACATTGTAAAATCTCACTATCAGGAGGGTTTCTGCTTTTGTTCAAGATTAATTCTTCTATACTATGTGGCCAAATGATGGGATGTCTTCAAAATAGGCTCTTCCCATGTGGCTATAGAGGGTAACCAAAGACATTGATGACAGCCTGTGTTATTTTTGAATTGGTTCATTTTGATAGCTTTATTAGTTCTTACATTCCTACATAAATATTTATGTATAATAGAGTGCTATATGTCTTTTCCCCAGATTTTAACAAATTACTTGTACCATGTGAAAACTGTGGAAAGAAAGTGCAGCCATCTATATTTAAAAAGAAAAATGCATATAAATGTGACGTACAAGTAAGGTATAGAAGAGTATGTACCAAAGGATGCTTTTCATTATAGAAATATAGGGGACATGCATTCCCGGTTTGATCAAAATATATTTACCTTTATGAATCATGTATTTTTAATATTGAATTCTTTATTTTTGATATTTACCACTTAAGTTTTCAGATATTTATTAATCTATCTATAAATTGTGTGTACATGAGTGCGTCAGAGGACAACTTGCAGGAGTAAACTTTTCCTTCCACCAGGAACCCAGGTCTTAAAGGCTTGCTGTCAAGTACAACCAGCTGAGCCTTCTCACTACTGGCTCCACCCCACTTAATATTTTCAAATTGCAGTTGACATTGGGAAGCCTATGTATGCCAGGGAATGGAAGAGCCTTGGTAATCATAGTTAGAACTTGAAATTTAGCCACAAGTGTTGTACACACCTGTAAACCTAGCACTCCAGATTCTGAGGCAAGAGGAGCCTGATTTCCAACCCAACCTGTCCTAACTGGAGAATAGAAGACCAAGGTTAGAGATACACTGTCTACCTTAAATAAATGTCTTAAAATTTAAAAGGGAGCATATAAACTATTTGGACAATGTAGAATTAAATTGTGTGTTGATTAATGATAAATGTTTTAAAATTAACTTTCAAAAACATCCATGATTTAAAATTGTATATATTGGCCTTTGTGAAATTGCAAATAAATACATGAGAATATTTCCAATTTTCATGCATGAGTATTAAGTTGTAATACTATCTACTGATTTTTTTGTTTTGTTTTGTTACTTTATTTTAAAACATGTAAAAATATTTATTTTATTTATTCTGGAATTTTTAATTTCCCATCAGAAAAATTTTAGTATCTTTAAAACTTGAATGATTTCTTCTTTTATTAAAAATATTTTTTTGGCAGATAATGGCTGCTGGGAAAGAATCACCATTAATTAGGGGTGTGGTCCCAAGTATGCTCCCTACACATATACTCATGTGCTTACTGGCAGTACTAACTGGTATATGTGGGTTAAAGCATAAATAAATTATTAATAAAATTATAAAAGGAGGACATGACATTGGGGGTTATGGTGGGAAGATGATGGATGGATATGATCAAGATACATTGTGTATTTTTATGAAAATTTCAAAGTATTATAAATTTAAAACCAAAACCAAAGTGGGCAGTTCTCCAGAAACTATATACAACAAAATTGTTTCAGACCTCTATATGCATAAACACACACACGCGCGCGCGCGCGCGCACGCACACACACACACACACACACACACAAACACAGACATGTATACCCACAGAGATATCCACATAACAGAAATACTGAGATAAGATAAATTTGAGAAATACAGCAGGCTCTAACAATTACATATTCTATTCACTGATCTTAACTTAAATAAAACTTAAATAAAGTCTTTCAAGTAACCGTGACTTATTCTCCCAAGATGATAGTAATGTTCTCACCAATCTCTCAGTCTCATGGATATAAATATGTATCAACACAACCAGCATTAGGGGCAGTGCCTCAGAATCCCCTGGGCAATCTATACAAGAAAAATTTAATTGCCTTGATCTTGTGCAGATGAAAACAAGTAAGTCTGAGAATTTCAGTACAAATTGTGTTGTTAAAGGTTTGTAAAGTTGTATATAAGTTGTAATTAAACATTGGTGAATTCCTTTATGCTTTCTAATTTAGAACATTTTCTCTTATTTCTTTTGGGTTTTTCTAAGACCTAGCAATTTATGCATTAATCTTTAGTCTTATAGTCTTATAATTGTATCTGTTCATTCTTATAGTTCTGTTCTTATAAATATCATTACTATTGTCATTTTTCTCTTTTTTCCCTGAAACAAACTTTGCGAAAATTACTTAAGTATGACAAATACATAATTATTTTACTTTTAAATAAAAATTCAAATTTTCCTTATTGAAAAAACTTTTCTTTTGACAGACCATTAGTCTTGCAGTCTCTCCTCCCCACTGTATACTTCTTCTGTGTTCCCCACAGACTATTCCGTTTTAACCTCTTTTCCTCAATTCATCACTGTAGTTCAGCTCCCAAATCAAGCAAACACTATGGCAAAAGTTGACATGTGCCAGAGGAACATAATAAGCTTCCCTCAGTTCTTTGCTTCACCCTCTCTTTCCCTAGACTGAGTCTCTTAGTTTTATATCTAGTGCTCCATAGTTCAACATTTGCACCCTCTCTCCATATTCTTTGTGTGTCCTAGAGACCAAACCCTCCTAATCTCCCTTCCCCAACACATAATGGTATTCCAGCCTTTAATAACAGAAGAATTCTTTGTGACACATAAGCAGAGCTGTCCAGAGAAACAGGAAACATGCAGTCATCAAACTAACTCAAAATCCATAGAAAATGCATAAAACAAAGAACAAAAACCTAACAAAGACAAACCTCAAAGCAGCATTAAGACTCATAATTATTGCAAACCCAGATGCCTAGACACCATTGAGAAAATAAAATCAATAATGGCCATGGCAATATATATCAGAGTCCAGTTTTCCTACCAGAGAAGTCCCAAATACTCCAACATAGCAGATACATAAGAAAAAGAAAATACACAATGTGAAGTTGGTAGAAGTCTTTGAAAAGGACACAAATGATTCCCTCAAATAATTACAAGAAAATACCAAGAAACAATATCAGGAAGACATCTCTTAAAAAAAAGATGAGAAGATACAAAATGTTGAAGGAAATGGTAAAAACTGTTTGAGACTTAAAGAGATAGATGCAATAAAGAAAACAAACCCAAGGGGCTTTTGGAAATGAAATGGTTAAAGATTCTTTAGTAAGTATTTAGTAACTTTTATGAGTGTAGGTGCCCTTGCATTTGGAACATAGATATTCAGAATTGATATTCATTTTGGTTGGTTTTTCCTTTGAGGAGTATGAAGTATCTTTTCTTGTCTTTTTTGATTACTTTTTGTTTAAAGTTGATTTTAGTTGCTATTAGAATGGCTATTCCAGCTTGTTTCTTGGGACCATTTGCTTGGAAAGTTGTTTTCCAGCCTTTTACTCTGAGGTAGTGTCTGTCTTTGTCATTGATGTATGTTTCCTGCATGCAGCAAAATGCTTGGTCCTGTTTATGTAACCAGTCTGTTAGTCTATGCCTTTTTATTGGATAATCGAGCCCATTGATGTTGAGAAATATTAGGGACCAATGATTGTTGTTTCAATTTATTTTTATTATTAGAGGTGAAATTATGTTTGTGTGTCTTTCTTCTTTTGAGTTAGTTGCAAGAATATTACTTTCTTGCTTTTCCTAGGGTGTAGTTTCTCTACTTGTGTTTGAGTTTTCCATATATTGTCCTTTGCAGGACTGGATCTGTGGAAAGATACTGTATAAATTTGTTTTTGTCATGGAATATCTTGGATTCTCCATCTATGTTAACTGGGAGTTTTGCTGGATATAGTAGCCTTGGCTGGCATTTGTATTCTTTTAGAATCTGTATGAAATCTGCCTAGGATCTTCTAGCTTTCATAGTCTATGTTGAAAAGTCTGGTGTGATTCTGATAGGTCAGCCTTTATATGTTACTTGACATTTTTCTCTTACTGCTTTTAATATTCTTTTTGTTTTGTGCATTTGGTGTTTTGACTATTATGTGATGTGAGGAATTTCTTTTCTGGTACAATCTATTTGAAGTTCTGTAGGCTTCTTGTATGTTTAAGGCCTTCTCTTTCTTTAGGTTAGGGAAGTTTTCTTCTATAAATGTGTTGAAGATATTTACTGTTCCTTTTAGTTGGGAATCTTCACTCTCTTCTATATATATTATCTTGAGGTTTATTCTTCTTACTGTGTCCTGGATTTCCTGGATGTTTTGGATTAGGAGCCTTTTGCATTTTTCATTTTCTTTGACTGTTGTATCAATAGTTTCTATGGTATCTCTTATCCTCTCTTTTATCTCTTGTGTTTTGTTGGTGATGCTTGTATCTATGAATCCTGATCTCCTTCTTAGGTTTTGACATCCTCAGGGCTGTCTCTCATTGTCATTTCTTTATTGTTTTTATTTTTATTTTTAGATTCTTGATGGTTTTATTCAATATATTTACCTGTTTGGTTGTTTCCTCTTTAAATGCTTCTACCTGTTTAATAGTGTTGTCCTGTATTTCTTTAAGGGAGTTATTCATGACCTTCTTAAAGTTCTCTAACATCATCATGAGTTGTGATTTTAAATCAGAATCCTGCTTTTCTGGTGTGTTTGGGTGTGCAGTACTTTCTGTGGTGGGGAAACTGGGTTCTGATGATGCTAAGTGGCATTGGTTTCTGTTGCTTAGCTTTTTGGACTTGCCTATTGCCATCTGTTTATTTCTGGCATTAATTGGTCTTACTGATTCTGACAGTAGCTTGACCCTCTTATAAGTCTGTGTGTCAGTACTACTCTGGGACCAGCTCTCTCTCTGCAGGATATGGGTACAGAGAGCTATGTCATAGGGTCTGTACTGGGCACAGACAGAAACCAGAAGGATCCTGTCCCAGACTGCTTCTCAATTCTTGTGTCCTGAAGGCTCCAGGCGGGCTCCTCAGAGCAGAAGTGGTGGTCTTATCTATGCTCTCAGGTGTGTCAGTACTTCTTGGGGGGACCAGCTCTCTTCCAGTGTGGTCTGGGTCTAGAGAACAGTGGCAGTGTCACCTTCAACTACAGGTGGAAACCGGAAGCATTAATCATGGCTTAATATTTAAAATAAGGATAGATCCAAACATTCTGTTTAATTAAAAATTATTTTGAAAACTAACAGTAGTAGCCAATGTTCTTAGCTTCTATTAGGTGTTCTGTGACTTTCAATATTTAGTTGCATGTGTTCATACTAAAATTTTGATATTAGCACTTATATTTAGGTATAGTTCTATCTAGTATTCAACAGTTTATGTGTACAGAGACATTCATCATCAACAGAAAATAACAAATGGGAGAGAAAATCTCAGATGTAGAATGTACCGTTGAGCTTTCTGGACCTGGCCGAGCAGGAGGCGCCATCATGGGTGTTGACATTCGCCACAACAAGGACTGAAAGGTTCGGCGCAAGGAGCCCAAGAGCCAGGACATCTACCTGCAGCTGCTAGTCAAGCTGTACAGGTTTCTGGCCAGACGGACCAACTCCACCTTCAATCAGGTTGTGCTGAAAAGGTTGTTTATGAGCCGCACTAACCGGCCACCTCTGTCCCTGTCCCGAATGATCCGAAAAATGAAGCTTCCTGGCCGGGAGAACAAAACCGCTGTGGTTGTGGGGACAGTCACAGATGATGTGCGGATTCTGGAAGTGCCCAAGCTGAAGGTGGGTGCTCTGTGGGTGAGCAGCCGGCCCGAAGTCGCATTCTCAAGGCTGGTGGTAAGATTCTTACCTTTGACCAGCTGGCCCTGGATTCTCCCAAGGGGCGAGGCACTGTGCTCCTGTCTGGTCCCCGGAAGGGCCGAGAGGTGTACCGACACTTCGGCAAGGCGCCAGGAACTCCATACAGCCACACCAAACCCTATGTCCGGTCCACGGGCCGGAAGTTCGAGTGTGCCAGAGGCTGAAGGGCCAGCCGAGGCTACAAAAACTAACCTGGATCTTACTGTTAACAAACAAGCTTTGGATGTTGAAAAAAAAAAAAAAAAAAAGAATGTACCGTTGAAGAAGTTCATGACACAAAACATCTAAAAAATTCTAGGATGCTATGAAAAGAGCAAATATATGAATAATAGAAATAGAAGAGGGAGAAGACTCACAGGTCCTAGGCTTAGAAAATAGTTCTACAAAATCATAGAAGAGAATTTTCCCAACCTAAAGAAAGGAATGTCATAAATATAAAGAAACTTATGCATCCACCAAACCCATGCATTATTGCTGATGCCAAGAAGTGCTTAGTGTCAAGAGCCTGATATGGATGCCTCCTCAGAGACTGGGCCAGAGCCTTTCTGATACAGATAGAATGATTGCAGCTAACCATCGGACTGAGCATGGAAACCCCAATGAAGGAGCTAGAGAAAGGACTGAAGGAGCTGAAACGGTCTTCAATCCCATGAAAAGAATAAAATTATCAACCAACAAAACACTCCAGAGCTCCCAGGAACTGAAACACTAACCAATGAATATACATGGAGAGACCCATGGCTCCAGTTGCATATGTAACAGAGGACAGCATTGTCTGGCATCAATGGGAGGAGAGGCCTTTAGTCCAGTGGAGGCATATTTTCCCAGTGTAGGAAAATGCCAAGGCGCTGAGGTGGGAGTGGGTGGTTGGGAGAGGGAGCGCCTTAATGTAAGCAAGGGGAGTGGGAGTGGGGAAAAGGGGGTAACATTTGAAATGTAAATATCGAGAATATTTAATAATAAAAGATAGAAACAGACTTCTGGTTATTTCACCAGTAAGTAACACACAGGCTCACACAATGTATAATGTCTATTGTCTTTATTAAGTAACTAATATTTTAGTTATAAGTAATTGTACAGTGTTATCTGAATTGTGCATGTATCAATATAGAAAAGTAATGAACTGTTCTCCCATACCAAAATAAAGTCCAAAACAGAAAAAATAAACAAGTAAAGAAGCTTACAGAATACCAAATAGATTGGACCAGAAAAGGAAATCCTCCTTCCACATAATAATTAAAATACTAAATAGGCAGAATGAAGAAAGAATATGAAAAGCTGCAAGAGAAAAAAGGGAAGTAGTAAGTAACATATAAAGACAACCTATTAGCATTACACCTGTCTTCTCTACAGAAATACTAAAAGCCAGAAGGACTTAGTCAGATGTGTTGCAGACACTAAAAGACCTTAGATGTCTGTCAGGTCAGCCTACTATACCTAATAAAAATTTTTAAAATTGTTTTCGAAATTAAGTTAATTTTTAATTTATTCACGTTAAATGCCTCAACCCTTCTCTTAGTCCTTCATTCTTCCTCTTCTTTTCTCTTCTGGGTGGGTAGGGGAACCCCTTGGGTATTCTGCACACCCTGGTACTTCCAGTCTCTTTGAGGATAGGCACTTTCTCTCCTACTGAGGTCAGATGAGGCAGCCCAACTAGAAGGACATATCCCACATACAATAAAAAGCTTTCAGGATAGCCCCTGCTCCAGCTGTTCAGGATCTACATAAAGCTCCACTGCTCGTCTGCTACATATGAGTGGGGAGGCCTAGGTCCATCCTGGAAAAGGGCTGGGAAAATGTTTTCTAAGATAAAGAAATTAAAAAGCAACTCAAGTAGTCATTCTAATATCTCATATCTCATATCTAATATCTAATAAAATAATCTTTTAACCAAAATTAATCAAAAGAGAAGGGAAGGACATTTCATAATCATCAAAGAAAAAGATCCACCAGGATAGTGTCTCAATTCTGAACATCTATGACCAAATGCAAGGGTACATACATTTGTAAAAGAAACATTATTAAAGCTTAAATCACACATTGAACTTCAAACATTAATAGTAGGAAACTTCAACACCTCACTCTCACCAATGTACACTTCATCAAGACAGAATCTCAACAGAGAAATAATAAAACTAACAGAGGTTATGAATCAGGTGGACCTAACAGATACCTACAGAACATTTCACCCAAACACAAAAGAATACACCTTCTTCTCAGTTCCTCATGGAACCTTCTCCAAAACTTACTACATAGTGGGTCACAAAAAAGCCTCAATAGATACAAGAAAATTGAATTAACCCCTTGAGTCTTTTCAGACCACCATTGATTAAAGCTGGACTTCATCAACAACAACAGAAATTACAGAAATTCTACAAACTTAGGGATCCCGAACTCTCTACTCAGTGATCACTGGGTCAGGGAAGAAATAAAAATGAAATTAAAGACTTCCTAGAATTCAATGAGAATGAAGACACACCATACCCAAACTTATGAGGCACAATAGAAGCATTGCTAAGAGGAATGTTTATAGCACTAAGTGTCTTTATAAAGAAATTGGAGAGATTTCACACTAGTGACTTAATAGCACAAAGGCTCTAGAACAAAAAGACTCAAACATACCCATGAGAAAGAGATGACAAGACATAATCCAACTTAAGGCTGGAATCAACAAATTAGAAAAAGAGAAAACAATATACAGAATCAATGAATCCAAGAACTGGTTCTTTGAAAATATCAACGAGATAGATAAACCCTTAGCCAAGCTAACTAAAAGGTAGAGAGACATTATTAAAATCAACAAAGTCAGAAATAAAAATAGAGACATAACAATAGAGATTGATAAAAACCAATGGATCATTAGGTCTTATTTCAAAAGCCTGTGCTCCTCAAATTGGAAAATATAAACAAAATGCATTATTTTATTGATAGATACTACTTATCAAAATTAATTCAGGATAAAGTAAACAATTTAAATAGTTCTATAACCCCTTAGGAAATAGAAGCAGTCATTAAAAATCTACCTCCTCTGAAAGCCCAGGGCCAGAAATTTTTAACACAGAATACTACCCAATGTTGAAAGAAGAGGTAACACCAATAATCTTCAAATTATTCTGCAAAATAGAAACAGAAAGAATGTTGCCACACTCAATTTGTGAGGCATAAGTCACTTTCATACCTAAACCACAGAAAGACTCCACAAAGGAGAACTTTTGATCAATTTATTTTATGAATATTGATGCAAACATGCTCAATAAAAATGCACAGAAAAAAGTGTTGTTTAAAATGAGTTTTCTGAATAACCATAAATTGAGTAGGTATAGAATTTCATTATGACAATAAATCGGACAAAAATTGTGGAATACTTACGCAGTGGAGCACTACTCAGCTATCAGAAACAATGACTTTATGGGATTTCTAAGAAAATGGATGCATCTAGAGAATATCATCCTGAGTGAGGTAACTCAGTCGCAAAAGAACAGTCATAATATGTAGTCACTAACAATTGGATACTAACCCCAGAAAGCTATGAACACCCCAGAAACAACTCACAGACTATATGAAGTTCAAGAAAAAACAAAGGCCAAAAAAAAAAAAAAAAAAAAAAAAAAGAAAAGAAAAGAAAGCCTCAGTCCTTCTTAGGAAAAAAATAAATGTATAGCACCCTCTCAGAGTGTGGTACACCTAGACCTTAAATAATTAATAATCCAAGAGCTAAAATAATAGCTTTGTGGCAATTTTTGGTATCATTGTGCTTAATCTGTACTCAACAAGAAATCTGTTTCCATGTTACCTTCTGTCCTGCATGTGTTTTATGCCTATGGTAACTAGTGGGATTTCAATGCATGCTATCAAACCTCTAAAAGAATTAAGTACTGACAAAAATATTCATCTAATGTTATTTCAAAATCCCTTTAAAAATCTGCATATGTATCCCTCTTTTTTTAAAAATATAAAGTTGTAAGAAAAAAAAGAGTTAATAGGTGGAAGCTTTAACTTATATTAATAAATAATTTAATGTATTTAAATAATAAGTAAATGCCACTAAAATAAAGGATTTATACGGTTTATTAAAGTGATTAATCAGTTAAAAAAAAAAAGAAAAGAAAAGAAAAAGAAAGCGAATAGAAGAGGGACCTGAAAGTTCTGAAACTTTTCACTCTGAGAAGAGTGAAAAAAGAGTGTTCTACCAGGAATGGTTGGTCTCTTTGGAATGGGAGCAGAGGGTCAAGAGTGGTTTGCTGTAATGCTTGCTGAAGTTGGGAGCTGGAAGACTGAAGTTGAGACAGAGAGGTTAGGAAGGAAAGGTCCGTGGGATAACTGGAAATGTGTAGTGGCAAAAGAAATGTGCCGCAGCTGCTTTGTTACTGAACTAAGGAGGAGGCTGGGAGATTGCGTTTAGAGGAGAGGAGGTAAAGGTAAAGTTTACTTGTCTCTGTGGCCTGCTCAGTTGATGTGTTCTCAAGGAATTCCTCCTGGCGTTGGTGGCTGGGATACTAGTTTGAGTTGCGAGAAGGAAGTCTGGAGGGGATAGTGTTTATGATCTGTTGGGGCTGGGGTAAGACTGCAAAGGACTACAACGTCAGGGGTTCTGACATGAGATGGGTTTGAGAGTGGAGGATTGGATGTGGTGGAGCAGAAGAAGCAGAAGCCAAGAGCTGCAGCCAGGTTACCTGCTCCTCTGAAGGTAGTGCTCATGTATTTTTTTTTTTAAAAAAAGTTATTTTATATGCATGAGTCTTGTCTGCATGTGAATATATGGACTGTGTGGATTCGTTTTTTTTCCGGCAAGGCAGAGGCCATGGACTGGTGCTGCTTACTGCTTTGCTCCTTATGGCTTCCTCAGTTTTTTTTTTTTTTTTTAGAAATATAGTGTATGTTTTTAAAATTCTTTGGGGGTTAATTTAACACACCATTATTTAAGTATAATATTTAATTTATGAAATAACCATATAATGCAAAATTTTAAATTACAAAATTTATAAATTAAATTTCTTGCAAATTAATCACATTATTTGTGGATTTTTTTTGGATTTTATTTTCTATATTCTGAAAATTCCACCCCCCATTGCCTCTATGAAGGTGCTCCCTCTTCTAACTACCTTCTCCCACCTCAGCATCTTGGCATTGCTTTACACTGGGAGCCTTTACTGGACCAAAGGCCTCTCCTCCCATTGATGCCAGAGAATGCTATCCTCTGCTGCATACACATTTGGAGTCATGAGTGAACTCATAAGTTGGTGTGAACACATTGAGCTCATGTGAACACATTGGTTGGCATTTTAGTCTCTGGGATCTGTGGTAGGTTTGGTTAATTGATGATTTTATTCTTCCCATGGTGTTGTAGATCCTTTCAGCTCCTTCAGTTCTTTCTCTAACACCTACACTAGGGTCCCCATATTCAGTCTGACGGTAAGGTGCAGTCATCTTCCTCTGTATCAGTAAGGCTCGGGGAGAAGCTCTGAGGAGTCATCCATATCGGGCTCCTGCCAGTAAGCACTACCTGGCATCAGCAATAGTGCTTGGGTTTAGTGGTTGCATATATGATGGATCCTCAGAAAAGGAAATCTCTGGATGACCTTTTCTTCCACCTCTGCTCTTCTATTTGTCCCATTATTTCCTCCGAGTGTTTTGTTCTCCATTTATCTACCTATTTATTTATTTATTTATTTACATTTTAAAGGTTGTAATTAAGTATTTGTGGGTACATATAATACACATATGTATATATGTAACAATAATATAGGAAAAGGTTATTAATTTGAGGGGATAGGAGAGAAACTGAGAGGGGTTGTAGAAAGGAAATGGGGATGTGATACAGTTCTATTTTAATTAAAATATATTCTTTTTTCCCCCTGAACTTCACACAGTCTGTGAGTGGTTTCTGGGGTGTTAGGAGCTTTCTGGGGTTAGTATTCCATTATCAGTGACTGCATATTATGTCTGTTCTTTTATGGCTGGGTTACCTCACTCAGGAAGATATTCTCTAGATGCAACCATTTTCTTAAGAATTTCATAAAGCCATTGTTTCTAATAGTTGAGTAGTACTTCATTGTGTAAATGTACCACAATTTTTGTATCCATTCATCTACTGAAGGACATCTGGTTTCTTTCAAGCTTCTGGCTCTTATAAATAGAGCTGCAATGAACATTGTGGTGCATGTATCTTTGTTGTATGTTGGAGAATATCTAGGGTAAATGCCCAGAAGTGAAAAAACTGGGTCTTCAGGTAGTACTATGTTCAATTTTCTGAGGAAGTGCCAGACTGATTTCCAGAGTGGTTGTACCAGTTTACAACCCCACCAACAGTGGAGAAGTGTTCCTCTTTCTCCACATCCTCGCCAGCATCTGTTGTCATCTGAGTTTTGGATCTTGGCCAATCTGACTGGTGTGAGGTGGAATCTCAGGGTATTTTTGATTTGCATTTCCCTGAGGGCTAAGGATGTTGAGCACTTCCTTAGATGTTTCTCAGCTATTCGATATTCCTCGATTGAGAACTTTTTGTTTAAGTCTGTACCCAATTTTTTAATAGGGTTGTTTGATTCTCTGGTATCTCGTTTTTTGAGTCTTTTGTATACCTTGGATATTAGGCCTCTATCTGATGTGGAGTTGGTAAAAATCTTTTCCCATTCTGTTGGCTGCCGTTTTGTTTTCATGATAGTGTCTTTAGCCTTACAGAAACTTTGCAATCTCATTAAGTCCCATTTGTCAATCTTTGACCTTAGAGCTCGAGCTATTGGTGTTCTGTTCAGGAAATTTTCTCCTGTGCCTGTGAGTTCTAAGGTTTTCCCTACTTTATCATCTAATAGTTTCAGTGTACCTGGTTTAATGTGGAGATCTTCGATCCACTTGCACTTGAGCTTTGTATAAGGAGATAAGAAAGGGTTTATTTTCATTTTTCTGCATGCTGAGTGCCAGTTGGACCAACACCATTTTTTGAATAGGCTGTCCTTTTTCCATTGAACGTTTACAGCTCATTTGTCAAAAATCAGGTGACCATATACGTGAGGGCTCATTTCTGGATCTTCTGTTCTATTCCATTGATTCACGTGCCTATTTTGGTACCAATACCATGCAGTTTTCAGCACAATTGCCTTGTAATATAACTTGAGGTCAGGAATAGTGATTCCCGCTGATGTTCTCTTGTTGAGGATGGATTTTGCCATTCTAGGTCTTTTTTTATTTCAAATGAAATTGCACATTGCTCTTTCCAACTCCATGAAGAACTGTGTTGGAATTTTGATGGGGATTGCATTCAATCTGTAGATTGATTTTGGTAAAATGGCCATTTTTAAAATGTTGATCCTTCCAATCCATGAGAATGGAAAATCTTTCTATTTTCTGAGGTCTTTCTCGATTTCCTACTTTAGAGGTTTGAAGTTCTTGACATATAGGTCATGCACCTGCTTAGTTAGAGTCACACCAAGGTATTTCATAGTATTTGTGACTATTGTGAAGGGTATCTTTTTCCTAATTTCTTTCTCCACATGTTTTTCCTTTGAATATAGGAAGACTACTGATTTGCTTGAATTAATTTTATATCCAGCCACTGTGTAGAACTTGTTTATCAGCTGTAGGAGTTCTCTGGTGGAATTTGTGTGGTTGCTTAAGTACACTATCATGTCATCTGCAAATAGTGATGTTTTTACTTCTTCCTTTCCAATTTGTATCCCTTTGATTTCTTTTTGCTGTCTAATTGCTCCAGCCAGGACTTCCAGTACTATGTTGAATAGGTAGGGGGAGAGTGGGCAACCTTGTTGAGTCCCTGATTTTAGTGGGATTGCTTCAAATTTCCCACTGTTAAGTTTGATGTTGACTCTATATTGCTTTTATTATGTTTACGTATGGGCCTTGGATTCCTGTTCTTTCCAAAACTTTTAACATGAAGGGGTGTTGAATTTTGTCAAATTCTTTCTCAGCATTTAGTGAAATGACCATGTGGTTTTTTTCTTTGAGTTTGTTTATATGGTGGATTATATTGATGGATTTCTGTATGTTAAACCATCCCTGCATGCCAGGGATGAAGCCTACTTGATCATGGTGAATGATTGTTTTGATGTGTTCTTGGATTCGGTTTGCAAGGATTTTGTTGAGTTTTTTGCATCAATGTTCATAAGTGAGATTGGTCTGAGGTTCTCTTTTCTTGTAGGGTCTCTGTGTAGTTTAGGAATGAGGGTATTGTAGCCCCCCAAAAATGAGTTAGGTAGTGTTCCATCTGATTATATTTTGTAGAATAGTTTGGGAAGTATTCGTATTATGTCGACAGTAAATATCTGATACAATTCTGCACTAAACCCATCTGGTCCTGGGCTTTTTTTGGTTGGGAGGCTTTTGATGACTGCCTCTATTTTTTTTTTTTATTGTGTATAAAGTAAGGTTTTTTTTAAGTTGAACAACTTTTTTTTTTAAAAAAAGATAAATGTACAGATTTTAAGCATTTTTGCATAAAAGTATACGAATACTTTTTTGTCAGTACTTGATTTTTTTTAAAGGTTTGATAGTATGCATTAAAATCTAACTAGTTACAATGAGCATAAAGTACATGTAAAACAAAATGTAACCAGGAAATAGTCAGATTTTCTTGGTGTGTAAAAATTAAGCATAACAACTTTTCATTTTCTTTTTTTTTTTGTTGGCCTTTGATATTCTTGAGCTTCCTAAAGTCTGTGAATTGTTTCTGGGGTGTTCAGAGCCTTATGGGGTTAGTATCCAATTATCACTGACTGTATATTATGTTTGCTCTTTTGTGACTGGGTTACCTCACTCAGGATAATATTCTCTAGATGCATCCATTTTCTTAAGAATTTCATAGTCATTGTGTCTGATAGCTGAGTTGTACTCCATTGTGTAAATATATCACAATTTTTATTTCCATTCATCTACTGATGGAAATCTTGGTTTTTCCCAGCTTCTGGCTATTATAAATAGGGCTGCTTTGAACATTGTGGTACATGTGTCTTTGTTATATGTTGGATCTTCTCTGGGGTATGTGCTTAGAAGTGGAAAAACTGGGTCTTCAGGTATTACTATGTCCAAGTTTCTGAGCAATTGCCAGACTTATTTCCAGAGTGGTTGTATCAGTTTGCAACCCCACCAGCAGGGAAAATGTATTCCACTTTCTCTGCATCCTGGCCTGCATCTGCAGTCATCTGTATTTTTGATCTTAGCCATTCTGGTTGGTGTGAGGTGGAATCTCAGGGTTGTATTGATTTGCATTTTCCTGAGTCCTAATGATGTCTAGCACTTTTTTAGATGCTTTTCAGCCATTTGATATTTCTCAATTGAGAACTTTGTTTAGCTCTGTACCCCATTTTTAATAGGGTTGTTTGATTCTCTGGTCTCTAACTTCTTGATTTCTTTGTATACCTTGGATATTAGGCCTTTATCTGTTGTGGGGTTGGTACAGATCTTTTCCCACTTTGTTGCCTGCCATTTTGTTTTCTTCACAGTGTCCTTAGCCTTACAGACACTTTGCAATCTCATTAAGTCCCATTTGTCATTTTTTGACCTTAGCGCATGAGCCATTGGTGTTCTGTTCAGGAATTTTTATTCTGTGCCTATGTGTTCTAAGGTTTTCCCTACTTTCTCTTCTAATAGTTTGTGTACCTGATTTAATGTGGAGATTTTTGATCCACTTGCACTTGAGCTTTGTACAAGGACATAAGAACGGGTTGTTTTCATTTTTCTGCATGCTGATTGCCAGTTGGACCAACACCATTTGTTGAAGAGGCTGTTTTTTAATTTTTTTATTGAATGTTCAAAGCTCCTTTGTGTAAAATCAAGTGACCATATATTTGAGGGCTCATTTCTTGATCCTCAATTCTATTCCATTGTTCCTTGTGCCTATCTCTGTACTAGTACCATGCAGTTAAGCACAATTTCCTTGTAATATAGCCTTAGGTCAGGGATAGTGATTCCTGCAGATTTTTTTTTTGTTGTTTAGGATGAATTTTGCTATTCTACGTCATTTGTTATTCCAGATGAAATTGCACATTGCTTTTTCCAACCCTATGAAGAATTGTGTTGGAATTTTGATGAGGATTGCATTCAATCTGTAGATTGCTGTTGATATGATGGCCATTTTTACAATGTTGATTCTTCCAATTCATGAGCATGAGAGATGTTTCCATTTTCTAAGATCTTCCTCAATATCCTTCTTTAGAGTTTTGAAGTTCTTGTCATACATGTCCTTCACTTGCTTAGTTAGAATCACTCCAAGGTGTTTCATATTGTTTGTGACTATTGTGAAGGGTATCTTTTCCCTAATTTCTTTCTCCACATGTTTGTCCTTTGACTAGGCGAAGGCTACAATTTGTTTGAATTAATTTTATATCCAGTCACTTTGTTGAACTTGTTTATCAGTTGTAGAAGCTCTCTGGTGGAATTTTGTGGTCACTTACGAACACTATCATGTCATCGGCAAACAGTGATGTTTTTATCTTTCTTTCCAATTTGTATCCCTTTGATTTCCTTTTGCTCTCTAATTGCTCTAGCTAGGATTTCCAGTACTATTTAGGGGGAGAGTGGGCAGCCTTGTCGAGTCCCTGATTTTAGTGGGATTGCTTCAAGTTTCCCACCATAAGTTTGATGTTGGCTGTTGGTTGGGAGGCTTTTGATGACTGCTTCTATTTCTTTAGGTGTTAAGGGATTATTTAGATAGCTTACCTGATCCTGGTTTATCTTTAGTATCTTTCATGTGTCTAGGAATTCTTTCATTTTCTCCAGATTTTTCAGCTTTATTGAGTCTATGCTTTTGTAGTAAGATCTAATGATTTCTTGAATTTCTTCAGTTTCACTTATTATATATCTACTTTCCTTTCTGATTTTGTTAATTTGGATACTCTCTCTTTGCTCTCTAGATAGTCTGGCTAAGGGTTTACCAATCTTGTTAATTTTCTCAAAGAACTAGCTTTCTTTTGTTGATTCTTTGAATGGTTCTTTTTGTTTCTATTTGGTCTATTTCTTTTCTAAGTTTGACTATTTTGCCATCTACTCCTCTTGGTTGTTTCTGCTTCCTTTTGTTCTCGAGCTTTCAACTGTGATGTCAAGTTCTCAGTGTATGCTCTCTCCAGTTTTTATTTGGAAGCACTCAGAGCTATGAGTTTTCTTCTCAGTACTGCTTTCATTGCATCCCATAGGTTTTGGTATGTTGTTTTCGTTTTCATTAAATTCTAGAAAATCCTTACTTTTTTCCTTTATTTCTTCTTTAACCCTGCTATCATTTAATAAAGCATTGTTTAGTTTCCATGTGTATATGGGCTTTTTAAAATCAGTTTTGAACAAGGTGTCATGAGGTGCTGAGAAGTAGGTACATTCTTTTGTTTTAGGATGATATGTTCTGTAGATATCTATTAATTCCAATTGGTTCATAACCTCTGCTAGTTTTACTGTGTCCTTGTTCAGTTTCTGTTTCCATGATTTGTCCATTGGTGAGAGTGGGGTTTTTTGGGCTCCCACTGTTATTGTGTGGGGTGCAAAGTATTATCGAGCTTTAGTTGGGTTTCTTTTATGAATATGGCTGCTCTTGTATTTGGAGCATATATATTGAGGATTGAGAGTTTCTTCTGACAAATTTTTGTTGTAATGAGTAAAAAGTGTCCTCCCTTACCTTTTTTTTTTGATAACTTTTGGTTGAAAATCTACTTTATTCGATATTAGACTGGCCACTCCAGCTTTTTTTTTGGGGCCATTTGCTTGGAAGTTTTTTTTTTCCAACTTTTTCTCTGAGATAGTGTCTGTCTTTGTCTCTGAGATGAGTTTCTTGTATGCAGCACAATGTTGGGTTTTGTTTATTTATCCAGTCTGATAGCCTATATCTTTATATTGGGGAATTGAGTTCATTTATATTAACAGATATTAAGGAATAGTGGTTGCTGTTTTCTTCTATTTTTGCTTTTAGAGGTAGAATTGAGCCTGTTTTTCTTCTTTTTGTTTTTGTGCTTAGTTATTTCCTTGTTTTTACTGGATGTAATTACCCTCATATTATTGGGTTTTCCACCTACAATTTGTTGTACTGCTGGATTTGTGGTCAGATATTGTGTAAATTTAGGTTTGTCCTGGAATATCTTGGTCTCTCCATCTATGGTGATTGAGAATTTTTTCGGTATATCAGTTTAGGCTGACACTTGTGTTCTCTTAGGGTCTGCCTGATGTCTGTCCAGTTTCTTCTAGGTTTCATACTTTCTGTTGAGAAGTCATGTGTGATTCTGATTGGTCTGCCTTTATATGTTACATGGCCTTTTTTCTTTACTGCTTTTAGTATTCCTTTTTTGCTTTGGGCACTTGGAATTTTGACTATTATTTGTCAGGAGGAATTCCGTTTCTGGTCCACTCTATTTGGAATTATGTAGGCTTCTTTTATGCTCATGGTCATCTCATTTTAAGGGTAGGAAAATTTCCTTCTATGATTTTATTGAAGATATTTACTGTGCCTCTGAGTTGATATTCTTCACCCTCTTCTATTCCTATTATCCTTAGGTTTGGTCTTCTCATTGTGTCCTGGATCTCCTGAATATTTTGGGTTAGGATCTTTCTGGCTTTTTCGTCTTCTCTGACCATTTTTTTTTTGTTTTTTGTTTTTTGTTTTTTGTTTGTTTTCTATATTGTCTTCGGCCCCTGAGATTCTCTCTTCCATCTCTTGTAGTCTGTTGGAATTCCTTCTTCAATTCCTTCATCTCTTTTGTTCTGTTTTTCTCTAGTTCTTTGATTTCTTTGAGTGTTTTTCTTGTTTTCTCTTTAAAACCTTCTATTTCTTTATGCTTGCCCTCCCTTTCTTGTTTAAGTATCTCTATCATTATCTTGAGCTATGATTTTGGGTCTGAGTCTTCTTTTTCTTGAGTCTTTGGCATTCTACTGTTTGCTTTGATGTGAGACCTGGATTCTGGTGATGCTAGGTTTTTTTTTGGTTTTCATCGGTTAAGTTTATTTGCTTTCCTCCTGCCATCCTGTTGTCTTTGATTTTAAGTGGTCTTGTTGTCAGTGATTGGTTCCTGTCTCTTCCGTGTTCCTGGCTTGTGTCCCTGGATCTCTGCTGTCTCCGGTGGCAGAAGGCTTGAGTGTTTGTTTAACATATACAGGCCCTCTGAGTGGAAACCGTGGCCCTACGGTAGAGTTCCTGCTTCCCTATTCCTGCTTCCCTAAACCACTGGTAAGGGTGCGTGCTTTTTGAGAGCTTGGGCCAGACCTCTCTGTGCCCCAGCTACTTGCAGAGCACTCTAACTAGGCCTGTGTCCCTGGATCTCAGCTGTTCCTGGTGGCAAATGGTCTGAGAGTTTTTACCACATGCAAGGGCCGTCTGGGTAGAAAACGAGACCCTATAGCAGAGTTCCTGCCCCCCCCCCCGAACAAATGTGGGGACACTCTTTCTGCATACTCGGCCCAGACCTTTTTGTACCTCAGCTTCTTGCAAAGCAGTCTCACCAGGCATGTGTCCCTGGATCTGCACTCCTCCTGGTGTGTTCTCCTTTCTACGAAGGACTGAGGCATCAACCTTCTGGCCTTCTTTTTGAGCTTAATAAATTCTGTGGATGGTTTCTTGGATATTGGGATCTCCTTGATTAATAACCTCTGTTAGTTTTATTATTCTCTGCTGAGATTCTGTCTTGTTGTGTATTTTGTTGAGGGTGAGGTGTTGACGTTTCTTCATTTGATTGTTTCCTTTGTTGCCTGGAAGATTTTATTTAGATAAAATTATATTACTCGATTGTTGGCTTTTGTGCCTGTGTTATAGAGGTCCTATTATAAAGTTCTTATTTGTGCCTGTCAGTTTATGTGTTCTTCTCATATTTCCTACTAGCAAATACAGGGCATCAAGTCTGATGTTGAAGTCTTTTATCCACCTGGAGTTGAGTTTTATGTCTTGGTAAAGCTTTTTCATGTTGAAAAATTCAGGTTTTCTATTACCATCTGTTAAATATACTGTCTATTTTGGTTTATTTGTCAAAGGTCAGACTACTGTCATTATGCAGTTATATTTGGGTATTCTATTCTACTTTGTTCTAATGATCTATGCATTTGCTTTCTGCCTGTATTATGATGTTCCCTCCCTCTATGCCCATGGCTCAATGGTATAATTTGAAATTTGTCTGTTGATACTCTTTCTTCAGTATTCACTTTGGTTATCATAGTTTTTTTTTGTGCCTTTATATAACATTTGAGATTGCTTTTCTCTATGTCTGTAAAAATGGTACTAGTGTTTGTGGGGACTTCATCACATTTGTAGGTTAATTTTTGTAGGATATCCATTTTCACATTGGTTCTTCTGAACCATGGGAATGAGTACTCTTTCTATCTTCTTGTATAGTCCCAATTTCTTTTTTCAATGTTTTTGTTGTGGAAGTTATTTCTTTAGTTAGTCCTTCCCCTCCATTGCCAGATGCTTTTCCTTTCTTTCTTTCTTTCTTTCTTTCTTTCTTTCTTTCTTTCTTTCTTTCTTTCTTTGTTTCTTTCTTTCCTTCCTTCCCCTTCCTTCCTTCCTTCCTTCCTTCTTTCCTTCCTTCCTTCCTTCCTTTTTTCTTTGCTACCAGTAGAATTGTTTTCTGGATTTCTTTTTCAATACTTTTTTATTGGCTTCTAATTTTTTTGTATGTTAGTTTTGTATACTTTGTTAAATGTATTTTTCAGTTCTAAGAGTGTTTTAGTAGAGTCTTTAAGTTTTGTTATGTATTGAATCATGTTATTTACATGTAGGGCTTTTATAATACTTTGACTTCTTTTTCTATTAGTATTTCTTCTTTTCTTCCTTCCTTCCTCTCTCCCACCCTTCTTCCCTTTGTCGTTTTTTGCTTTGCTTTTGTGTTATTGATCTAGCTAAGATGTCAAGAATTATATTGAATTGAAGTGGAGAGAATTGGCACTCTAATCTTGTTTCTGCTCTTTGCCCCCTTTATGGTAGGTGTTTTAATTATGCTATTCATGTTTAAATTTAATATTTTCTGTGAATGTCTATTCACCTATATGTATATAAAAATTCTCAATTATATAATATATGAAATTGGAAGCTTCGTAAATATTTCTTCTTAAAACATATTAAAGTAATTAAATAACTGTTTGTAGTCAGGATTTGAGCTAATTATCTAAGTTAGATACTAATTATAATGTTTAATATTTACAACAAAATATTCAACAATATAATATTTCTGTTTTTCCTTTTTGTGTTTAATGTTGTTTCATGAAACCTGAAATCTTTTAGTTGCACTGGACAAAACAAGCAGTTCTCCAGGGGAAAAAATCTGAACTATGAGCACATTTAAAACTATCTAGAGTTTTCAGAATCTTTTGCTCATGGGTCTCTTGAGATTTGACTAATTAGCTTCATATATTTTATGTTAGGTTATTATTAGGTATTTTAGGCTAAAGAAATTAGGAAAACCAGTTGTGAAAATGCTTCCTCTTAGTGCAGGTAAAATGTACCGTGATGTTTAAGCAACCAGAAGTATGGCTTTATTTGTAAATATTCTTGTTTTGAAAACTCTATGAGAATGATTTATACTGTAAATGCTTTTGTTTATCTAAAGCAAAAGATAGGTATTATGCTGAAAAAGTAATTAAATAGCACAGAAAAATAACTGTAATTATTTTGATATATAGTAAAAAGTTAATTGGATTTGTTTTTGAGCTAGAATAATGTATCCAAAAATATAAAAGACACTAGAAAACATCAAGCAACTTTGAAAAACTTTGAATATATTCTAGGGGTAATTTTTCAATACTTAGTCATTTTGTAATATCATTTAGAGCATATGAAAAGAGAATAATACTTACAAATCAAAAATTAGATTTATTTTTTATATTTTCTCTTGTTTAAAAAATTTATTTATTTTTATTTTGTGCATTTTTATGCTTTTATATATGTATGTATACTTCTTGCTGGTCACTGCTGAGGAGGCCAGAAGGTTCTCCAGGATCTAAAGTTACAGAAAGATATGAACTGTCACTAGGGTGTTGATAAGCCTAATCAGTTTTGTTTCTAAAAACAGAAAGTGCTCTTAGTCATTGAGCTATCTTTCCAACTCCATCTTCTGTGTTGCATGCACTTATTTTATTTCCTAATTATAAGTAGTTAGTTAAAGAGTTTTAATAAGAGCTATAACTTTCCTTTGTTATATTTATACTCATAAGTAGTTATTTGAAAAGCATGTAGAGTTACTTATATTTTTCTCAATAATCAATAGAAACTGGGGTTTTAATTAAATAGAAGATTTTGAATTATTCTGGATATAATGCAGGTTTCACAACAAATTGATAGGTAAAAGTTCAGAGTTTGTCTTGAGGGAATAATGAACTTACATATTAAGCAAAACAGGAGTAAAAATATGCACAGATGATGTTTCTGATGTGTGCTTTGCTCAAACTTAGCCGATGAATGTAGGTTACTAAACTTATGACCCTGTATTAGGAACCTCTTTAATAAATATTTCCTTTAAGAAGTAGGAATTAGAAATCTGTCTTGGAGGATTCTCATATGACAGATTTAAGGCTATGTGGGGGACTACTCATGATATGCAACAAAGACGTTAGTCTGGCCTTTTGCACTGTGAGTATTCTAACAGTTGTAAATGAATGTGCATTATATGAAGAATGAGAATGATTTTAAGATACAGACAAGTGTAAGAGAAGATCATTTAACATATCCCATTTTGTGGGTGTTCCTCTGTGGGTGTTTGTGGCTTATAGGTAAATCAGCACCATATTCTTCCCTCTGCATTTACAGATGTCATATGAGTCTTCTTCTGAACTTATTTTCAGTTACTACTCTGTGCCAAGTGAATGTATCAGGTCTCAAATTTTATCAACTTCTAAATTCTATATTTTGTATAACTACAAATCATTCTCTTCTAAATTCAACATTCATGGGGTTTTATGATGGTGATGAAGATTGGCTGTCCAAAAGAGAAATTCACAGTGGATACAGGTTCATTTGTATGCCTCCTACAGCTTTGGTACTTGAAAGGTGCTTGAAGTACTCTGATTGGTTATAATTATTTAGTTTTAAAAGAATTTTCAAGTGGAAACAAAAGTGAACAAATTATCTTTTACTTAAACTTTGCCCTCCAAGACAATGCATACTTTTCAAATTTTGTTGTTTTTAAATTTTTCTTTTTACACCATTTTCTTTTTCTTTAGTGTTATGATCCTTTTACATTTTTCTCTGTCACTTTAGAGCTCTGCACAGTTTACTTTCTTATCTTTAAAATTATAATCATAAATATTTTCATGTGTATTTGAAATAACTGAAACATATGTATTCTATGTTTCAGCAAATATTTATATACAATATGGTGTGATTCTGAGTTTTAAGATGGATTACACAAGATACAGGTATAGTCCTTAAATCTATTGGAGTTGAGTCTAGTTGAAAAGAAACATTGAATGTGTTACATTTAATTAATTATTAGCATAATAGAGTTTTTTGAAAAAATATATTTAAATTATGTTGATAGTACATTCTGATTACTAAGTAACTTGAACACTATTATTATTGAATAGGAGAAAGTTAATATATTTTTAATATCTTTTATTAGAAGGGGAGAGTTAGTATACTTTGAAAGTTCTTTCAGAAATAAAATTTCATGCTCTGTTTCTTTGTTTTATTTATTTTATGTATTCCTTAAATCAATTCACAGAATCATGGAAAAACTAAAAAAATTTAACATCAATATTTGTTAATTATCTAATATAGAATACCAATATACTGAATATGTGGTTTGGAATACTTGCTATGTTTAAATTGCATCATAAACTGTTAATATTTAAATTTATACAATAAATTAATAACTATATATCTAATAAATTGCTAGTGCCTGAGCAATGAGTTTATTTTGTTTTTCTGAATTGAAAACCTGTATTTTGTTCATGTGCTGTTTATTCTATAACAAGGTGTAACCTATACTATAATGTGATATATTCTTTATTTCAGGTTTGGAAAAATTGCCTTTTGCCACAACCTGGATACCTTCTGAGGACTAACTTTTCTGTTTGTGAGGTGAGCTTTCCAGGGCAGTGATTCTCGCCTATGCATCATGTTCTATGTATAAATAGTTAGTTAGAAAGTGAAATCAGACATTGATTTTTTTCTATACTGAAGGCAATCACCTGAATCCAGAAATATTACATGGACCAGAACATGACATGACTGCCGCATACTTCAGTGTGTGGTCTGTATTTTACAATTCTATGGGTACAATAAACAGTTTTCTTGTTTTGGTTTCATATGGGAACAATTAATAACTAAATTATTGTGTGTATTTTTAGTGCACATCACTGTTATGTAATATATTAAGCTACATATAATATATAACAATATATATGAAGCTACATTATATATATTACACATATATAAAAATAACGAGCATACTTACATTGAGAGAGAACATTGAAAATAGCTTTTCAGGAATTGCCAAGCATGCAACTATTATCATTGTGTATATTCACCATAATACCGTAGATATTCAGAAAGGAACCACCGTATGAATAGAGCGTTTGGATTTTTACTAACCACCATCATATTCTTGCTTCATGCCCACTCTCCACATCATTTCTGTCTGTCCCACCATTATATTCTTTGCTTCTATAACTCTGACTTCTTCAGACTTCATATGTTCAGAAGATCTTTCAGCATTTGTTTTCTTGTGCCTCCATTTCATTTAGCACAATTACTCCCAGGTTCATTAATGTTATTATGAGACCTTAAACTCCCTTCATTAATAGTCTACTGTATCTGTACTTGTGCGTATTTTTGTTTATTGCTATACATCCATAAAAAACAATTATGATATTTTAATATTGGTTACTATAAATGATGTTTCAATGATCATGGATCAAAGTAGGTTCATTTTTTTGGATGGTTAACTCCCAAAGTGATATTGGCTAATAATTCTCTAAGTTGTTTGCATCTTTCTATATATCTATGACTTTCAGTATCTTTCTGTCTCCCATTCCATCTCTCCAGTTTTCATCTATCTTTTCTCGCTATAATAATTTCTATTTATCCATTTTCTGTTTGTTCCTCTCCCCTTCTTTCCTTCTTTCCTTCCTTCCTTCCTTCCTTCCTTCCTTCTTTCCTTCCTTCCTTCCTTCCTTCCTTCTTTTCTTCCCTTTTTCCTTCCTTCCTTCCTTTGACAAGAATGAAATATAGGGCTCTATATGTTGGAAGACAGTGATTATATGCCAAAGCTTTATTTTAAAATTATTAAGAAATGGCTATATGCTTTCTTAAATGAATATAATTATATTCTCAGCTCTGTCCAATCTTCCACTTTTAAGGACACAACCCAAACCTTTTATTTTTAAATCTTTTATGAAAGCTATTTTAAGAAGAATAAAATGGTATTTCAGGGTGTTTGTATTTTGCAGCCCCTTGATAAGTAGCCATGTAAGCACTCGCTCATATATCTATTCATCTTTATGATAAAGGTTTATAGACAAATTAAAAAGGTTTTTATAAACTCAAGTTCTAACTTTTTGTGGATTGTTAATATAATTAGCATAACTTTCAGTTTCTTGTACTGCTGTCCTTTAGGTGGCACTGCAAATAGCAGAAATGGAAGGAACAAATTACTCTGTTGTGTCAGAATTTATGTTTGTGGGACTCACCAACTCCTGGAAGATGCAAGTTCTTCTCTTTGTGTTTGCCTCAGTGTTTTATATGGCTAGCATGATGGGAAACTCCCTCATCATTTTCACGGTGGCGTCTGACCCTCACTTACATTCTCCCATGTACTTTCTGTTGGCCAATCTCTCCTTCATTGATTTAGGTGTTTCATGTGTCACTTGTCCCAAGATGATTTATGACCTATTCAGAAAGCACAAAGTCATTTCCTTTAGAGGTTGCATCATTCAAATTTTTTTCATCCATGTTATTGGTGGTGTTGAGGTGGTGCTGCTCATAGGCATGGCATATGATAGATATGTAGCCATATGTAAGCCTCTTCATTATTTGACCATTATGAATGCAAAAATGTGCATTTTCATCCTTGTGGCTGCATGGGTGGTTGGCCTTATGCATTCTCTGGTTCAATTTGTTTATATAGTAAATTTACCATTCTGTGGACCAAATATTTTGGACAGCTTTTACTGTGACCTTCCTCGGTTCATCAGACTTGCTTGTGTAGATACCAACCAATTAGAATTAATGGTTTCAGCTAACAGTGGCTTCATCTCTGTAGGCTCCTTTTTCATACTGGTCATATCTTATATTGTCATAATAGTCACTGTTCAGAAACATTCCTCAGGTGGCTCTTCTAAAGCTTTGTCTACACTTTCTGCTCACATCTCTGTTGTGGTCCTATTCTTTGGTCCTTTGATATTTGTCTACACATGGCCTTCCCCCTCTACACACCTGGATAAGTATCTGGCTATATTTGATGCAGTTGGTACTCCTTTTCTGAACCCTTTGATCTACACACTGAGGAATCAAGATATGAAGACAGCTATGAAAAGAGTGTGCCGACAGCTATTAAAATATGGGAAAATCTCCTAAATGATTTCGGTGTGAACATTCATTGATGAATACAGTGTATAGTTCATCGAATTCAATGACGATTAATTTCCCTGATAGGACTTCTATACCTATATTGATATGTTGGTGGCTTTTGTCTTCTATGAGGAGAAATTTAAATTTGTCTAGACAACAAGAAATGAAGTTTATATTTTTGAGACAATGATTATTTTGATGCTGAATTGATTTAACAAAGAATATTTTTTTGTGAAGTAAACTTTAATTGTATGGAAGATGGAAGAGATTCTTTAAAGCCCAAAAAAAGAGAAAGATGTTTCCCCTTTTTGTCTCTGTCTGTCTTTCTGTCTCTGTCTGTTTTCTTACATGTAGGATTTAATGGGAGTACTTCATGGGAAATATACAAATTGACATTCATCTGGGTCTAATTTTCTATTTTCTGAACATTGCATACACTCTAGCAACTCTTTTGATTGTGATTATTCAAAATGTTTGGAATCTGCAACCATTACACATTTGATACAAAGAAATGTAGGCTGTCCAGTTAACATCATGACAGTCAAATTCATTTATGATTTTAGTTATTTACTTATTTATTTAGTGTTTTTTTATTTATTTTTGTATGTCTATGTCAGAATTCAGCACAAAATATATATGTTATTATAGAGCTGCAAATGAAACTATAGCAATTTTTCATCAGTTGTTAGTATCTCTAAGTACTTTACAGATATACCATGTAAACTAACTCATCCTAACACTATGGAACAGAATTAGTGCTGTAGTTCTGCTTTATTTTTCACATCCCCTTTTAATTCTTTCATTTTTCAAGTTAGTTGCAAGTGTATCATGATTATTGTCACCACTGAAATTGGAGGCACTATTAGACAAAGTGTTCGTTAACTGTCCCTGGTCTCCATCTCATGTCCAGTTTTCCTTATGAGATTCTAGTGCCTCTAGCTTTTTATCTATGATGAGATTACAACCTCCCTGGGACAATTTTTTTTGTGTTAAAAATTAGGTAAATCCATTTTCTATGAGCAATCATTTATATCTTTCATACTTTCATGCTTCATAGATTCAATGAGTGAGATAGACTCATCTACATAATTGCTCACTTAGTAATATGTGGGTTCATGGAAAGCCTCATTCAACCTACACACAAGTACTTGCCTGAAGTCTTATTTGACCAGGGGAAATATTTTATACCAAATAAAACATAACACAAAATTCATCATTCTACAAATGTGTGCCATGAAAGCGACTGACGTTATGGGTTTAGTGACATAGTTTACTCAGTTACAATGTGAAATACAAGCACACACCAGGGTTATGTGCTCTCTAATAGAAGATAAATAAAATCTATGATAATATACAGAAATAGCAGGGGCACTCTCCTATTTACACCACGTACATCCTGTTAAGAAATTTGGCTGTTGATTATAGCAATCCTCTGAGCCCTACTGGTGTAAAAACCTTCTAGTTGGTCTTGGATTACTTTTTAAAATAATTTTTTATTGGATATTTTCTGTATTTACATTTTAAATGTTATTTCACATTCCCCCTTTCCCATCCTCTTCCCATATTCCCTTGCTTCCATGAAGAAGTTCCCACTCCCAACCACCAACTCCCACCTTAGCACATTGACATTCCCCTACACAGGAAAAACGAGCCATCACTGGACCAAAGGCCTCTCTTCCTATTGATGCCAGACAATGCTGCCCTCTGCTACATATGCAACTGGAGCCATGGTCTCTCCATAAGTACTCAGTGGTTGGTGTTTTAGTCCCTGGGAAGTCTAGAGTGTGTTGTTGGTTGATAATGCTGTTCTTCCCATGGGGTTGCAACCCTTTCAGCTCCTTTACTTGTTTCTCTAGATCCTTCATTGAGGTCTTCATGCTCAGTCTGATGGTTAGCTGCAAGAATTCTCATCTGTGTCAGTATGGCTCTGGCAGAACCTCTGATGAGGCATTCATATCAGGCTGTTGCCAGTAAGCACCTCTTGTCATCAGCAATAGTGACTGGGTTTCGTGGCTGCATATGGAATGGATTTCCAGATAAGGAAGTCTCTTGTTGATCTTTTTTTTCAGTTCCTGCTCCTCTTATTTGTCCCTGTATTTCCTCCAGTGAGTATTTTGTTCTTCCTTTTAATAAAAAACAAGGCATCTACATTCCTGACTTCCATTTTTTGAGTTTCATAATGTCTGTGAATTGTTTTTTGGGTATTCATAGTTTTTTAGGCCAGTATCTTCTTATCAGTGAGTGCATAGCATATATGTTCTTTTGTGACTGGGTTACATCACTCAGATTAATAGCTTCTAGTTCAATCTGTTTACCTAAAAATTTCATGAAGTTGTTGTTTTTAATATCTGAGTAGTACTCCACTGTGTAAATGTACCACATTTTGTGTATTCACACCTCTGTTTAAGGACATCTGGGTCCTTTCTAGATTTTTGCCATTATAAACAGGGCTGCTATGAGCATAGGGGAACATCTGTCATTATTGTATATTAGAACATATCTAGGATCTATGCAGGGAGTTTAGGTTGTACTATGTCCACTTTTTTGAGGAACCACCAGACTGATTTCCAGAATGGTTGTACCAGCTTGCAATCCCACCAACAACAGAGGAGTGTTCCTCTTTCTTCACATCCTCTCCAGCATCTGCTGTCAACCGAGTTTTTGATTTTAGCCATTCTGAATGGTGTGGGGTGGAATTTCAGGGTTTTTTTGATTTTCATTTCCCTGATGACTAGGATGTTGAACATTTTCTTAGGTGCTTCTCAGCCATTCAGTAGTTTCAGTTGAGACTTCTTTATTTAGCTCTGTACTCCATTTTTTATAGGATTGTTTGATTCTCTGGAGTCTAACTTTTTGAGTTCTATGAATTTATTGTATATTAGCCCTCTATCAGATGTAGGATTAGTAAAGATCCTTTCCCAATCTGTTGGTTGCCATTTTGTCCTATTTGCAGTGTCCTTTGTCTTAGAGAAGATTTGAAATTTCATGTGGTCCAATTTTTCAATTCTTGGTTTTAGATCCTAAGCCATTGGTGTTCTGCTCAGGAACATTACCCCTATACCTATGTGATCTAAGGTTTTACGAGTTTCTTTTCTTTTAGTTTCAGTGTACATGATTTTTATTTACTGGGGAATAAAGGTTTATTCTCAAAGTGAAATCCTTTAGGATGGATACTCAATGTTTGATTTGGGCAATATTCTCTGAAATTAATTGAGAGAAAACACAAGATTGAAAAGTAATTTGCTATTCTATTTGGTCTAATCACACAATTTTTTTCTTTTGCATAAGTCTGGGGTTTGCACATAATCAGGGGTTACTCAGGACAGAAAGATAATTGGGCTTAAAAGGGTTAGGGAGTAAGTCTTGTACTTCATCTTAATATCTCTTTAGGAAAGAAAAAAAAAACAAGAAGATTAGTAGCTTAAAACTTCAGCTATAAAAACCTAATACAACAGATTTGCTTTGTGTACTTCACAAGTCACATTGAGTCACTGGCACTTAGGCACAAGGGCAACCCTTCAAAACCTGGAGACCTTGAATATTAGGTCATAAGATAAAAAAAGAGTTCATGGTCTTACATTCAGCAAATTCACCTAAAATAGTCTTATTTTGTAGAATTAAGACAAAAGAAAACATTACATATATTACAAGCTTATTATATGTATTTACATGGCTTTAAATATCACAAACATAACTCCCTACTTCAAGCAAGGTATGCATAGGTGAGGCCAGGTCACTTTAGCAGCTTTGTAGGGTGCTCTTCTATAAATGTTCTCAGAATGTTAGTCGCCATTATCTGTTATTGGAGATTTGGTACATCTCTGGGTAAATGCTTATCCACTGCATTTAAGAAATGGCTGGGCCATACTTTGCCTCTACACATTTTACCCATGTGTAACTTAAGAAGCAGCTATTTTCTTTTTAAAAATGGCTAAATGGTTATTGTTTGATTTCTTCAGAAATTGTGTAGTATCCCATAAATCTTAGTTTTCCCTCTTAAACAATAAAAAAGCTATGGTTACTGTTCCCCAAATCTAATTTAGTTAGCAACACTACCAAGTAGAATTGATTAGTCACTTACTGTTTAAATTGCATTGACACTCTTAAGAATATAGTGTATATAACACATAAATGTCTGCTTATACTTTTATCAGTTTTTCACAAAATGTCAAACTACTTTTGGCTATGTGTAAACATTACAAAATTTAAAATTAGTATGTATCCGATTTTATACCTGTACTTTAAGTAAGGTTTTAAGTTGAAATGTCATTGTTTCCTTATCTGAAGGGTTCAAGGAAACATGAACCCAGTGGCTTGGTGGCTTGGGGAGAACACTTGGTGATGGTGGCTCACTAAAGTTGGCTCCAGCATAGTTCTGACTGGCTTGAGACTTAACAAGCAAGCTAGGACTTGACAAGTTAGCATTGTAGTTGGGGCTGTTAGAAAGGCTCTTGCTTTTTCCTCCATTTTGCATGGACTGCCACCTGTTGCTGATGGATCATACCCATGTCCTCTTTCCTTTGTCTTAGGAACAGTCTTTATCTGGGAATTCTGATCCTCTGTCTTCTGTCTATTGTGCTGTTGTTGGTTCTTACTAGCATTTCTAGGTTGTGGGTCTGGAATGTTATACCTCTCTCCACCACCAATCTTCAGCTTCTTTGTCACCTTTCAGGCTGCTTTTCAGATTTCAGGATTTCCACTACTTGTCCTCTTCCTTGCTGCCAAGCCCAAGATAAGAGACGTTGCTTTCTGCTAGATCCTTTCCTTTGTCTCAATACACAAGTTTTCATGAGGCAATCTGCTGATTTCAGCCTAGGAGCTGAGGCCCACATCGGGTCTCCTCAGCACACAAGTTTGAGAGAAGTCCTAGCGACTACAGGCGGCGGCTGTGGCTCCCTCTCGACCTCCAAGCCTCCTTCCCTCTCTAGGGAGAAACGATGCACGGATCAAACAGCCCACGAGCGAGTTCACGGATCACAACTCCGTCTTGGACCAACCTCCTACTCATGATTTTTTTAAATTGAACTACGTTATTTAAAAAAACAAAGATAAATGTACAATTTTTAAGCATTTATGCATAAAAGTATATGAATACATTTTTTCAGTACTTAATTATTTTAAAAAGATTTGATAGTGTGCATTAAAATCTCACAAGTTACAATGAGCAAAAAGTACATGTAAAACAAGATGTAACTTGGAAACTGTCAAAGTTTTCTGAGTATGTAAAGATTAAGCATAATGGTTTTTAATTTTTTTCTTTTTTCTTTTGGCCTTTGTTTTCCTTGAACTTCATATAATCTGTGAGTTATTTCTGAGGTGTTCAGAACTTTCAGGGGCTAGTATCCAATTATCAGTGACTGCGTATTATGTCTGTTCTTTGTGACTGGGTTATCTAACTCAGGATGATATTCTCTAGATGCATCCATTTTCTTAAGAATTTCATGAAGCCATTGTTTCTGAAAGCTGAGTAGTACTCCATTGTGTAAATATACCACAATTTTTGTATCCATTCATCTACTGAAGGACATCTGGGTTCTTCCCAGCTTCTGGCTATTATAAATAAAGTTTCAATGAACATTGTGGTACATCTGTCTTTGTTGTGTGTTGGAGCATCTCTGGGGTATATGCACAGAAGTGGAATAACTGGGTCTTCAGATATTACTATGTCCAATATTCTGAGGAATCAACAGACTGATTTCCAGAGTGGTTGTACCAATTTACAACCATATCAGCAGTTGAGAAATGTTCCCCTTTCTCCACATCCTTGCCAGCATCTACTGTCATTTGAATTTTTGATCTTAGAAATTCTGGTTGGTGTATGGTGAAACTCAGGGTTCTTTTGATTTGCATTTCCCTGAGAGTTTATGATGTCTAGCACCTACTTAGATGCTTCTTAGCCATTCGATTTTCCTCAAATGAGAACATTGTTTAAATCTGTACACCATATTTAATAGGGTTGTTTGATTCTCTGGTGTCTAACTTCTTGAGTTCTTTGTATACCTTGGATATTAGGCATCTGTCAGATGTGGGGTTGGTAAAGATCTTTTCCCAATCTGTTAGCTGCCATTTTGTTTTCTTGACAGTGTCCTAAGCCTTACAAAACTTTGCAATCTCATTAAGTTCCATCTGTCGATATTTGACCTTAGAGCACGAGCCATTAATGTTCTGTTCAGGAAATTTTCTCCTGTGCCTATGTATTCTAAGGTTTCCCTACTTTCTCTTCTAATAATCTCAGTGTACTTGGTTTAATGTGAAGATTTTTGATCCACTTGAATTTGAGCTTTGTACAAGGGAATAAGAAAGGGTCTACTTTCATTCTTATGCATGCTGAGTCTCAGTTGAACCAACGCCATTTGTTGAAGAGGCTGTTCTTTTTCCATTGAATGTTTGTCAAAATCAAGTGACCATATATGTGAGGGCTCATTTCTGGATCTTCTTTTTTTTTTTTTTTTTTAAACGACTTTATTTTGCAAAACAAAGATAAATGTAAAGATTTTAAACATTTTTTGCTTAAAATTATACATTTTTGTCAGTACTGTTTTTTCAGACATTAAAATAAATTTTACATAAAACAATGTGAATATGTTTTTTAGTCAGTACTTGATTTTTTTCAAGGGCTTGACAGTATGCATTGAAAATGTACTAGTTGCAATAAGCGTAAAGTACATGCAAAACAAAACGCAACATGGAAATAGTCAAAGTCTTCTTGTTTTGTGAATATATGTATATTTTTTGTTTTCTTTATTTCTTGAACTTCATACAGTCTGTGAATTGTTTCTGGGGGAGTGCAAGCCTCTGGGTTTAGCATCCCACTATCAGTGACTGCATATTATGTCTGTTCTTTTGTGACTGGGTTATCTCACTCAGGATGATCTTCTCTAGATGCAGCCATTTTCTTAAGAATTTGGTTAAGTCATTGTTTCTGGTGGCTGAGTAGTATTCCATTGTGTATATGTACCATAATTTTTGTATCCATTCGTCTTCTGAAGGACATCTGGGTTCCTTCCAGCTTCTGGCTATTATAAATAGAGCCGCTATGAACATTGTGGTGCATATATTTTTATTGTGTATTAAAGTGTCTCTAGGGTATATGCCCAGAAGTGGAATAGCTGGGTCTTCAGGTAGTACTATATCCAATTTTCTGAGGTATCGCCAGACAGATTTCCAGAGTGGTTGTATTAGCTTGCAACCCCACCAACAGTGGAGAAGTGTTCCTCTTTCTCCGCAGCCTTGCCAGCATCTGCTGTCATCTGAGTTTTGGATCTTGGCCAATCTGACTGGTGTGAGGTGGAATCTTAGGGTTGTTTTGATTTGCATTTCCCTGATGGCTAAGGATGTCGAGCACTTCCTCAGATGTTTTTCGGCCATTCGGTGTTCCTCAACTGAAAATGATTTGTTTAGCTCTGTACCCCATTTTTTAATAGGGTTATTTGATTCTCTGGTGTCTAGCTTTTTGAGTTCCTTGTACACCTTGCATATTAGGCCTCTATCTGATGTGGTGTTGGTAAAGATCTTTTCCCATTCTGTTGGTTGCCGTTTTGTTTTCTTGACGATGTCCTTAGCCTTACAGAAACTTTGCAATCTCATTAAGTCCCATTTGTTAATCTTTGACCTTAGAGCTTGAGCCATTGGTGTTTTGTTCAGGAAATTTTCTCCTGTGCCTATGTGTTCTAAGGTTTTCCCTACTTTCTCATCTAATAGTTCCAGTGTATCTGGTTTAATGTGGAGATTTTTAATCCACTTACACTTGAGCTTTGTACAAGGAGATAAGAACGGGTCTATTTTCATTCTTTTGCATGTTGAGTGCCAGTTGGACCAGAACCATTTGTTGAATAGGCTGTCCTTTTTCCATTGAATGTTTACTGCTCCTTTGTCAAAAATCAGGTGACCATATACATGAGGGCTCATTTCTGGATCTTCTATTCTATTCCATTGATCCACTTGCCTATTTCTGTACCAGTACCATGCAGTTTTTAGCACAATTGCCTTGTAATATAGCTTGAGGTCAGGGATAGTGATTCCCGCAGATGTTTTTTTGTTGTTGAGGATGGATTTCGCTATTCTAGGTCTTTTATTATGCCAGATGAAATTGCACATTGCTCTTTCTAACTCTTTGAAGAATTGAGTTGGAATTTTGATGGGGATTGCATTGAATCTGTAGAATACTTTTGGTGAGATGCCCATTTTTTTTTACAATATTGTTCCTTCCAATCTGTGAGCATGGGGGATCTTTCCATTTTCTGAGATCTGTGATTAACTTCTTTAGAGGTTTGAAGTTCTTGTCATACAGGTCCTTCACTTGCTTAGTTAGAGTCACACCAAGGTATTTCATATTGTTTGGGACTATTGTGAAGGGTGTCTTGTCTCTAATTTCTTTCTCGGCATGTTTGTCCTTTGAATAGAGCATGGTCCTGATTTGTTTGAGTTAATTTTGTATCTAGTCACTTTGCTGAACTTGTTTATCAGCTTTAGGAGTTCTCTTGTGGAACTTTTGGGGTTACTTACATACACTATCATGTCTGCTGCAAATAGTGATGTTTTTACTTCTTCTTTTCCAATTTGTATCCCTTTGATTTCCTTTTCTAATTGCTCCAGCCAGGACTTCCAGTACTATGTTGAATAGGTAGAGGGAGAGTGGGCAGCCTTGTGTAGTCCTGATTTTACTGGGATTGTTCTAAGTTTCTCAGCAATAAGTTTGATGTTGGCTGTTGGTTTGCTGTATATTGCTTTTATTAGGTTTAGGTAAGGGCCTTGGATTCCTGTTCTTTCCAAGACTTTTAACATGAAGGGGTGTTGAATTTTGTAAAATTCTTTCTCAGCATCTAGTGAAATGACCATGTCGTTTTTTTCTTTGAGTGTGTTTATATGGTGGACTATGTTGATGGATTTCCGTATATTAAACCATCCCTGCATCGCAAGGATGAAGCCTATTGATCATGGTGAGTGATCATTTTGATTTTTTTCTTGAATGTCTTGGTCTCTCTATCTATGGTGATTAAGAATTTTTCTGGGTATAGCAGCTTGGGCAGACACTTGTTTTCTCTTAGGGTCTGCATGATGTCTGTCCAGGGTCTCTTAGTTTTCATAGTCTCTGTTGAGATATAGGGTGTGATTCTGATTGGCCTGCCTTTATATGTTACATGACCTTTCCCCCTTATTGCTGTTAGTATTCTTTCTTTGCTTTGGGCATTGGGCGTTTTGACTACTATGGGTTGGGAGGAATTTCTTTTCTGGTCCACTCTACTTGAAGTTCTGTAGGCTTCTTTCATGCTCATGGTCATTTCATTTTTAAAGGTAGGGAAGTTTTCTTCTATGATTTTGTTAAAGATATTTATGGTGCCTCTTAGTAGATATTCTTCTCCCTCTTCTATTCCTGTTATCCTTAGGTTTGGTCTTCTCATTGTGTCCTGGATCTCCTGGACATTTTTCCTTTGGAGCTTTTTGGTTTTTGCATCTTCTCTGACTCTTTTGTCAATGTTTTCTTTTTTTCCTCTTTTTCCTTTATTTTAAGAAACAAAGATAAATGTACCAATTTCCAGCTTTTTCGCATAAAAATATAGGAATACATTTTTAAGGTTGTAATTAAGTATTTGTGGGTACATATACCTACATATATGTATATATGTAACGATAATATAGGAAAAGAGGCTTTTAATTTGAGGGTATAGGATAGAAATTAGGAGGAGCTGTAGGAAGGAAAGGGGGACATGCTATAGCTCTATTTTCATTAAGATATATTCTTTTTTTTTGATGAACCTCACACTGTCTGTGAGTTGTTTTTGGGGTGTTCAGAGCATTCTGGGGTTAGCATCCCACTATCAGTGACTGCATATTATTTCTGTTCTTTTGTGACTGGGTTATCTCACTCAGGATGATCTTCTCTAGATGCAGCCATTTTCTTAAGAATTTGGTTAAGTCATTGTTTCTGGTGGCTGAGTAGTATTCCATTGTGTAAATGTACCACAATTTTTTGTCCATTCATCTACTGAAAGACATTTGGGTTCTTTCTAGCTTCTGGCTATTATAAATAGGGCTGCAATAACATTGTTGTTCATGTATCTTTGTTGTATGTTGGAGCGTCTCTGGGGTAAATGCCCAGAAGTGGAATAGCTGGGTCTTCAGGTAGTACTATGTCCATTTTATTTTGAGGAACTGCCAGACTTATTTCCAGAGTGGTTGTATCAGTTTACAATCCCACCAGCAGTGGAGAAGTGTTCCTCTTTTTGCACATTCTCACCAGCATCTGTTGTCATCTGAGTTTTGGTTCTTGGCCAATCTGACTGGTGTGAAGTGGAATCTCAGGGTTGTTTTGATTTGCATTTCCCTGATGGCTAAGGATGTCGAGCACTTCCATAGATGTTTCTCAGTCATTCGATATTCCTCAATCGAGAACGGTTTGTTTAGCTCTGTACCCCATTTTTTAAATAGGGTTGTTTAAATCTCTGGTGTCTAGCTTTTTGAGTTCTTTGTATTCTTTGGATATTAGGCCTCTATGTGATGTGGGGTTGGTAAAGATCTTTTCCCACTCTGTTGGCTGCCGTTTTCTTTTCTTGACTGTGTCTTTAGCTTTACAGAAACTTTGCAATCTCATTAAGTCCCATTTGTCAATCTTTGACATAGAGCATGAGCCATTGGTGTTCTGTTCAGGAAATTTTCTCTTGTGCCTATGTGTTCTAAAGTTTTTTCCTACTTTCTCATCTAATAGTTTCAATGTATCTGGTTTAATGTGGAGATCTTTGATCCACTTATACTTGAGCTTTGTACAAGGAGATGAGAAAGATTCTATTTCCATTCTTTTGCATGCTGAGTGTCAGTTGGACCAACACCTTTTATGAAGAGGCTGTTTTTTTCTTGAATGTTTACAGCAACTTTGTCAAAAATCAGGTGACGATATACGCGAGGGCTCATTTCTGGATCTTCTATTCTATTCCATTGTTCCATGTGCCCATTTCTGTACCAGTACCATGCAGTTTTCAGCAAAATTGCCTTGTAATATTGCTTGAGGTCAGGGAAAATTATTCCTGCAAATGTTTTCTTGTTGTTGAGGATGGATTTTGCTATTCTAGGTCTTTTGTTATTCCAGAGGTAATTGCACATTGCTCCTTCCAGCTCAATAAAGAACTGGGTTGAAATTTTGATGGGGATTGCATTGAATCTCTTGGTTGCTTTTGGTACAATGTCCATTTTTAGAATGTTGATCCTTCCAATCTATGAGCATGGGAGATCTTTCTATTTTCTAAGATCTTTTTTGATTTCCTTCTTTAGAGGTTTGAAATTCTTGTCATACAGGTCCTTCACTTGCTTAGTTAGAGTCACACCAAGGTATTTCATAGTTTTTGTGACTATTGTGAAGGGTATCTTTTCCCTAATTTCTTTCTCCACATGTTTGACCTTTGAATATAGGAAGTCTACTGGTTTGTTTGAGTTAATTTTATATCCAGCCAGTTTGTTTGAACTTGTTTATCAGCTGTAGGAGTTCTTTGGTGGAGTTTGTCTGGTCACTTAAGTACACTATCATGTCATCTGCAAAGAGTGATATTTTTACTTCTTCTTTTCCAATTTGTATCCATTTGCTTACCTTTGGCTGTCTAAAGTCCTTGGCCAGGACTTCCAGTACTATGTTGAATAGGTAGGGGGAGAGTGGGCAGCCTTGTCGAGTCCCTGATTTTAGTGGAATTGCTTCAAGTTTCCCATCATTAAGTTTGATGTTGGCTGTTGGTTTGCTGTATATAAGTATTATTATGTTTAGATACGGGCCTTGGATTCCTGTACTTTCCAAGACTTTTAACAGGAAGTGGTGTTGGATTTTGTGAAATGCTTTCTCAGCATCTAGTGAGATAACCATGTGGTTTTTGTCTTCGAGTTTGTTTATATGGTGGATTACATTGATGGATTTCCTTATATTAAACCATCCCTGCATGCCAGGGATGAAGCCTAACTTGATCATTGTGAGTGATCATTTTGATATGTTCTTGGATTCAGTTTGCAAAGATTTTGTTGCGTATTTTTGCATCAATGTTCATAAGTGATATTGGCCTGAAGTTCTATATCCTTGTAGGATCTTTGTGTGTTTTAAGAACGACTGTTATTGTAGCCTCAAAAAATGAGTTAGGTAGTGTTACATTTACATTGGATACTATTTTGTGAAATAGTTTGGACGATATTGGTATTATTTCATGAATAAATGTCTAATAAAACTATGCACTGAACCTATCTGGACCTGGGTTTATTTGGGTGGGAGGATTTGATGACTGCTACTATTTCTTTTGGTGTTATGGGATTATGTAGATGCTTTACCTGGTCCTGGTTTAACATTGGTATCTTGTATCTGCCTAGAAATTCATCCATTTCCTCCAGATTTTCCAGCTTTGTAGAGTATAGGCTTTTGTAGTAGGATGTGATGATTTCTTGAATTTTCTCAGTTTCAGTCCTTATTTCTCCAATTTCTTTCTTTTTTTCTTTTTTCTTATAAGGACAATATTTTATTGTGGCTGGCTTACAGGTTCAGAGGTTCAGTCCAGTGTCATCAAGGTGAGAGCATGGCAGGATTCAGGCAGGCATGGTGCAGAAGGAGCTGAGAGTTCTACATCTTCATCCAAAAAACCCAGGAACAGACTAAGCATCCTCAGGCAGCTAGGAGGAATGTCTCCAAGCCCACCCCCAGAGTGACACACTTCCTCTAACAAGGCCACACCGTCTAATAGTGCCACTCCCTGGGCTAACCATATGCAAACCATCACATTCCACTCCCTGTACCTTATAGGCAGAGTCTACGGGGCCATACCTAAACATAGCGTAATAAAAAGTACATTTAGTCCAACTTCCAACGTTCCTATAGTCTGTAGCAGTATCAACAATGTTAAAAGTCCAAAATTCAAAGTCTCTTTTGAGATCCATCCAATCACTTAACTGTAATCCTTGAGTTAAGTCAGGCAACCAGCTGGACAAACTCCAAATTCTGCCATCTCCATGCCTGATGTCAACGCCGTCTTTAGATTCAACTTCCTTTTCATCTTTGTTGATGGCAACAAACTTCTTTCTCCTGGGCTGGTTCCACTCCCTGTTAACAGCTTTCCTTGGTAGGTATCCCCCTGCTCTGGCATCTTTAACATCTTTGGGTCTACGGGGCAGCTTCAATGTTACAGCTTTTCGTTTCAATGTCTGGGATGTACACATGTTCTTCTGGGCTCATCCAAGGGCTGGCTTCACTTCTCCAGCTCTGCCCACTGTAGCACTTCAAGCTCAAGTTGATCCATTACACCTTTACTGTTGTTCTTGGTGATCATCCCATGGTACTAGCATCTCAAATATACTGAGGTCTTCGTTGGAACTAGGCTTCACCAATAGCCTGTCATAGGCTCCCGTCATGGTGCCAAGCATTATATCCTTTGCATGACCCCTTAAATCCTGGATTGTCAACAACTGAGGCTGCACTTTCACCAATCTCCAATTTCTTTCTGATTTTGTTAATTTGGATACTCTCTCCTTGCCCTCTAGTTAGTCAGACTAAGGGTTTATCAATCTTGGTAATTTTCTCAAAGAACCAGTTCTTGGTTTTGTTGATTCTATCAATGGTTTTTTTTTTGGTTTCTATTTGGTCTATTTCTGCCCTAAGTTTGATTGTTTCTTGCCGTCTACTCCTCTTGGGTGTATCTGTTTCTTTATGTTCTAGAGTTTCAACTGTAGAGTCAGGTTGCTAGTGTATGCTCTCTCCAGTTTCTTTTTGGAAGCACTCAGAGCTATGAGTTTTCCTCTCAGTACTGCTTTCATTACATCCCATAGGTTTGGGTATGTCATGTTTTCCTTTTCATTTAATTCTAGAAAATCTTTAATTTCTTCCTTTATTTATTCTTTGATCCTACTACCATTTAATAGAGCATTGTTTAGTTTCTATGTGTATATGGGCTTTTTGTTGTCTTTGTTGTTATTAAAGACCAGACTTAGATCATGGTGATCTGAAATGGTGCATGACTGTATTTCAATCTTCTCGTATCGACTGAGGCTCATTCTGTCTCCAATTATGTGGTCCATTTTTGAGAAAGTGCTATGAGGTGCTGAGAAGAAAGTGTATTCTTTTGTTTTAGGATAATATGTTCTATAGATATATCTTAATTCCCGTTGGTTCATAGTCTTCGTTAGTTTTACAGTGTCCTTGTTCAGTTTCTGTTTCCATGATCTGTCCATTGGTGAGAGTAGGGTAATAAAGTCTTCCACTATTATTGTGGGGTAAAATTGTTTTTGAGCTTTAGTCGTGTTTCTTTTATGAATATGGGTGCTTTTGTATTTGGAGCATATAATTAAGGATTGAGAGTTCCTCCTGACAGATTTTCCCTGTAATGAGTAAAAAGTGCCCTTCCTAATTTTTTTTTAGAATTTTTGGTTGAATATATACTTTATTGGATATTACAATGGCGACTACAGCTTGCTTCTTGGGGCTATTTGCTGGAAGTTTTTTTTCCAACCGTTTATTCTGAGATAGTATCTGTCTTTGTCTCTAAGATGGGCTCCTGTATGCAGCAAAATGCTGAGTTTTTTTTTTTAATGTATCCAGTCTGATAGCTTATATCTTTTTATTGGGGAGTTGAGTCCATTTATGTTAATAGATATCGAGGAATAGTGGTTGCTTTTTCCTGCTACTGTTGCTTTGGTAGGTTGAATTGTGCCTGTGTGTCTCTTCTTTTGGTTTTCTTGCTTAGTAGTTTTCTCGTTTTTAAATGAAGTTGTTTCCCCCTTTGTATTGGGTTTTCTACCTATAATTCGTTGTAGTTCTCGGTTTGTGGTCATATATTGTGTGAATTTAGTTTTGTCTTGGAATATCTTCTTCTCACCATCTATGGTGATTGATAGTTTTTCTGGGTATAGCCGCTTGTGCTGGCACTTGTGCTCTCTTAGTGTCTGCATGATTTCTGTCTAGGTTCTTCTAGCTTTCATAGTCTCTGTTGAGAAATCGTGTTTGATTCTGATTGGTCTGCCTTTATTTGTTACCTGACCTTTTCCCTTACTGCTTTTGATATTCTTTCTTTGCTTTTGACACTTGGTGTTTTGACTGCTAGGTGTCGGGAGGAATTTCTTTACTGGTCCACTCTATTTGTCGTTCCATAGGCTTGTTTTATGCTCATGGTCATCTCAGAGTGGTTTGCTGTCAGGGAGCAGAGAGATCTCTGCAGAGTGCGCATGGAAAGCACACCCCCCGCCCTGACTGATTCAGGGACCAGGAACACAATTTTGGAACTTCTGTTTGCACCTGGCGACTCTGGGGTGCAGAACAGAGCTTGGCCCATCTGCCACCTGTACCAGCAGTTCCTAAAGTTTTAAAGAATGGCGAGTAGAAGATCTGGGCAGCCAGGGAGCAGAGAGATCTTTGCAGAGTGCACATGGAAAGCATGCCCCTGCCTGATACAGGGACCAGGAACACAACATTAGAACTTCTGTTTCCACCCGGCGATTCGGGGGTGCAGAACAGGGCTCGGCCCATCTGCCACCTGGACCAGAGGAGATCCAGGGACACAGACCAGATACAAGGGAAAGACAAGAATATATCACTGACAACAAAATGGCAAGAGGAAAGCAAAAGAGTATATCCCAAGGAAACCAAGACAACCTGGCAACACCAGAACCCAGATCTTCCATAGCATCAAACAACAGAATGCCAAACACTCCAGAAAAAGAAGACGCAGACATAAAATCATACCTCAAGATGCTGATAGAGATACTTAAACAAGAACGGGAGGAAAAGCAAAAAGAATCAGAAGCTTTTAAAGACGAAACAAGAAAAACACTCAAAGAACTCAAAGAACTAGAGGAAAAGAAAACCAAAGAGATGAAGGAATGGAAGAGGGAATTTAAAATGGAAATTGACACAATAAAGAAAACAGTAAAAGAGAGAACCCTAGAGGTAGAACACCTAAAAAAGAAATCAGGAGTCACAGAAGCAAGCATTTCCAATAGACTATAAGAGATAAAAGAGAGAATCTCGGGGGCAGAAGACAACATTGTAAACATAGACAAAACAGCCAGAGAAGATGCAAAAAACAAAAAGCTCCTAACCCAAAATGTCCAGAAAATCCAGGACACAATGAGAAGAGTGAACCTAAGGATAATAGGAATAGAAGAGGGAGGAGAGTATCAACTAAGAGGCACAGTAAATATCTTCAACAAAATCATAGAAGAAAACCTCCCTACCCTTAAGAATCAGATGACCACGAGCATAAAAGAAGCCTTCAGAACTCCAAATAGGTTGGATCAGAAAATAAATACCTCCCGACACATAATAGTCAAAACACCAAGTGCTCATAGCAAAGAAAGAATACTAAAAGCAGTAAGGGGAAAAGGTCAGGTAACATATAAAGGCAGACCAATCAGAATCACACCGATTTCTCAACAGAGACTATGAAAGCTAGAAGAGCCTGGACAGACATCATGCACACTCTAAGAAAGCACAAGTGCCAGCCCAAGCTGCTATACCCAGTTAACTATTAATCACCATAGATGGAGAGATGAAGATATTTCAAGACAAATCTAAATTTACACAGTATCAGACCACTCAGCACTACAAGGAATTTTAGGTGTAAAACCCAATACAATGAGGGAAAATACATCCTAGTAAAAACAAGGAAACTCCTAAACAAGAAAACCAAAAGAAGAAAAAGACACACACACAACACAGTCCACAAAAGCAATAATAGCAGGAAACAGAAAACACTATTCCTTGATATCTATTAATATAAATGGACTCAACTCCCCATTAAAGAGACATAGGATATCAGACTCGATACATAAACAAAATCCAGCATTTTGCTGCATACAAGAAACTTATCTCAGAGACAAAGACAGACAACTATCTCAGAGTAAAAGGGTGGGAAAAAATTAACTAACAAACAGCCCCAAGAATCAAGCTTGAGTGGCTATTCTAATATTGAATAAAGTAAATTTCCAACCAAAAGTTATCAAAAAAGATAAGGAAGGACACTTTTTACTCATTACCGGGGAAATCTGTCAGGAGGAACTCTCAATCCTTAACATATATGCTCCAAATAAAAAAGCACCCACATTCATAAAAGAAACTCTACTAAAGCTCAAAAAGTACATTTCACCCCACACAATAATAGTGGGAGACTTTAATACCCCACTCTCTCCAATGGACAGATCATGGAAACAGAAACTGAACAATGACACTGTAAAACTAGCAGAGACTTTGAACCAATTGGAATTAATAGATATCTACAGAACACATCATCTTAAAGTAAAAAAATACACCTGCTTCTCACCACCCCATGGTACCTTCTCGAAAATTGACTACATAATAAGACACAGAATGAGCCTGGATCAGGCAGGGCATTGGGTGCGATTTCTGTGCGCACTCCACAGAGATCTCTCTGCTTCCTGGCTGCCCAGATCTCCTACTCACCAGTCTTTAAACCTTTAGAGATGCTTGTCCGGGTGGAAGATCGCAAATTTTTAAATTACAAAATTTATAAATTATTTTTTTTTTGCAAATCACTCACATTATTTGTGCATTTTATTTTCTATATTCTGAAAATCCCACCCCCATTGTCTCTATGAATGTTCTCTGTCTCCTAACTACCCTCTTCCACATCAGCATCCTGGCATTTCCCTCTTGTAGGTTTTCCATCTACAATTCTTGTAGTGCTTGATTTGTGGTCAGATATTGTGTAAATTTAGGTTTATCATGGAATATCTTGTTCTCTCTATATACGGTGATTGAGAATTTTTCTGGGTATTTCAGCTTGGGCTGACACTTGTGTTCTCTTAGCATCTGCATGATGTCTGTCCCGGCTCTTGTAGCTTTCATAGTCTCTGTTGAGAAGTCGGATGTGATTCTGATTGGTCTGTCTTTATATTTTACATGACCCTTTTCCCTTACTGCTTTTAGTATTCCTTCTTTGCTTTGGGTACTTGGCGTTTTGACTATTATGAGTCAGGAGTAATTTCTTGTCTGGTCCACTCTATTTTGATTTCTGTAGGCTTCTTTTATGCTCATGGTCATCTCATTCATAAGGGTAGGGAAGTTTTCTTCTATGATTTTGTTGAAGATATTTACTGTGCCTTTGAGTTTATATTCTTCGCCCTCTTCTATTCCTATTATTCGTAGGTTTGGTCTTCTCAGTGTGTCCTGGATATCCTGGATATCCTGGATATTTTTGGTTAGGATGTTTTTGGCTTTTGCATCTTCTCTGACTGTTTTGTTTATGTTTTTCTATGTTGTCTTTGGCCCCTGAGATTCTCTTTTCTATCTCTTGCAGTCTGTTTGAGATGCTTGCATTTGTGACTTCTGATTTCTTTTTTAGGTTTTCTTTCTTTTTTTTAAACAACTTTATTTTAAAAAATAAAGATAAATGTACAGATTTTAAACATTTTTGCTTAAAATTATATATTTTTGTCAGTACTGTTTTTCAGATTTTAAAATAATTTTTACATAAAACAATATTAATATATTTTTTAGTCAGTACTTGATTTTTTCAAAGGCTTGACAGTATGCATTGAAAACCTAATAGTTACAATGAGCGTAAAGTACATGCAAAACAAAATGAAACATGGAAATAGTCAAAGTCTTCTTGTTTTGTAAATTTTTTTTGTTTTGTTTTCTTTATTTCTTGGACTTCATACAGTCTGTGAGTTGTTTCTGGGGGAGTGCAAGCCTCTGGGGTAAGCATCCCAATATCAGTGACTGCATATTATGTCTGTTCTTTTGTGACTTGGTTATCTCACTCAGGATGATATTCTTTAGATGCAGCAATTTTCTTAAGAATTTGGTTAAGTCATTGTTTCAGCCTTTTACGAGCTGCTGTTCCGGGTGGCAGATGGTCCAGGCTCCGCTCAGTGTCCTGAAGTAGCTGCCGGGTGGAAACAGAAGTTCCAAAGTTCTTCCTGGTCACTGAATCAGGCAGGGCAGGGCAGGGCATGGCAGGGGGTGCACTTTCCGTGTGCACTCCGCAGAGATCTCTCTGCTCCCTGGCAGCCCAGGTCTCCCACCCACCAGTTGCTCAGCCTCTACGAGCCACAGTTCTGGGTGGCAGATTGGTCAGGCTCCGCTCTGTGTTCTGAAGTCGCCGCTGGGTGAAAACAGAAGTTCCTAAGTTCTGTTCCAGGTCACAGTTGTTCAGCCTTTACGAGCTGCCGTTCCGGATGGCAGATGGGCCAGGCTCTGCTCTGCGTCCTCTTTTTTAGGTTTTCTACCACTAAGGTTGTCTCTTTTAGTGTTTTCTTTATTTTTTCCATTTCCATTTTAAATTTCTTCTTCAATATCTTCATCCCTTTGGTTCTGTTTTCCTCTAGTTCTTTGATTTCTTTGAGTGTTTTTCTCATTTTCTCTTTAAAAGCTTCTATTTCCTTATGCTTTCCCTCCCTTTCTAGTTTAAGTATCTCTATCATCATGTTGAGGTATGATTTTGGGTCTGAGTCTTCTTTTTTGGAGTGTTTGGCATTCTGCTGTTTGCTTTGATGGGAGAGCTGAATTCTGGTGATGCCAGCTTTTTTTGGTTTATATTTGGTATGTTTTTTGCTTTTCTCTTGCCATCTTGTTGTCTTTGATTATAAGTGGTCTTGTTGTCAGTGATTGGTTCCTGTCTCCTCCATGTACCTGGGTTGTGTCCCTGGATCTATGCTGTTCTAGGTGGCAGATAGCCTGAGCGTTTGTTTAGCATATATAGGACCTCCGGGTCGAAACCATGGCCCTAGAGCAGATTTTTTTCTCCAATGAACCACTGGAGAGGGAGCGTGCTTTTTGTGTGCTCGGCCCAGACCTCTCAGTGCCCCAGCTACTTGCAGAGCAGTCTAACAAGGCTTGTGTCCCTGTATCTCAGCTCTTCTCCTTGGCAGATTGCCTGAGAGTTTATTTCACATGCAAGGGCTTTCTGGGTGGAAACTGAGTCCCTATGGCAGAATTCCTGCTCCCCTGAAACAATGTGGGGACACTCTTTCTGCATGCTTGGTCCAGACCTTTCTGCACCCCAGCTACTCACAGAGCAGTCTCACCGGGCCTGTGTCCTGTGTTCTCCACTCTTCTTGGTGTGTTCTCCTTTCTATGAAGGACTGAGGCAACAACCTTCTGGCCTTCTTTTTGAGCTTAATAAATTCTGTGGATGGTTTCTTGGATATTGGGGTCTAGTATTTGTGTGTCAGTGAGTACATACCATGAGTATTTTTTGAGGTTTGTTTGTGACCCAGTATGGTAAGTTTTGGAGAAGGTTCCATGAGGAACTGAGAAGAAAGTATATTCTTTTATGTTTGGGTGAAATGTTTTGTAGGTATCTGTTAGGTCTCCTTGATTAATAACCTCTGTTAGTCTTATTATTCTCTGCTGCGATTCTGTCTTCATGTGTACATTGGTGAGAGTGACATGTTGTTTCTTCATTTGATTGTTTCCTTTGTTGCCTGGAAGATTTTATTTAGATAAAATCATATTACTCGATTGTTGGCTTTTGTGCCTGTGTTATAGAGGTCCTATTATTAAGTTCTTATCTGTGCCTGTCAATTTATATGTGTTCTTCTCATATTTCCTACTAGGAATTACAGGGCATCAAGTCTGATGTTGAAGTCGTTTATCCACCTGGAGTTGAGTTTTATGTTTTGGTAAAGATTTTTCATGTTGAAAAATTCAGGTTTTCTAATACCATTTGCTAAATATGCTGTCTATTTTGGTTTATTTGTCAAAGTTTAGACAACTGTCGTTATGCAGTTATATCAAGCTCTGCTCTATTGATCTATGCATTTGCTTTCTGCCTGTATTAAGATGTTCCCTCCCTCCATGCCCATGGCTCAATGGTATAATTTGAAATTTGCTTGGTGATACTCTTTCTTCAGTATTCACTTTGGTTATCATAGATTTTTTTGTGCATTTATATAACATTTGAGATTGTTTTTTTGCTATGTCTGTGAAAATGGTCTTAGTGTTTGCTGGGCATTTTATCACATTTGTAGGATAATTTTTGTAGGATATCCATTTTCACATTGGTTCTTCTGAATCATGGGAATGAGTACTCTGTCTATCTTCTTGTATAGTCCCAATTTCTTTTTTCAATGTTTTTTTTTTTTTTTTTGTGGAAGTTATTTCTTTAGTTAGTCCTTCCCCTCCATTGCCTGATATTTTTCTTTTTCTTTCCTTCCTTCCTTCCTTCCTTCCTTTTTCCTTCCTTCCTTCCTTCCTTCCTTCCTTCCTTCCTTCCTTCCTTCCTTCCTTTCTTTCTTTCTTTCTTCCTTCCTTCCTTCTTTGCTATCAGTAGAATTGTTTTCTGGATTTCTTTTTCAATACTTTTTTATTGGCTTCTAATTTTTTTTGTATGTTAGTTTTCTATACTTTGTTAAATGTATTTATCAGTTCTAAGAGTGTTTTAGTAGAGTCTTTAAGTTTTGTTATGTATTGGATCATGTTATTTATACGTAGGGCTACTATAATACTTTTACTTCTTTTTCTATTAACATTTTTTCTTTTCTTCCTTCCTTCCTCTCTTCCATCCTTCTTCCCTTTGTAGTTTTTTGCTTTGCTTTTGTGTTATTGATCTAGCTAAGACTTCAACAATTATATTGACTTGAAGTAGAAAGAATTGGCACTCTAGTCTTGTTTCTGTTCTTTGCCCCCTTTATGGTAGGTTTTTTAAGTATGCTATTTATGTTTATATTTCAAATTTCTGTGAATGTCTATCCATCTATATATATATAAAAATTCACAATTATATAATATATGAAACAAGAAGCTGTATAAATATTTCTTCTTAAAACATACTAAAGTGATTAAATAACTGTTTGTAGTCAGGATTTGAGGTAATTATCTAATTTAGATACTAATTACAATGACTAATGATTAATATTTGAAACAAAATATACAACAATATAATATTTCTGTTTTTCCTTTTTGTGTTTAACGTTGTTTCATGAAACCTGAAATCTTTTAGTTGCACTGGACAAAACAAACAGTTCTCCAGGGAAAAAAATCTGAACTATGAGCACATTTAAAACCATCTAGAGTTTTCTGAATCTTTTGCACGCTGGTCTCCTGAGATTTGACTAATTAGCTTCATATATTTTATGTTAGGTTATTATTAGGTATTTTAGGCTAAAGAAATCAGGAAAACCGGTCTGAGAAAATGCTTCCTCTTAATGCAGGAAAAATGTACCGTGATGTTTAAACAACCAGAATTATGACTTTGTAAATATTCTTGTTTTGAAAACTCTATGAGAATGATTTATACTATAAATGCTATTGTTTATTTAAAGCAAAAAATAGGTATTATGCTGAAAAAGTAATTAAATAGCAGAGAAAAATAACTATAATTTTTTTTGGTATATAGGAAAAAGTTAATTGGATTTGGTTTTGAGCTAGAATAATGTATCTAAAAAATATGAAAGACACTAGAAAACATCAATCAACTTTGAAAAACTTTGATTGTATTTTAGGTGAAATTTTTTAATACTTAGCCATTTTGTAATATGATTTAGAGCATATGAAAACAGAATAATACTTACAAATCAAATATTAGATTTATATTTTACATTTTCACTTGTTATAAATATTTATTTATTTTTATTTCGTGTATTTAATTATTTTTGCTCTCATGTATATATGTATACTTCTTGCTGGTCATTGCTGAGGAGGCCAGAAGAACAAATTAGATCTCCGGAATCTAAAGTTATAGAAAGCTATGTGCTGGCACAATGGTGTTGATAAACCTAATCTGTTTTGTTTCTAAAAACAGTAAGTGCTCTTAGTCATTAAGCTATGCTTCCAACTCCATCTTCTGTGTTGCATGTACTCATTTTATTTCCTAATTATAAGTAGTTAGTTAAAGAGTTTTAATAAAAGCTATAACTTTCCTTTGTTTTATTTATACTCATAAGTAGTTATTTGAAAAGCATGTAGAGTTACTTATATTTTCCTCAATAATCAATAAAAACAGGGGTTGTAATTAAATAGAAGATTTTGAATTATTCTGGGTATAATGCAGGTTTCACAACAAATTGAGAGGTAAAAGTTCAGAGTTTGTCTTGAGGGAATAATGATCTTACAATATTAAGCAAAGCAGGAGTAAAAATATGCACAGATGATGTTTCTGATGTGTGCTTTGATCAAACTTAGCCGATGAATGTAGGTTACTAAACTTATGACCCTGTATTAGGAACCTCTTTAATAAATATTTCCTTTAAGAAGTAGGAATTAGAAATCTGTCTTGGAGGATTCTCATATGACAGATTTAAGGCTATGTGGGGGACTACTCATGATATACATCAAAGACATAATTCTGGCCTTTTTCACTGTGAGTATTCTAACAGTTGTAAATGAATGTACATTATATGAAAAATGAGAATGATTTTAAGATACAGACAAGTGTAAGAGAAGATGATTTAACATATCCTGTTCTGTGGTGTTCCTCTGTTGGTGTTTGTGGTTTTTAGGTAAATCAGCACCATATTCTTCCCTCTGCACTTACAGATGTCATGTGAGTCTTCTTCTGAACTTATTTTCATTTCATTATGCCTAGTGAATGTATCAGGCCTCAAATTTTATCAACTTCTAAATTCTATAATATTTTGTATAACTACAAATCATTCTCTTCTAAATTCAACATTCATGAGGTTTTATGATGGTGATGAAGATTGGCTGTTCAAAAGAGAAATTCATAGTGGATTCAGGTTCATTGGTATGCCTCCTACAGCTTTGGTACTTGAAAGGTGCTTGAAGCACTGTGATTGGGTATAACTATCCAGTTTAAAAAGAATTGTTAAATGGAAACAAAAGTGAATAAATTGTCTTTTACTTAAGCTCTGCCCTCCATGACAACACTTACTTTTCAAATTTTATTGTTTTTAAATTTTAATTTTACACCATTTATTTTTCTTTAGAGTTATGATCATTTTACATTTTTCTCTGTCACTTTAGAGCTCTACACAGTTTCCTTTCTTATCTTTAAAATTATAATCAGGAATATTTTCATGTGTATTTGAAATAACAGAAACATATATATTCTATGTTTCAGCAAATATTTATATACACCATGGTGTGATTCTGAGTTTTAAGATGGATTACACAAGATACATGTATAGTCCTTAAATCTATTGGAGTTGAGTCTAGTTGAAATGAAACATTTAGTGAGTTACACTTAATTAGTTATAAGAACAATTGAGTTCTTTGAGAAAATAAATTTTAATTATATTGATAGTACACTCTGATTACTAAGTAAATTGAACACTATACTTTATTATTGAATTGGAGATAGTTAATATATTTTAACTATCTTTTATTAGAAGGGAAGAGTTAGTATACTTTGAAAGTTCTTTCAGAAATAAAATTTCATGCTCTGTTCCTTTGTTTTATTTATTTTATGTATTCCTTAAATCAATTCACAGAATCATGGAAAAACTAAAAATAGTTAATATCAATATTTGTTAATTATCTAATATAGAGCATCAATATACTGAATATGTCATTTAGAATACTTGTTATGTTTAAGTTGCATCATAAACTGTCAGTATTTATAGAATAGATTAATAAACTATATATCTAATAAATTGCTAGTGCCTGAGCAATAGGTTTATTTTGTTTTTTTGAATTGAAAATCTGTCTCTTGTTCATGTGCTGTTTATTCTATAACAAAATGTAATGTGATAAATTTTTTAATTCAGGTTTGGAAAAAATGCCTTCTGCCACAACATGGCTCCCTTCTGAGGACTAACTTTTCTGTTTGTGAGGTGAGCTTTCCAGGGCAGTGATTCTCGCCTATGTATCATGTTCTATGTATAAATACTTAGCTAGAATGTGAAATCAGACATTGATTTTTTTTTCAATACTGAAGGAAATCACCTGAATCCAGAAATATTACATGGACCAGAACATGACATGACTGCCTCATGCTTCAGTGTGTGGTCTGTATTTTACAATTCTATGGGTATAATAAACAGTTTTCTTGTTTTGCTTTCATATCTGAACAATTAACAAGTAAATTGTTGTGTGTATTTTTAGTGCACATCACTGTTATGTAATGTATTAAGCTACATATAATATATAACAATATATATGAAGCTACTTTATATATATTACACATATATGAAAATAACTAGCATACTTACATTGAGTGAGAACATTGAAAATAGCTTCTCAGGAATTGCCAACCATGCAACTATTATCATTGTGTATATTCACCATAATACCGTAGATATTCAGAAAGGAACCACCGTATGAATAGAGCGTTTGGATTTTTACTAACCACCATCATATTCTTGCTTCATGCCCACTCTCCACATCATTTCTGTCTGTCCCACCATTATATTCTTTGCTTCTATAACTCTGACTTCTTCAGATTTCATATATTCAGAAGATCTTTCAGCATTTGTCTTCTTGTGTCTCCATTTCATTTAGCACAATTACTCCCAGGTTCATTAATGTTATTATGAGACCTAAAATTCCCTTCATTAATAGTCTACTGTATCTGTACTTGTGTGTATTTGTGTTTATTGCTACACATCCATAAAAAACAATTATGATATTTTAATATTGGTTACTATAAATGAAGTTTCAGTGATCATGGATCAATGTAGGGTCATTTTTTGGATGGTTAACTCCCAAAATAATAATGGCTAATAATTCTCTAAGTTGTTTGCATCTTTATATATATCTATGACTTTCAGTATCTTTCTGCCTCCCATTTTATCTCTCCAGTTTTCATCTTTGTTTTCTCTCTATAATAATTTCTATTTATCAATTTTCTGTTTGTTCCTCTCTCCTTCTTTCCTTCCTTCTTTCCTTCCTCCTTCCTTCCTTCCTTCCTTCCTTCCTTCCTTCCTTCCTTCCTTCCTTCTTTCCATTCTTCCTTCCTTTATTCCTTTGACAAGAATGAAATCTAGGGCTCTATATGTTGGAAGACAGTGGTTATATACCAAAGCTTTATTTTAAAATTATTAAGAAAATGGCTATATGTCTTCTTAAATGAATATAATTATATTATCAGCTCTGTCATATCTTCCATTTTTAAAGACACAACCCAAACCTTTTATTTTTAAACCTTTTATGAAAGCTCTTTTAACAAGAATAAAATGGCATTTTAGAGTGTTTGTATTTTGCAGCCCCTTGATAACTAGCCATGTATGCACTTGCTCATATATCTATTCATATTTATGATAAAGGTTTATAGATAAATTAAAAAAGATTTTCATAATCTCAAGTTCTAACTTTTTGTGGATTGTTAATATAATTAGCATAACTTTCAGATTCTTGTACTGCTGTCCTTTAGGTAGCACTGCTAACAGCAGAAATGGAGGGAACAAATCACTCTGTTGTGTCAGAATTTATGTTTGTGGGACTCACCAACTCCTGGAAGATGCAAGTTCTTCTCTTTGTGTTTGCTTCAGTGTTTTATATGGCGAGCATAATGGGAAACTCCCTCATCATTTTCACGGTGGCATCTGACCCTCACTTACATTCTCCAATGTACTTTCTGTTGGCTAATCTCTCCTTCATTGATTTAGGTGTTTCATGTGTCACTTGTCCCAAGATGATTTATGACCTATTCAGAAAGCACAAAGTCATTTCCTTTAGAGGTTGCATCATTCAAATTTTTTTCATCCATGTTATTGGTGGTGTTGAGGTGGTGCTGCTCATAGGCATGGCATATGATAGATATGTAGCCATATGTAAGCCTCTTCATTATTTGACCATTATGAATGCAAAAACATGCATTTTCATCCTAGTGGTTGCATGGGTGGTTGGCCTTATGCATTCTCTGGTTCAATTTGTTTATATAGTAGATTTACCATTCTGTGGACCAAATATTTTGGACAGCTTTTACTGTGACCTTCCTCGGTTCATCAGACTTGCTTGTGTAGATACCAACCAATTAGAATTAATGGCTTCAGCAAACAGTGGCCTAATTTCTGTAGGCTCCTTTTTAATACTGGTCATATCTTATATTGTCATAATAGTCACTGTTCAGAAACATTCCTCAGGTGGTTCTTCTAAAGCTTTGTCTACACTTTCTGCTCACATCTTTGTTGTTGTCCTATGCTTTGGTCCTTTGATATTTATCTACACATGGCCTTCCCCCTCTACAAACCTGGATAAGTATCTGGCTATATTTGATGCAGTTGGTACTCCTTTTCTGAACCCTTTGATCTACACACTGAGGAATCAAGATATGAAGACAGCTATGAAAAGAGTGTGTAGACAGCTATTAAAATATGGGAAAATCTCCTAAATGATTTCGGTGCGAACATTCATTGCTGAATACAGTGCACTCTTCATCAAATTCAATGATGATTAGTTTTCCTGATAGGACTTCTTTACTTATATTGATATTATGGTGGCTTTTGTCTTCTATGAGGAGAAATTTAAATTTGTCCTGACAACAAGGAATGAAGTTTATATTTTTGAGACAGTGATTATAATAATGCTGAATTGATTTAACAAAGAATATTTTTTTGTGAAGTTAACTTTTAATTGTATGGAAGATGGAAGATTCTTTAAAGCCTAAAAAAAGAGAATGATGTTTCCACTTTTTGTCTCTGTCTGTCTTTCTGTCTTTTTGTGAACATAATTATCTCACATGTAGGATTTAATGGCAGTACTTCATGTGAAATAAACAAATTGACATTTATCTGGGTCAAATTTTCTATTTTTTGTACATTGTATACACTCTAGCAACCCTTTTGATTGTGATGATTCAAAATGTTTGGAATATGCAACCACTGCACACTTGATAAACAGAAATGTAGGCTGTCCAGTTAACATTATGACAATCAAATACATTTATGTTTTTACTTATTTACTCATTTGTTTACTGTTTTCTTATTGCCTTTTGTATTTCTTTTTTTTTTATATTCATTCACACTTTTTACTCTTTTGGTACCAAAGAGAACTCATTGAAATGCTCATCCCAAAAAGTATAACAAGGGGAATTACACTTCTCGCAGCCTTTTCTTTCATCTCTATTTTCTATGTCTTATTCAAAGCAAAAGCATTTGAGCAAGTACAAACGTGCTAACACACATGTTACATGTCCACCTCTCTCTCCCAAACCTGTTGTAGCTAGGCATTTTTCCTCCTAGTCATAAATAGCAATACAACCGTTGCCTAGGTTGCTAACTGACAAGAAAGCAAACTGGACAAAAGGCATAGAGTGGGAAGTTTTTTTAAGGAGAAAGAAAAATCACAATTTAGGAAAAAAATGAAATTAGAAAAAAAATGACTGGACTTTGTTACTCAGCAAGACAATCTCTGTGTAAACTAGCATCTACTAGGGAGGGTCTGAGTAGATTTGGGGCACATGCCTGGAACATTGTCAACTGTTGGATGCAACCTACAGCTCAGATCACCAGGGAAGCATAAATGTTATCAGTTTCAGTTTTTCTTAGAAAGAAATTTGTACAACATCGTATCTTTACATGAATCATATTTTCTCAACTCCAAGTTCTTAAGGACAACACCTCCATTACATGACTTCTTCATTTTGATTTTAATGGGACATAAATGAACTGTGCTCAAAATACCCTGTAGTATTTTACTAAAACGTTGATTCTACAATCTTTTCATGTCAATAAATTAAATTTTACTTTTCATTCATCCAGGCCTATTTATGTACCTTGTATGTCACAGTACATACCTGACTTATTTCTTTTTTTTTCTTGTTTGTAAATATATGTATATATTTTTGTTTTCTTTATTTCTTGGACTTCATACAGTCTGTGAGTTGTTTCTGGGGGAGTGCAAGCCTTGGGGTTAGCATCCCACTATCAGTGACTGCATATTATGTCTGTTCTTTTGTGACTGGGTTATCTCACTCAGGATGATACTCTTTAGATGCAGCCATTTTCTTAAGAATTTGGTTAGGTCATTGTTTCTGGTGGCTGAGTAGTATTCCATTGTGTATATGTACCACAATTTTTGTATCCATTCATCTTCTGAAGGACATCTGGGTTCCTTCCAGCTTCTGGCTATTATAAATAGAGCCACTATGAACATTGTGGTGCATATATCTTTGTTGTGTATTGAAGTGTCTCTGGGGTATATGCCCAGAAGTGGAATAGCTGGGTCTTCAGGTAGTACTATATCCAATTTTCTGAGGTATCGCCAGACAGATTTCCAGAGTGGTTGTATTAGCTTGCAACCCCACCAACAGTGGAGAAGTGTTCCTCTTCCTCCGCAGCCTCGCCAGCATCTGCTGTCATCTGAGTTTTGGATCTTGGCCAATCTGACTGGTGTGAGGTGGTATCTCAGGGTTGTTTTGATTTGCATTTCCCTGATGGCAAAGGATGTCTAGCACTTCCTCAGGTGTTTCTCGGCCATTCGGTGTTCCTCAACTGAAAACATTTTGTTTAGCTCTGTACCCCATTTTTAATAGGGTTATTTGATTCTCTGGTGTCTAGCTTTTTGAGATTCTTGTATACCTTGGATATTAGGCCTCTATCTGATGTGGTGTTGGTAAAGATCTTTTCCCATTTTGTTGGTTGCCGTTTTGTTTTCTTGATGATGTCTTTAGCCTTACAGAAACTTTGCAATCTCATTAAGTCCCATTTGTTAATCTTTGACCTTAGATCTTGAGCCATTGGTGTTTTGTTCAGGAAATTTTCTCCTGTGCCTGTGTGTTCTAAGGTTTTCCCTACTTTCTCATCTAATAGTTTCAGTGTATCTGGTTTAATGTGGAGATATTTGATCCATTTAAACTTGAGCTTTGTACAAGGAGATAAGAACGGGTCTATTTTCATTCTTTTGCATGCTGAGTGCCAGTTGGACCAGCACCATTTGTTGAATAGGCTGTCCTTTTTCCATTGAATCTTTACTGCTCCTTAGTAAAAAATCAGGTGACCATATACATGAGGGCTCATTTCTGGATCTTCTATTCTATTCCATTGATCCACATGCCTATTTCTGTACCAGTACCATGCAGTTTTCAGCACAATTGCCTTGTAATATAGCTTGAGGTCAGGGATAGTGATTCCCGCAAATGTTTTTTTGTTGTTGAGGATGGATTTCGCTATTCTAGGTCTTTTGTTATTCCATATGAAATTGCACATTGATCTTTCCAATTCCATGAAGAACTGGGTTGGAATTTTGATGGGGATTGCATTGAATCTGTAGATTGCTTTTGGTAGGATGGCCATTTTTAAGATGTTGATTTTTCCAATCCATGAGCATGGGAGATCTTTCCATTTTCTGAGATCCTCCTCAATTTCTTTCTTTAGAGGTTTGAAGTTCTTGTCATACAGGTCCTTCACTTGCTTAGTTAGAGTCACACCAAGGTATTTCATAGTTTTTGTAACGATTGTGAAGGGTACCTTTTCCCTAATTTCTTTCCCCACATGTTTGTTTTTTGAGTATAGGAAGGCTACTGATTTGTTTGAGTTAATTTTATATCCAGCCACTTTGCTGAACTTGTTTATCAGCTGTAGGAGTTCTCTGGTGGAATTTTTGGGGTCACTCAAGTACACTATCATGTCATCGGCAAAGAGTGATGTTTTTATCTCTCCCTTTTCGATTTGTATCCCCTTGATCTCCTTTTGCTGTCTAATTGCTCCAGCCAGGACTTCCAGTACTATGTTGAATAGGTAGGGGGAGAGTGGGCAGCCTTGTCAAGTCCCTGATTTTAGTGGGATTGCTTCAAGTTTCTTGCCATTAAGTTTGATGTTGGCTGTTGGTTTGCTGTATATTGCTTTTATTATGTTTAAGTATGGGCCATAAATTCCTGTTCTTTCCAGGACTTTTAACATGAAGGGGTGTTGGATTTTGTGGAATGCTTTCTCAGCTTCTAGTGAGATGACCATGTGATTTTGGTCTTTGAGTTTGTTTATATGGTGAATTACGTTGATGGATTCTTTTTATGTTAAACCATCCCTGCATCCCAGGGATGAAGCCTACTTGGTCATGATGAATAATCGTTTTGATGTGTTCTTGGATTCGGTTTGCAAGGATTTTGTTGAGTATTTTTGCATCAATGTTCATAAGTGAGATTGGTGTGAAGTTCTCTTTCCTTGTAGGGTCTTTGTGTGGTTTAGGTACGAGGGTTATTGTTGCCTCAAAAAATGAGTTGGGTAATATTCTATCTGATTCTATCTTTTGGAATAGTTTGGCGAGTATTGGTGTTATATCCTCAATAAAATTCTGATAAAATTCTGCACTGAACCCATCTGGACCTGGGCTTTTTTTGGTTGGGAGGCTTTTGATGACTTCTTCTATTTATTTAGGCGATATAGGGTTATTTAGATGGTTTACTTGGTCTTGGTTTAACTTTGGGACCTTGTATCTGTTTAGGAATTCATCCATTTCCTCCAGATTTTCTAGTTTTGTGGAGTATAAGTTTTTGTAGTAGGATCTGATGATTTCTTGAATTTCCTCAGTTTCAGTTGTTATGTCCTTACTTTCCTTTCTGATTTTATTAATTTGGATACTCTCTCTTTGAGCTCTAGTTAGTCTGGCTAGGTGTTTATCAATCTTGTTGATTTTCTCAAAGAACCAACTCTTGGTTTTGTTGATTTTTTTCAATGGTTCTTTTTGTTTCTATTTGGTCTATTTCTGCCCTAATTTTGATTATTTCTTGCCGTCTACTCTTTGTGGGTATATCTGCTTCCTTTTGTTCTAGGGCTTTTAGCTGTGCTGTCAGGTTGCTGATGTGAGCTCTCTCCAGTTTCTTTTTGGAAGCACTTAGGGCTATGAGTTTTCCTCTCAATACTGCTTTCATTGCGTCCCATAGATTTGGGTATGTTGTGTTTTCATTTTCGTCGAATTCTAGAAAATCCTTAATTTCTTTCTTTATTTCTTCTTTGACCCTGCTATCCTTTAACAGAGCATTGTTTAGTTTCCATGTGTATGTGGGCTTTTTGTTGTCTTTGTTGTTGTTAAAGACCAGCCGTAGACCATGGTGATCTGAGAGGAAGCATGGGAGTATTTCAATTTTCTTATATCGATGGAGGCTCGTTCTGTGTCCAATTATGTGGTCAATTTTTGAGAAGGTCCAATGGGGTGGTGAGAAGAACGTGTATTCTTTTACTTTGGGATAGTATGTTCTGTATATATCTATTAATTCTAGTTGGTTCAAAGTCTCTGCTAGTTTTGCAGTGTTCTTGTTCAGTTTCTGTTTCCATGATCTTTCCATTGGTGAGAGTGGGGTATTAAAGTCTCCCACTATTATTCTGTGGGGTGAAATGTATTTTTTGAGCTTTAGTAGGGTTTCTTTTATGAATGTGGTGATTTTTTATTTGGAGCATATATGTTAAGGATTGAGAATTCCTCCTGACAGATTTCTCCGGTAATGAGTAAAAAGTGTCCTTCCTTATCTTTTTTGATAACTTTTGTTTGGAAATTTACTTTATTCGATATTAGAATAGTCACTCCAGTTTGCTTCTTGGAGCTGTTTGCTTGGAAGTTTTTTTCCCACCCATTTACTCTGAGATAGTGTCTGTCTCTGTCTCTGAGATGAGTTTCCTGTTATCAGCAAAAGGCTGGATTTTGTTTATGTATCCAGTCTGATAGTCTATGTCTCTTTAGTGGGGAGTTGAGACCATTTATGTTAATAGATATCATGGAATAGTTGTTTCTGTTTACTGCCATTATTGCTTTTTTGGGTTGAGTTGTGTCTGTGTTTTTTTATTCTTTTAGTTTTCTTGTTTAAGAGTTTTCTTGTTCTTACTAGGCTGTATTTTCCCTCATTGTATTGGGTTTTCCACCTATAATTCGTTGTAGTGCTGGGTTTGTGGTCAGATATTGTGTGAATTTAGATTTGTCTTGAAATATCTTCGTCTCTCCATCGATGGTGATTGATAGTTTTGCTGGGTATAGCAGCTTGGGCTGGCAGTTGTGCTCTCTTAAGGAGTGCATGTTGTCTGTCCAGACTCTTCTAGCTTTCATAGTCTCTGTTGAGAAATCGGGTGTGAGTCTGATTGGTCTGCCTTTATATGTTCCTGACCTTTTCCCTTACTGCTTTTAGTATTTTTTCTTTACTTTGGGCGCTTGATGTTTTTACTATTATGTGTTGGGAGGTATTTCTTTTCTGGTCCAACCTATTTGGTGTTCTGAAGGCTTCTTTAATGCACATGGTCATCTCATTCTTGAGGGTAGGGAAGTTTTCTTTTATGATTTTGTTGAAGATATTTACTGTGTCCCTTAGTTGATACTCTTCTCCCTCTTCTCTTCCTATTATCCTTAGGTTCGGTCTTCTCATTGTGTCTTGTATTTCCTGGACATTTTGGGTTAGGAGCTTTTTGTTTTTTGCATCTTCTCTGGCTGTTTTGTCTATGTTTGCAATGTTGTCTTCTGCCCCCGAGATTCTTTCTTCGATCTCTTGTAATCTATTGGAAATGCTTGCTTCTGTGACTCCTGATTCCTCTTTTTGGTGTTCTGACTCTAGGGTTATTTCTTTTAGTGTTTTCTTTATTGTGTCAATCTCTGTTTTAATTTCCCTCTTCCATTCCTTTATTTCTTTGGTTTTGTTTTCCTCTCATTCTTTGAGTTCTTTGAGTGTTTTTCTTGTTTCTTCTTTAAAAGCTTCTGAATCTTTTTGCTTTTCCTCCCTTTCTTGTTTAAGTAACTCTATCAGTTTCTTGAGGCATGATTTCAGGTCTGTGTCTTCTTTTTCTGGAGTGTTTGGAGTTCCGATGTTTGCTGTTATGGGAGAGCTGGGCTCTGGTGTTGCTAGATTGTCTTGGTTCCCTTGGGATATACTCTTTCTCTTTCCTCTTGCCATTTTGTTGTCAGTGATATGTTTTTACCTTTCCCTTGTATCTGATCTGTGACCCTGGTTCTCCACTGGTTGAGGTGTCAGATGGGTCGAGTCCTGTTTTATGCCTCAGAGTCGTCGGGTGTGAGCAGAAGTTCCAATGTTCTGTTTCTGTTTGCTGGATCAGGCAAGGCAGGGCAGGGCAAGGCAGGGGGTGCACTTTCCTTGTGTACTCCACAGAGATCTTTCTGCTCCCCTGCAGCCCAGGTCTCCCACCCACCAGTTGTTCAGCCTTTATGAGCCGCCGATTCGGATTGCAGGTAGGCCAGGCTCTGCTCTGCGTCCGGAAATCGCCTCCGGGTGGAAACAGAAGTTCTAATTTTCTGTTCCCAATCGCAGTTGCTCAGCCTCTAAGAGCCGTTGTTCAGGGTGGCAGGTAGGCCAGGCTCCGCTCTGCGTCTGGAAGTCACCTCTGAGCGGAAACAGAAGTTTTAATTTTCTGTTCCCAATCGCAGTTGCTCAGCCTCTATGAGCCGCCTTTCCGCCTGGCAGGTAGGCCAGGCTCCGCTCTCCAACACAATTTCTTGAAGAGGTTGTTCTTTTTCCATTGAATGTTTGTCAAAATCAAGTGACCATATATGTGAGGGCTCATTTCTGGATCTTCTATTCTCTTCCATTGATCCTCATGCCTATCTCTGTACCAGTACCATGCAGTTTTTAGCACAATTGCCTTGTAATATAGCTTGAGGTCAGGGATAATGATTCCCGCAGATGTTTTCTTGTTGTTGAGGATGGATTTCGCTATTCTAGGTCTTTTGTTATGCCGGAAAATTGCACATTGCTCTTTCTAACTCTTTAAAGAACTGGGTTGGAATTTTGATGGGGATTGCATTGAATCTGTAGATTGCTTTTGGTGAGATGCCCATTTTTTTTTATAATGTTGATCCTTCCAATCTGTGAGCATGTGGGATCTTTCCATTTTCTGAGATCTTCTGCGATTACCTTCTTTACAGGTTTGAAGTTCTTGTCATACAGGTCCTTCACTTGCTTAGTTAGAGTCACACCAAGGTATTTCATATTGTTTGGGACTATTGTGAAGGGTGTCTTTTCTCTAATTTCTTTCTTCGCATGTTTGTCCTTTGAATAGAGCATGGCTCCTGATTTGTTTGAGTTATTTTTGTATCCAGTCACTTTGCTGAACTTGTTTATCTGATGTAGGAGTTCTCTCGTGGAACTTTTGGGGTTACTTACATACACTATCATGTCTGCTGAAAATAGTGATGTTTTTACTTCTTCCTTTCCAATTTGAATCTTTTTGATTTCCTTTTCTAATTGCTCCAGCCAGACTTCCAGTACTATGTTGAATAGGTAGAGGAAGAGTGGGCAGCCTTGTGTAGTCCTGATTTTACTGGGATTGTTCTAAGTATCTCAGCAATAAGTTTGATTAGGTTTATGTATGAGCCTTTGATTCCTGTTCTTTCCAAGACTTTTAACATGAAGGGGTGTTGAATTTTGTCAAATGCTTTCTCAGCATCTAGTGGGATGACCATGTTGTTTTTTTCTTTGAGTGTGTTTAAATGGTGGACTATATTGATGGATTTCTGTATATTAAACCATCCCTGCATCGCAACGATGAAGCCTATTGATCATAGTGAGTGATCATTTTGATTTTTTTCTTGAATGTCTTGGTCTCTCTATCTATGGTGATTAAGAATTTTTCTGGGTATAGCAGCTTGGGCAGACACTTGTTTTCTCTTAGGGTCTGCATGATGTCTGTCCAGGGTCTCTTAGTTTTCATAGTCTCTGTTGAGATATAGGGTGTGATTCTGATTGGCCTGCCTTTATATGTTACATGACCTTTCCCCCTTATTGCTGTTAGTATTCTTTCTTTGCTTTGGGCATTGGGCGTTTTGACTACTATGGGTTGGGAGGAATTTCTTTTCTGGTCCACTCTACTTGAAGTTCTGTAGGCTTCTTTCATGCTCATGGTCATTTCATTTTTAAAGGTAGGGAAGTTTTCTTCTATGATTTTGTTAAAGATATTTATGGTGCCTCTTAGTAGATATTCTTCTCCCTCTTCTATTCCTGTTATCCTTAGGTTTGGTCTTCTCATTGTGTCCTGGATCTCCTGGACATTTTTCCTTTGGAGCTTTTTGGTTTTTGCATCTTCTCTGACACTTTTGTCAATGTTTTCTTTTTTTCCTCTTTTTCCTTTATTTTAAGAAACAAAGATAAATGTACCAATTTCCAGCTTTTTCGTATAAAAATATAGGAATACATTTTTAAGGTTGTAATTAAGTATTTGTGGGTACATATACCTACATATATGTATATATGTAACGATAATATAGGAAAAGAGGCTTTTAATTTGAGGGTATAGGATAGAAATTAGGAGGAGCTGTAGGAAGGAAAGGGGGACATGCTATAGCTCTATTTTCATTAAGATACATTCTTTTTTTTTGATGAACCTCACACTGTCTGTGAGTTGTTTTTGGGGTGTTCAGAGCATTCTGGGGTTAGTATCCCATTATCAGTGACTGCATATTATGTCTGTTCTTTTGTGACTGGGTTATCTCACTTAGGATGATATTCTCTAGATGCAGCCATTTTCTTAAGAATTTGGTTAAGTTATTTTTTCTGATGGCTGAGTAGTATTCCATTGTGTAAATGTACCACAATTTTTGTGTCCATTTATCTACTGAAGGACATTTGGGTTCTTTCCAGCTTCTGGCTATTATAAATAGGGCTGAAATAACATTGTAATTCATGTATCTTTGTTGTACGTTGGAGCTTCTCTGGGATAAATGCCCAGAAGTGGAATAACTAGGTCTTCAGGTAGCACTATGTCCATTTTTTTTGAGGAACCGCCAGACTTATTTCCAGAGTTGTTGTATCAGTTTACAACCCCACCAGCAAAGAAGTGTTCCTCTTTTTTGCACATTCTCACTAGCATCTGTTGGCATCTGAGTTTTGGTTCTTGGCCAATCTGACTGGTGTGAGGTGGAATCTCAGGGTTGTTTTGATTTGCATTTTTCTGATGGCTAAGGATGTCGAGCCCTTCCATAGATGTTTCTCAGCCATTCGATATTCCTCAATTGAGAATGGTTTGTTTAGCTCTGTACCCCATTTTTTAAATAGGGTTGTTTAATTCTCTGGTGTCTAGCTTTTTGAGTTCTTTGTATGGATTTCGCTATTCTAGGTCTTTTGTTATTCCAGAGGTAATTGCACATTGCTCCTTTCAGCTCAATGAAGAACTGGGTTGGAATTTTGATGGGGATTGCATTGAATCTGTTGGTTGCTTTTGGTACAATGTCCATTTTTAGAATATTGATCCTTCCAATCTATGAGCATGAGAGATCTTTCTATTTTCTGAGATCTTTTTTGATTTCCTTCTTTAGAGGTTTGAAGTTCTTGTCATACAGGTCCTTCACTTGCTTAGTTAGAGTCACACCAAGGTATTTCATAGTTTTTGTGACTATTGTGAAAAATATCTTTTCTCTAATTTCTTTCTCCACATGTTTGACCTTTGAATATAGGAAGACTACTGGTTTGTTTGAGTTAATTTTATATCCAGCCAGTTTGTTTGAACTTGTTTATCAGCTGTAGGAGTTCTTTGGTGGAGTTTGTCTGGTCACTTAAGTACACTATCATGTCATCTGCAAAGAGTGATATTTTTACTTCTTCCTTTCCAATTTGTATCCCTTTGATTTCCTTTGGCTGTCTAAAGTCCTTGGCCAGGACTTCCAGTACTATGTTGAATAGGTATGGGGAGAGTGGGCAGCCTTGTCGAGTCCCTGATTTTAGTGGAATTGGTTCAAGTTTCCCATCGTTAAGTTTGATGTTGGCTGTTGGTTTGCTGTATATAAGTATTATTATGTTTAGATATGGGCCTTGGATTCCTGTACTTTCCAAGACTTTTAACAGGAAGGGGTGTTGGATTTTGTGAAATGCTTCCTCAGCATCTAGTGAGATGACCATGTGGTTTTTGTCTTCGAGTTTGTTTATATGGTGGATTACATTGATGGATTTCCTTATATTAAACCATCCCTGCATGCCAGGGATGAAGCCTAACTTGATCATTGTGAGTGATCATTTTGATATGTTCTTGTATTCAGTTTGCAAAGATTTTGTTGAGTATTTTTCCATCAATGTTCATAAGTGAGATTGACCTGAAGTTCTATATCCTTGTAGGATCTTTGTGTGTTTTAAGAACGACTGTTATTGTAGCCTCAAAAAATGAGTTAGGTAGTGCTACATTGGATTCTATTTTGTAAAATAGTTTGGACAATATTGGTATTATTTCATAAATAAATGTCTAATAAAACTATGTACTGAACCTATCTGGACCTGGGTTTATTTGGGTGGGAGGATTTGATGACTGCTACTATTTCTTTTGGTGTTATGGGATTATGTAGATGCTTTACCTGGTCCTGGTTTAACATTGGTATCTTGTATCTGTCTAGGAATTCATCCATTTCGTCCAGATTTTCCAGTTTTGTAAAGTATAGGCTTTTGTAGTAGGATGTGATGATTTCTTCAATTTTCTCAGTTTCAGTCCTTATGTCTCCAATTTCTTTCTGATTTTGTTAATTTGGATACTCTCTCTTTGCCCTCTAGTTAGTCAGACTAAGGGTTTATCAATCTTGATAATTTTCTCAAAGAACCAGTTCTTGGTTTTGTTGATTCTATCAATGGTTTTTTTTTTTTTTTTTGTTTCTATTTGGTGTATTTCTGCCCTAAGTTTGATTGTTTCTTGCCATCTACTCCTCTTGGGTGTATCTGTTTCTTTATGTTCTAGAGTTTCAACTGTAGAGTCAGGTTGCTAGTGTATGCTTTCTCCAGTTTCTTTTTGGAAGCACTCAGAGCTATAAGTTTTCCTCTCAGTACTGCTTTCATTACATCCCATAGGTATGGGTATGTCGTGTTTTCCTTTTCATTTAATTCTAGAAAATCTTTAATTTCTTCCTTTATTTATTCTTTGATCCTACTACCATTTAATAGAGCATTGTTTAGTTTCTATGTGTATATGTGCTTTTTGTTGTCTTTGTTGTTATTAAAGACCAGACTTAGATCATGGTGATCTGAAATGGTGCATGGCTGTATTTTAATCTTCTCGTATCAACTGAGGCTCGTTCTGTCTCCAATTATGTGGTCCATTTTTGAGAAAGTGCTATGAGGTGCTGAGAAGAAAGTGTATTCTTTTATTTTAGGGTAATATGTTCTATAGATATATCTTAATTCCAGTTGGTTCATAGTCTCTGTTAGTTTTACAGTGTCCTTGTTCAGTTTCTGTTTCCATGATCTGGCCATTGGTGAGAGTATGGTAATAAAGTCTTCCACTATTATTGTGGGATAAAATGTATTTTTTGAGCTTTAGTCGTGTTTCTTTTATGAATATGGGTGCTTTTGTATTTGGAGCATATAATTAAGGATTGAGAGTTTCTCCTGACAGATTTTCCCTGTAATGAGTAAAAAGTGCCCTTCCTTATTTTTTTTGAGAACTTTTGGTTGAAAATATGCTTTATTGGATATTACAATGGCGACTACAGCTTGCTTCTTGGGGCTATTTGCTGGAAGTTTTTTTTTCAACCTTTTATTCTGAGATAGTATCTGTCTTTGTCTCTAAGATGGGCTTCCTGTATGCAGCAAAATGCTGAGTTTTTTTTTTTTAATGTATCCAGTCTGATAGCTTATATCTTTTTATTGGGGAGTTGAGTCCATTTATGTTAATAGATATCGAGAAATAGTGGTTGCTCTTTCTTGCTACTGTTGCTTTGGTAGGTTGAATTGTGCCTGTGTGTCTCTTCTTTTGGTTTTCTTGCTTAGTAGTTTTCTCATTTTTAAATGAGGTTGTTTCCTCCATTGTATTGGGTTTTCTACCTATAATTCGTTGTAGTTCTCGGTTTGTGGTCATATTGTGTGAATTTAGTTTTGTCTTGGAATATCTTCTTCTCACCATCTATGATGATTGATAGTTTTTCTGGGTATAGCCGCTTGTGCTGGCACTTGTGCTCTCTTAGGGTCTGCAAGATGTCTGTCTAGGTTCTTCTAGCTTTCATAGTCTCTGTTGAGAAATCGTGTTTGATTCTGATTGGTCTGCCTTTATTTGTTACCTGACCTTTTCCCTTACTGCTTTTGATATTCTTTCTTTGCTTTTGACACTTGGTGTTTTGACTGTTATGTGTCGGGAGGAATTTCTTTACTGGTCCACTCTATTTGTGGTTCTGTAGGCTTGTTTTATGCTCATGGTCATCTCATTCTTAAGGGTAGGGAAGTTTTCTTTAACAATTTTGTTGAAGATGTTTACTGTGCCTCTTAGTTGATATTCTTCTCCCTCTTCTTTTCCTATTATTCTTAGGTTTGGTCTTCTCATTGTGTTCTGGATCTCCTGGACATTTTGGTTTAGGAGCTTTTTAGCTTTTGCATCTTCTCCGACCGTTTTGTCTATATTTTCAATGTTGTCTTTGGCCCCTGAAATATTCTCTTCTATCTCTTGTAGTCTGTTGGAGATGCTTGCATTTGTGTCTCGTCTCCTGATTTCATTTTTAGGTTTTCTACCTCTAGGGTTGTATCTTCTAGTGTTTTCTTTATTGTGTCCATTTCCGTTTTGAATTCCTTCTTCCATTCCTTCATCTGTTTGGTTCTGTTTTCTTCTAGTTCTTTGAGATATTTGAGTGTTTTTCTTTTTTCTTCTTTAGAAGCTTCTAATTCTTTATGCTTTTTCTCCCGTTCTTGTTTAAGGATCTCTATCATCATCATGAGGTAAGATTTCATTTCTGAGTCTTCTTTTTATGGAGTGTTTGCCATTCTGCTGCTTGCTGTGATGGGAGAGCTGGGTTCTAGTGTTGCCAGGTTGTCTTGTTTTCCATGGGGTATGCCCTTTTTCTTTTCTCTTGCCATGTTGTTGTCATTGATTGGTTCTCACCTTTCCCTTGTACCTGGCCTGTTTCCCTGTATCTCCGCTGTTCCTGGTAGCGGATGGTCCGAGTCCTGTTCTGCACCCAGAAACCATAGATTGGATCAGAGGGCCCAATGCTGGGTTCCTGGTTCCTCGATCAGGCAGGGCAGCGAAGCACTTTCTGCTTGTGCTCGGCAGAGATCTCTCTTCCCCATGGCTAGTCGGAATCCCTTCTCACCAGGCTTGTGGTTCTGGGTCTCTGGTGGTCCTGGTGGTGGATGGTCCGAGCCCTGTTCTGTGCTCCAAAGCCGCCGGCTGGGAACAGAGGGCCCAATGCTGTGTTTTTGGTCTCTGGATCAAGGAGGGCAGGGGAGTGCTTTCCATGCACACTTGGGAGAGATCTCTCTTCTCCCTGGCTAGTTACAACACCTTATCACCAGGTCTTTATCTCTGGGTATCCGCTGGTCCTGGTCACTAGTAGGATTTCAATGCATGCTATCAAACCTCTAAAAGAATTAAGTACTGACAAAAATATTCATATACTATTATGCCAAAATGCCTTTTAAAATCTTCATATGTATACCTCTTTTAAAAAATATAAATCTGTAAAAAAAAAAGAGTGTTAATAGGTGGAAGCTTTAACATATATTGATAATTAATTCAATGTATTTAAATAATAAGTAAATGCCACTAAAATTAAAAATTTATATGGTTTATTAAAGTGATTAATCATTAAAAAAAAGAAAAGAAAAAGAAAGCGAATAGAAGAGAAACCTGAAATTTCTGAAAATTTTCACTCTAAAAAGAATGAAAAAATAGAGTGTTCTACCAGGAATGGTTAGTCTCTTTGGAATGGGAACAGAGGGTCAAGAGTGGTTTGCTGTCAGGGAGCAGAGAGATCTCTGCGGAGTGCACATAGAAAGCGCACCCCCCGCTCTGACTGATTCAGGGACCAGGAACACAATTTTGGAACTTCTGTTTGCACCTGGCGACTCTGGGGTGCAGAACAGAGCTCGGCCCATCTTCCACCCGTACCAGCAGTTCCTAAAGTTTTAAAGAATGGTGAGTAGAAGATCTGGGCAGCCAGGGAGCAGAGAGATCTTTGCAGAGTGCGCATGGAAAGCACGCCCTTGCCTGATACAGGAACCAGGAACACAACATTAGAACTTCTGTTTCCACCCGGCGATTCGGGGGTGCAGAACAGGGCTCGGCCCATCTGCCACCTGGACCAGTGGAGATCCAGGGACACAGACCAGATACAAGGGAAAGACAAGAATATATCACTGACAACAAAATGGCAAGAGGAAAGCGAAAGAGTATATCCCAAGGAAACCAAGACAACCTGGCAACACCAGAACCCAGATCTCCCATAGCATCAAACATCAGAATGCCAAACACTCCAGAAAAAGAAGACGCAGACATAAAATCATACCTCAAGATGCTGATAGAGATACTTAAACAAGAAAGGGAGGAAAAGCAAAAGGAATCAGAAGCTTTTAAAGAAGAAACAAGAAAAACACTCAAAGAACTCCAAGAACTAGAGGAAAACAGAACCAAAGAGATGAAGGAATGGAAGAGGGAATTTAAAATGGAAATTGACACAATAAAGAAAACAGTAAAAGAGAGAACCCTAGAGGTAGAACCCCTAAAAAAGAAATCAGGAGTCACAGAAGCAAGCATTTCCAATAGACTATAAGAGATAGAAGAGAGAATCTCGGGGGCAGAAGACAACATTGTAAACATAGACAAAACAGCCAGAGAAGATGCAAAAAACAAAAAGCTCCTAACCCAAAATGTCCAGGAAATCCAGGACACAATGAGAAGAGCGAACCTAAGGATAATAGGAATAGAAGAGGGAGGAGAGTATCAACTAAGAGGCACAGTAAATATCTTCAACAAAATCATAGAAGAAAACTTCCCTACCCTTAAGAATCAGATGACCACGAGCATAAAAGAAGCCTTCAGAACTCCAAATAGGTTGGACCAGAAAAGAAATACCTCCCGACACATAATAGTCAAAACACCAAGTGCCCATAGCAAAGAAAGAATACTAAAAGCAGTAAGGGGAAAAGGTCAGGCAACATATAAAGGCAGACCAATCACAATCACACCGATTTCTCAACAGCTAGAATAGCCTGGACAGACATCATGCACACTCTAAGAAAGCAAAAGTGCCAGCCCAAGCTGCTATACCCAGTAAATTATCAATCACCATAGATGGAGAGATGAAGATATTTCAAGACAAATCTAAATTTATATAGTATCTGACCACTCAGCACTACAAGGAATTATAGATGTAAAACCCAATACAATGAGGGAAAATACATCCTAGTAAAAACAAGGAAACTCCTAAACAAGAAAACCAAAAGAAGAAAAAGACACATACACAACTCAGTCCACAAAAGCAATAATAGCAGGAAACAGAAACCACTATTCCTTGATATCTCTTAACATAAATGGACTCAACTCCCCAATAAAGAGACATAGGCTATCAGACTGGATACATAAACAAAATCCAGCATTTTGCTGCATACAGGAAACTTATCTCAGAGACAAAGACAGATAACTATCTCAGAGTAAAAGGGTGGGAAAAAAAACTTCCTAACAAACAGTCCCAACAATCAAGCATGAGTGGCTATTCTAATATTGAATAAAGTAAATTTCCAACCAAAAGTTATCAAAAAAGATAAGGAAGGACACTTTTTACTCATTACCGGGGAAATCTGTCAGGAGGAACTCTCAATCCTTAACATATATGCTCCAAATAAAAAATCACCCACATTCATAAAAGAAACCCTACTAAAGTTCAAAAAGTACATTTCACCCTACACAATAATAGTGGGAGACTTTAATACCCCACTCTCTCCAATGGACAGATCATGGAAACAGAAACTGAACAATGACACTGTAAAACTAGAAGAGACTTTGAACCAATTGGAATTAATAGATATCTACAGAACATATCATCCTAAAGTAAAAAAATACACCTACTTCTCACCACCCCATGGCACCTGCTCGAAAATTGACCACATAATTAGACACAGAACGAGCCTGGATCAGGCAGGGCGTGGGGTGAGCTTTCTGTGCGCACTCCACAGAGATCACTCTGCTTCCTGGCTGCCCAGGTCTCCTACTCACCAGTCTTTCAACCTTTAGGACCTGCTTGTCCGGGTGGCAAATTTTTAAATTACAAAATTTATAAATTATTTATTTTGCAAATCAATTACATTATTTGTGCATTTTATTTTCTATATTCTGAAAATCCCACCCCCATTGCCTCTATGAATGTTCTCTCTCTCCTAATTACCCTCTCCCACATCAGCATCCTGGCATTTCCCTTCTTGTAGGTTTTCCACCTACAATTCTTGTAGTGCTGGATTTGTGGTCAGATATTGTGTAAATTTAGGTTTATCCTGGAATATCTTGTTCTCTCCATATATGGTGATTGAGAATTTTTCTGGGTATATCAGCTTGGGCTGACACTTGTGTTCTCTTAGCATCTGCATGATGTCTGTCCCGGCTCTTGTAGCTTTCATAGTCTCTGTTGAGAAGTCGGATGTGATTCTGATTGGTCTGTCTTTATATTTTACATGACCCTTTTCCCTTACTGCTTTTAGTATTCCTTCTTTGCTTTGGGTACTTGGCGTTTTGACTATTATGAGTCAGGAGTAATTTCTTGTCTGGTCCACTCTATTTTGATTTCTGTAGGCTTCTTTTATGCTCATGGTCATCTCATTCTTAAGGGTAGGGAAGTTTTCTTCTATGATTTTGTTGAAGATATTTACTGTGCCTTTGAGTTTATATTCTTCGCCCTCTTCTATTCCTATTATCCGTAGGTTTGGTCTTCTCAATGTGTCCTATATCCTGGATAATTTTGTTAGGATGTTTTTGGCTTTTGCATCTTCTCTGACTGTTTTGTTTATGTTTTTCTATGTTGTCTTTGGCCCCTGAGATTCTCTTTTCTATCTCTTGCAGTCTGTTTGAGATGCTTGCATTTGTGACTACTGATTTCTTTTTTAGGTTTTCTTTTTTTCTTTCTTTTTAAACAACTTTATTTTACAAAACAAAGATAAATGTACAGATTTTAAACATTTTTTTTGCTTAAAATTATACATTTTTGTCAGTACTGTTTTTTCAGATTTTAAAATAATTTTTACATAAAACAATATGAATATATTTTTTAGTCAGTACATGATTTTTTCAAAGGCTTGACAGTATGCATTGAAAACCTAATAGTTACAATGAGCGTAAAGTACATGCAAAACAAAATGCAACATGGAAATAGTCAAAGTCTTCTTGTTTTGTAAATTTTTTTTTGTTTTGTTTTCTTTATTTCTTGGACTTCATACAGTCTGTGAGCTGTTTCTGGGGGAGTGCAAGCCTCTGGGGTTAGCATCCCAATATCAGTGACTGCATATTATGTCTGTTCTTTTGTGACTTGGTTATCTCACTCAGGATGATATTCTTTAGATGCAGCAATTTTCTTAAGAATTTGGTTACGTCATTGTTTCAGCCTTTTGCGAGCTGTCTTTCTGGGTGGCAGATGGGCCAGGCTCCGCTCTGTGTCCTGAAGTCGCCGCGGGGTGGAAACAGAAGTTCCAAAGTTCTTCCTGGTCACTGAATCAGGCAGGGCAGGGCAGGGCAAGGCAGGGGGTGCACTTTCCGTGTGCACTCCCCAGAGATCTCTCTGCTCCCTGGAAGCCCAGGTCTCCCACCCACCAGTTGCTCAGCCTCTACGAGCCACAGTTCCGGGTGGCAGATGGGTCAGGCTCCGCTCTGTGTCCTGAAGTCGCCGCCGGGTGGAAACAGAAGTTCCTAAGTTCTGTTCCCGGTCACAGCTGTTCAGCCTTTAAGAGCTGCCGTTCCAGGTGGCAGATGGGCCAGGCTCTGCTCTGCGTCCTCTTTTTTAGGTTTTCTACCACTAAGGTTGTCTCTTTTAGTGTTTTCTTTATTTTTTCCATTTCCATTTTAAATTTCTTCTTCAATTCCTTCATCTCTTTGGTTCTGTTTTCCTCTAGTTCTTTGATTTCTTTGAGTGTTTTTCTCATTTTCTCTTTAAAAGCTTCTATTTCCTTATGCTTTCTCTCCCTTTCTAGTTTAAGTATCTCTATGATCATGTTGAGGTATGATTTTGGGTCTGAGTCTTCTTTTTTGTAGTGTTTGGCATTCTGCTGTTTGCTTTGATGGGAGAGCTGAATTCTGGTGATGCCAGCTTTTTTTGGTTTATATTTGGTATGTTTTTTGCTTTCCTCTTGCCATCTTGTTGTCTTTGATTATAAGTGGTCTTGTTGTCAGTGATTGGTTCCTGTCTCCTCCATGTACCTGGGTTGTGTCCCTGGATCTATGCTGTTCTAGGTGGCAGATAGCCTGAGCGTTTGTTTAGCATATACGGGACCTCTGGGTCGAAACCATGGCCCTAGAGCAGATTTTTTTTTCTCCAATGAACCACTGGAGAGGGAGTGTGCTTTTTGTGTGCTCGGCCCAGACCTCTCAGTGCCCCAGCTACTTGCAGAGCAGTCTAACAAGGCTTGTGTCCCTGTATCTCAGCTCTTCTCCTTGGCAGATGGCCTGAGAGTTTATTTCACATGCAAGGGCTTTCTGGGTGGAAACTGAGTCCCTATGGCAGAATTCCTGCTCCCCTGAAACAATGTGGGGACACTCTTTCTGCATGCTTGGTCCAGACCTTTCTGCACCCCAGCTACTCACAGAGCAGTCTCACCGGGCCTGTGTCCTGTGTTCTCCACTCTTCTTGGTGTGTTCTCCTTTCTATGAAGGACTGAGGCAACAACCTTCTGGCCTTCTTTTTGAGCTTAATAAATTCTGTGGATGGTTTCTTGGATATTGGGGTCTAGTATTTGTGTGTCAGTGAGTACATACCATGAGTATTTTTTGAGGTTTGTTTGTGACCCACTGTATGGTAAGTTTTGGAGAAGGTTCCATGAGGAACTGAGAAGAGAGTATATTGTTTTATGTTTGGGTGAAATGTTTTGTAGGTATCTGTTAGGTCTCCTTGATTAATAACCTCTGTTAGTTTTATTATTCTCTGCTGAGATTCTGTCTTCATGTGTACATTGGTGAGAGTGACGTGTTGTTTCTTCATTTGATTGTTTCCTTTGTTGCCTGGAAGATTTTATTTAGATAAAATCATATTACTCGATTGTTGGCTTTTGTGCCTGTGTTATAGAGGTACTATTATTAAGTTCTTATCTGTGCCTGTCAGTTTATGTGCTCCTCTCATATTTCCTACTAGGAATTACAGGGCATCAACTCTGATGTTGAAGTCGTTTATCCACCTGGAGTTGAGTTTTATGTTTTTGTAAAGATTTTTCATGTTGAAAAATTCAGGTTTTCTAATACCATTTGCTAAATATGCTGTCTATTTTGGTTTATTTGTCAAAGTTTAGACAACTGTCGTTATGCAGTTATATCAAGCTCTGCTCTATTGATCTATGCATTTGCTTTCTGCCTGTATTAAGACGTTCCCTCCCTCCATGCCCATGGCTCAATGGTATAATTTGAAATTTGCTTGGTGATACTCTTTCTTCAGTATTCACTTTGGTTATCATAGATTTTTTTGTGCATTTATATAACATTTGAGATTGTTTTTTTGCTATGTCTGTGAAAATGGTCTTAGTGTTTGCTGGGCATTTTATCACATTTGTAGGATAATTTTTGTAGGATATCCATTTTCACATTGGTTCTTCTGAATCATGGGAATGAGTACTCTGTCTATGTTCTTGTATAGTCCCAATTTCTTTTTTCCATGTTTTTTTTTGTGGAAGTTATTTCTTTAGTTAGTCCTTCTCCTCCATTGTCAGATATTTTTCTTTTTCCTTCCTTCCTTCCTTCCTTCCTTCCTTCCTTCCTTCCTTCCTTTTTTCCTTCCTTCCTTCTTTTCTTCTTTCTTTGCTACCAGTAGAATTTTTTTCTGGATTTCTTTTTCAGTACTTTTTTATTGGCTTCTGATTTTTTTGTATGCTAGTTTTGTATACTTTGTTAAATGTATTTATCAGTCCTAAGAGTGTTTTAGTAGAGTCTTTAAATTTTCTTATGTATTGGATCATGTTATTTACATGTAGGGCTACCATAATACTTTGACTTCTTTTTTTATTAATATTTCTTCTTTTCTTCCTTCTTTTTTTTCTCCCACCCTTCTTCCCTTTGTTGTTTTTTGCTTTGCTTTTGTGTTATTGATCTAGCTAAGACTTCAAGAATTATATTGAATTGAAGTGGAGAGAATTGACACTCTAGTCTTGTTTCTGCTCTTTGCCCCCTTTATGGTAGGTGTTTTAAGTATGCTATTTATGTTTAAATTTCAAATTTCTGTTAATGTCTATCCACCTATATGTATATACAAATTCACAATTATATAATATATCAAAGTAGAAACTTTATAAATATTTCTTCTTAAAACATACTAAAGTGTTTGAATAACCGTTTGTAGTCAGGATTTGAGGTTATTATCTAATTTAGATACTTATTACAATGACTAGTGGTTAATATTTACAACAAAATATACAACAATATAAAATTTCTATATTTCCTGTTTGTGTTTAATGTTGTTTCATGAATTTTGAAATTTTTAGTTGCAGTGGACAAAACAAACAGTTCACCTGGGAAAAATATCTGAACTCTGAGCACATTTAAAACCATCTAGAGTTTTCTGAATCTTTTGCTTGCTGGTCTCTTGAGATTTGAATAATTACGTTGATATATTTTATGTTAGGTTATTATTAGGTATTTTAGGCAAAAGAAATCAGGAAAATCGGTCTGAGAAAATGCTTCCTCTTAGTGCAGGTAAAATGTACCACGATGTTTAAACAACCAGAAGTATGACTTTATTTGTAAATATTCTTGTTTTGAAAACTCTATGAGAATGAATTATATTGTAAATGCTTTTGTTTATCTAAAGCAAAAGATAGGTATAATGCTTAAAAAGTAATTAAATAGCACAGAAAAATAACTATAATTTTTTTGGTATATAGGAAAAAGTTAATTGGATTTGGTTTTGAGCTAGATTAATGTATCCAAAAAATATGAAAGACACTAGAAAACATCAATCAACTTTGAAAAACTTTCATTGTATTCTAGGTGAAATTTTTCAATACTTAGCCATTTTGTAATATAATTTAGAGTATATGAAAACAGAATAATACTTACAAATCAAAAATTAAATTTATATTTAACATTTTCACTTGTTTTAAATATTTATTTATTTTTATTTTGTGTATTCAATTATTTTTGCTTTCATGTATGTATGCATACTTCTTGCTTGTCATTGCTGAGGAGGCCAGAAGAACACATTAGATCTCCAGGATCTAGAGTTACAGAAAGATATGACCTGTCACAATGGTGTTGATAAACCTAATCTGTTTTGTTTCTAAGAACAATAAGTGCTCTTAGTCATTAAGCTATCCTTCCAATCCATCTTCTGTGTTGCATGCACTCATTTTATTTCCTAATTATAAGTAGTTAGTTAAAGACTTTTAATAAAAGCTATAACTTTCCTTTTTTTATTTATACTCATAAGTAGTTATTTGAAAAGCATGTAGAGTTACTTATATTTTCCTCAATAATCAATAGAAACTGGGGTTTTAATTAAATAGAAGATTTTGAATTATTCTGGGTATAATGCAGGTTTCACAACAAATTGAGAGGTAAAAGTTCAGAGTTTGTCTTGAGGGAATAATGATCTTACAATATTAAGCAAAACAGGAGTAAAAATATGCACAGATGATGTTTCTGATGTGTGCTTTGATCAAACTTAGCCGATGAATGTAGGTTACTAAACTTATGACCCTGTATTAGGAACCTCTTTAATAAATATTTCCTTTAAGAAGTAGGAATTAGATATCTGTCTTGGAGGATTCTCCTATGACAGATTTAAGGCTAAGTGGAGCACTACTCATGATATACATCAAAGACGTAATACTGGCCTTTTGCACTGTGAGTATTCTAACAGTTGTAAATGAATGTGCATTATATGAAGAATGAGAATGATTTTAAGATACAGACAAGTGTAAGGGAAGATGATTTAACATATCCTGTTCTGTGGTGTTCCTCTGTGAGTGTTCATGGCTTATAGGTAAATCAACACCATATTCTTCCCTCTGCATTTACAGATGTCTACGTGAGTCTTCTTCTGAACTTATTTTCAGTTACTACTCTGTTCCAAGTGAATGTATCAGGTCTCAAATTTTATCAACTTCTAAATTCTATAATATTTTGTATAACTACAAATCATTCTCTTCTAAATTCAACATTCATGGGGTTTTATGATGTTGATGAAGATTGGCTGTTCAAAAGAGAAATTCACAGTGGATACAGGTTCATTGGTATGCCTCCTACAGCTTTGGTACTTGAAAGGTGCTTGAAGCACTGTGATTGGTTATAACTATCCAGTTTAAAAAGAATTGTCAAATATAAACAAAAGTGAATAAATTGTCTTTTACTTAAACTCTGACCTCCATGACAACACTTACTTTTCAAATTTTGTTGTTTTTAAATTTTTCATTTTACACCATTTTCTTTTTCTTTAGTGTTATGATCATTTTACATTTTTCTCTGTCACTTTAGAGCTCTGCACAGTTTCCTTTCTTATCTTTAAATTATAATCATGAAGTTTTCATGTGTATTTGAAATAACTGAAACATATGTATTCTATGTTTCAACAAATATTTATATACAACATGGTGTGATTCTGAGTTTTAAGATGGATTACACAAGATACAGGTATAGTTCTTAAATTTATTGGAGTTGAGTCTAGTTGAAAAGAAACATTTAGTGAGTTACACTTAATTAGTTATAAGAACAATAGAGTTCTTTGAGAAAATAAATTTTAATTATATTGATAGTACACTCTGATTACTAAGTAAATTGAACACTATACTTTATTATTGAATTGGAGATAGTTAATATATTTTAACTATCTTTTATTAGAAGGGGAGAGTTACTATACTTTGAAAGTTCTTTCAGAAATAAAATTTCATGCTCTGTTCATTTGTTTTATTTATTATAAATAAATAATTTAAAATTCCTTAAATAAATTTACAGAATCATGAAAAAACTAAAAAAAGTTAATATCAATATTTGTTAATTATCTAATATAGAACATCAATATACTGAATATTTCATTTAGAATACTTGTTATGTTTAAGTTGCTTCATAAACTGTCAATATTTATAGAATAGATTAATAAACTATATATCTAATAAATTGATAGTGCCTGAGCAATAGGTTTATTTTGTTTTTTTGAATTGAAAATCTGTCTCTTGTTCATGTGCTGTTTATTCTATAACAAAATGTAATGTGATAAATTTTTTAATTCAGGTTTGGAAAAAATGCCTTCTGCCACAACATGGCTACCTTCTGAGGACTAACTTTTCTGTTTGTGAGGTGAGCTTTCCAGGGCAGTGATTCTCGCCTATGTATCATATTCTATGTATAAATACTTAGCTAGAATGTGAAATCAGATTTTGATCTATTATACTATACTGAAGGAAATCACCTGAATCCAGAAATATTACATGGTCCAGTACATGACAAGACTGCCACATGCTTCAGTGTGTGGTCTGTATTTTACAATTCTATGGGTAAAATAAACAGTTTTCTTGTTTTGGTTTTATATAGGAACAATTAATAACTAAATCGTTGTGTGTATTTTTAGTGCACATCACTGTTATGTAATATATTAAGCTACATATAATATATAACAATATATATGAAGCTACATTATATATATATTACACATATATAAAAATAATGAGCATACTTACATTGAGTGAGAACATTGAAAATAGCTTCTCAGGAATTTCCAAGCATGCAACTATTATCATTGTGTATATTCACCATAATACCGTAGATATTCAGAAAGGAACCACCGTATGAATAGAGCGTTTGGATTTTTACTAACCACCATCATATTCTTGCTTCATGCCCACTCTCCACATCATTTCTGTTTGTCCCACCATTATATTCTTTGCTTCTATAACTCTGACTTCTTCAGATTTCATATATTCAGAAGATCTTTCAGCATTTGTTTTCTTGTGCCTCCATTTCATTTAGCACAATTACTCCCAGGTTCATTAATGTTATTATGAGACCTTAAACTCCCTTAATTAATAGTGTACTGTATCTGTACTTGTGTGTATTTGTGTTTATTGCTATACATCCATAAAAAGCAATTATGATATTTTAATATTGGTTACTATAAATGATGTTTCAATGATCATGGGTCAATGTAGGTTCATTTTTTTGGATGGTTAACTCCCACTGTGATATTGGCTAATAATTCTCTAAGTTGTTTGCATCTTTCTATATATCTATGACTTTCAGTATCTTTCTGTCTCCCATTCCATCTCTCCAGTTTTCATCTTTCTTATCTCTCTGTAATAATTTCTATTTATCCATTTTCTGTTTGATCCTCTCCTTCTTTCCTTCCTTCCTTCCTTCCTTCCTTCCTTCCTTCCTTCCTTCCTTCCTTCCTTCCTTCCTTCCTTCTTCCTTCTTTCCTTCCTTCCTTCCTTCCTTCCTTCCTTCCTTCCTTCCATTATTCCTTCCTTTCTTCCTTTGACAAGAATAAAATCTAGGGCTCTATATGTTGGAAGACAGTGGTTATATACCAAAGCTTTATTTTAAAATTATTAAGGAAATAGCTATATGCCTTATTAAATGAATATTATTATATTCTCAGCTCTGTCCAATCTTCCACTTTTAAAGACACAACTCAAACCTTTTATTTTTAAACCTTTTATGAAAGCTCTTTTAACAAGAATAAAATGGCATTTCAGAGTGTTTGTATTTTGCAGCCCCTTGATAAGTAGCCATGTAAGTACTTGCTCATATATCTATTCATCTTTATGATAAAGGTTTATAGATAAATTAAAAAATATTTTCATAAACTCAAGTTCTAACTTTTTGTGGATTGTTAATATAATTAGCATAACTTTCAGTTTCTTGTACTGCTGTCCGTTAGGTGGCACTGCAAATAGCAGAAATGGAAGGAACAAATTACTCTGTTGTGTCAGAATTTATGTTTGTGGGACTCACCAACTCCTGGAAGATGCAAGTTCTTCTATTTGTGTTTGCTTCAGTGTTTTATATGGCGAGCATAATGGGAAACTCCCTCATCATTTTCACGGTGGCGTCTGACCCTCACTTACATTCTCCCATGTACTTTCTGTTGGCCAATCTCTCCTTCATTGATTTAGGTGTTTCATGTGTCACTTGTCCCAAGATGATTTATGACCTATTCAGAAAGCACAAAGTTATTTCCTTTAGAGGTTGCATCATTCAAATTTTTTTCATCCATGTTATTGGTGGTGTTGAGGTGGTGCTGCTCATAGGCATGGCATATGATAGATATGTAGCCATATGTAAGCCTCTTCATTATTTGACCATTATGAATGCAAAAATGTGCATTTTCATCTTAGTGGCTGCATGGGTGGTTGGCCTTATGCATTCTCTGGTTCAATTTGTTTATATAGTAGATTTACCATTCTGTGGACCAAATATTTTGGACAGCTTTTACTGTGACCTTCCTCGGTTCATCAGACTTGCTTGTGTAGATACCAACCAATTAGAATTAATGGCTTCAGCAAACAGTGGCCTAATCTCTGTAGGCTCCTTTTTCATACTGGTCATATCTTATATTGTCATAATAGTCACTGTTCAGAAACATTCCTCAGGTGGTTCTTCTAAAGCTTTGTCTACACTTTCTGCTCACATCTTTGTTGTGGTCCTATTCTTTGGTCCTTTGATATTTATCTACACATGGCCTTCCCCCTCTACAAACCTGGATAAGTATCTGGCTATATTTGATGCAGTTGGTACTCCTTTTCTGAACCCTTTGATCTACACACTGAGGAATCAAGATATGAAGACTGCTATGAAAAAAGTGTGCCGACAGCTATTCAAATATGGGAAAATCTCCTAAATGATTTCGGTGTGAACATTCATTGCTGAATACAGTGCACTCTTCATCAAATTCAATGATGATTTGTTTTCCTGATAGGACGTCTTTACCTATATTGATATTTTGGTAGCTTTTGTCTGCTATGAGGAGAAATTTAAATTTGTCCTGACAACAAGGAATGAAGTTTATATTTTTGAGACAGTGATTATAATAATACTGAATTTATTTAACAAAGAATATTTTTTTGTGATGTAAACTTTTAATTGTATGGAAGATGGAAGATTCTTTAAAGCCTAAAAAAAGCGAACGATGTTTCCCCTTTTTGTCTCTGTCTGTCTTTCTGTCTTTGTTTATATAATTATCTCACATGTAGGATTTAATGGCAGTACTTCATGGGAAATATACAAATTGACATTCATCTGGGTTAAATTTTCTATTTTTTGAACATTGTATACACTCTAGCAACCCTTTTGATTGTGGTTATTCAAAATGTTTGGAATATGCAACCATTGCACACTTGATAAACAGAAATGTAGGCTGTCCAGTTAACATTATGACAGTCAAATATATTTATGTTTTTACTTATTTACTCATTTGTTTACTGTTTTCTTATTGCTTTTTGTATTTCTATGTCAGAATTCAGCATAAAAATATTTATATATTATTGAGATGTAAATGAAGTTATAGCAATTTTTCATCAGTTGGCACAGTGTACCTTAGTACTTTAGAGATACACCATATTAACTAACTCATTCTGACATATGGAACAGAAGTAGTGCTGTAGTCCTGCTTTTTTTTTCACATACCCTTTTAATTCTTTAAGTTTTCAAGTTAGTTGCAAGTGTATCGTGATTATAGTCACCAGGCTAGCCCTCAACTGTACCTTTGAAAGTTCGGGCACTATTAGACAAAGTGTTCCTTTACTGTCCCTGGTCTCCATCAAATGTCCAGTTTTCCTTATGAGATTCTAGTGCCTCTAGCTTTGTATCTGTGATGAGATTACAACTTCCCTGGGACAGTTTTTTGTGTTAAAAATCAGGCAAATCTATTTCCTATGTGCAATCATTTATATCTTTCATACTTTCATGCTTCACAGATTCAATGAGGGAGATAGACTCATCTAAATGATTGCTCAATTAGTAATATGTGGGTTCATGGAAAGCTTCATTCAACCTACACACAAGTACTTGCCTGAAGTCTTATTTGACCAGGGGAAATATTTTATACCAAATGAAACATAACACAAAATTCATCATTCTACAAATCTGTGCCATGAAAGCGAGTGATGTTATGGGTTTAGTGACATAGTTTACTCAGTTACAATGGGAAATACAAGCACACACCAGGGTTATGTGCTCTCCAATAGAAGATAAATGAAATCTATGATAATATGCAGAAATAGCAGAGGCACTCTCCTATTTACACCACGTACATCCTGTTAAGAAATTTGGCTGTTGATTATAGCAATCCTCTGAGCCCTACTGGTGTAAAAACATTCTAGTTGGTCTTGGATTACTTTTTAAAATAATTTTTATTGGATATTTTCTGTATTTACATTTTAAATGTTATTTCACATTCCCCCTTTCCCATCCTCTTCCCGTATTCCCTTGCTTCCATGAAGAAGTTCCCACTCCCAACCACCCACTCCCACCTTAGCACATTGGCATTCCCCTACACTGGGAAAATGAGCCATCACTGGACCAAAGGCCTCTCTTCCTATTGATGCCAGACAATGCTGCCCTCTGCTACATATGCAACTAGAGTCATGAGTCTCTCCATACGTACTCATTGGTTGGTGTTTTAGTCTCTGGGAAGTCTAGAGTGTGTCATTCGTTGATAATGCTGTTCTTCCCATGGGGTTGCAACCCCTTTCAGCTCCTTTACTTCTTTCTTTAGATCCTTCATTGGGGTCCCCATGCTCAGTCCGATGGTTAGCTGCTAGAATTCTCATCTGTGTCAGTATGGCTCTGGCAGAACCTCTGATGAGGCATCCACATCAGGCTCCTGCCAGTAAGTACTTCTTGTCATCAGCAATAGTGACTGGGTTTGGTGGCTGCATATGGAATGAATTTCCAGATAAGGAAGTCTCTGGATGATCTTTTCTTCAGTTTCTGCTCCTCTTATTTGTCCCTGTATTTTCTTCAGTGAGTATTTTGTTCTTCCTTTTATAAAAAACAAGGCATCTACATTCCTGCCTTTTTTTTTTTTTTTTTTTTTTTTTTAGTTTCATAATATCTGTGAATTGTTTTTTGGTATTCAGTGTTTTTTTAGGCCAGTATCTTCTTATCAGTGAGTGCATAGCATATATGTTCTTTTGTGACTGGGTTACATCACTCAGGGTGATAGCTTCTTGTTCAATCCATTTGCCTAAAAATTTCATGAAGATGTTGTTTTATTTATTTTTATCTTTTTACTATTTTTTATTTTTTTAAACAACTTTATTTTACAAAACAAAGATAAATGTACAGATGTTAAACATTTTTTGCTTAAAATTGTACATTTTTGTCAGTAATTATTTTTCAGATTTTAACATAATTTTTACATAAAACTATATGAACATATTTTTTAGTCAGTACTTGATGTTTTTCAAGGTTTGATAGTATGCCTTGAAAACTTAATAGTTACAATGATCAAAAAGTACATGTAAAATAAAGTGTAATATGGAAATAGTTAAAGTTTTCTTGTTTTGTAAATTTTTTTTTTTTTTGTTTTGTTTTCTTTATTTCTTGGACTTCATACAGTCTGTGAGTTGTTTCGGGGGAGTGCAAGCCTCTGGGGTTAGCATCCCAATATCAGTGACTGCATATTTGTCTGTTCTTTTGTGACTGGGTTATCTCACTCAGGATGATATTCTCTAGATGCAGCCATTTTCTTAAGAATTTGGTTAAGTCATTGTTTCTGGTGGCTGAGTAGTATTCCATTGTGTATATGTACCACAATTTTTGTATCCATTCATCTTCTGAAGGACATCTGGGTTCCTTCCAGCTTCTGGCTATTATAAATAGAGCTGCTATGAACATTGTGGTGCATATATCTTTGTTGTGTATTAAAGTGTCTCCGGGGTATATGCCCAGCAGTGGAATAGCTGGGTCTTCAGGTAGTACTATATCCAATTTTCTGAGGTATCGCCAGACAGATTTCCAGAGTGGTTGTATTAGCTTGCAACCCCACCAACAGTGGAGAAGTGTTCCTCTTTCTCCGCAGCCTTGCCAGCATCTGCTGTCATCTGAGTTTTGGTTCTTGGCCAATCTGACTGGTGTGAGGTGGAATCTCAGGGTTGTTTTGATTTGCATTTCCCTGATGGCTAATGATGTGGAGCACTTCCTCAGATGTTTCTTGGCCATTCGGTGTTCCTCAACTGAAAACGTTTTGTTTAGCTCTGTACCCCATTTTTTAATAGGGTTATTTGATTCTCTGGTGTCTAGCTTTTTGAGTTCCTTGTATACCTTGGATATTAGGCCTCTATCTGATGTGGTGTTGGTAAAGATCTTTACCCATTCTGTTGTTGCTGTTTTGTTTTCTTGACGATGTCCTTAGCCTTCCAGAAACTTTGCAATCTCATTAAGTCCCATTTGTTAATCTTTGACCTTCGAGCTTGAGCCATTGGTGTTTTGTTCAGGAAATTTTCTCCTGTACCTATGTGTTCTAAGGTTTTCCCTACTTTCTCATCTAATAGTTTCAGTGTATCTGGTTTAATGTGGAGATCTTTGATCCACTTACACTTGAGCTTTGTACAAAAAGATAAGAAAGGGTCTATTTTCACTCTTTTGCATGCTGAGTGCCAGTTGGACCAGCACCAATTTGTTGAATAGGCTGTCCTTTTTCCATTGAATGTTTACAGCTCCTTTGTCAAACATCAAGTGATCATATACATGAGGGTTCATTTCTGGATCTTCTATTCTATTCCATTATCCACATGCCTATTTCTGTACCAGTACCATGCAGTTTTCAGCACAATTGCCTTGTAATATAGCTTGAGGTCAGGGATAGTGATTCCCGCAGATGTTTTTTTGTTGTTGAAGATGGATTTTGCTATTCTAGTTCTTTTGTTATTCCATATGAAATTGCACATTGATCTTTCCAATTCCATGAAGAACTGGGTTGGAATTTTGATGGGGATTGCGTTGAATCTATAGATTGCTTTTGGTAGGATGGCTATTTTTAAGATGTTGATTTTTCCAATCCATGAGAATGGGAGATCTTTCCATTTTCTGAGATCCTCCTCAATTTCTTTCTTTAGAGGTTTGAAGTTTTTGTCATACAGGTCCTTCACTTGCTTAGTTAGAGTCACACCAAGGTATTTTATAGTTTTTGTGACGATTGTGAAGGGTACGTTTTCCCTAATTTCTTTCTCCACATGTTTGTCCTTTGAGTATAGGAAAGCTACTGATTTGTTTGAGTTAATTTTGTATCCAGCCACTTTGCTGAACTTGTTTATCAGCTGTAGGAGTTCTCTGGTGAAATTTTTGGGGTCACTCAAGTACACTATCATGTCATCGGCAAAGAGTGATGTTTTTATCTCTTCCTTTCCGATTTGTATCCCCATGATCTCCTTTTGCTGTCTAATTGCTCCAGCCAGGACTTCCAGTACTCTGTTGAATAGGTAGGGGGAGAGTGGGCTGCCTTGTCGAGTCCCTGATTTTAGTGGGATTGCTTCAAGTTTCTCGCCATTAAGTTTGATGTTGGCTGTTGGTCTGCTGTATATTGCTTTTATTATGTTTAAGTATGGGCCTTGGATTACTGTTCTTTCCAGGACTTTTAACATGAAGGGGTGTTGGATTTTGTCGAATGCTTTCTCAGCATCTAGTGAGATGACCATGTGATTTTGGTCTTTAAGTTTGTTTATATGGTGGATTACATTGATGGATTTCCTTATGTTAAACCATCCCTGCATCTCAGGGATGATGCCTACTTGGTCATGATGAATGATCGTTTTGATGTGTTCTTGGATTCGGTTTGCAAGGATTTTGTTGAGTATTTTTGCGTCAATGTTCATAAGTGAGATTGTTCTGAAGTTTTCTTTCCTTGTAGGGTCTTTTTGTGGTTTAGGTACGAGGGTTATTGTAGCCTCAAAAAATGAGTTGGGTAATATTCCATCTGATTCTATCTTTAGGAATAGTTTGGCGAGTATTGGTGTTATATCCACAATAAATGTCTGATAAAATTCTGCACTGAACCCGTCTGGATCTGGGCTTTTTTTGGTTGGGATGCTTTTGATGACTTCTTCTATTTCTTTAGGTGTTATAGGGTTATTTAGATGGTTTACTTGGTCTTGGTTTAACTTTGGAACCTTGTATCTGTCTAGGAATTCGTCCATTTCCTCCAGATTTTCCAATTTTGTGGAGTATAAGTTTTTGTAGTAGGATCTGATGATTTCTTGAATTTCCTCAGTTTCAGTTGTTATATCCTCACTTTCCTTTCTGATTTTGTTAATTTGGATACTCTTTCTTTGCCCTCTAGTTAGTCTGGCTAGGGGTTTATCAATCTTTTTGATTTTATCAAAGAACCAACTCTTGGTTTTGTTGATTTTTTCAATGGTTCTTTTTGTTTCTATTTGGTCTATTTCTGCCCTAATTTTGATTATTTCTTGACGTCTACTCTTTTTGGGCATATCTGCTTCCTTTTGTTCTAGGGCTTTTAGCTGTGCTGTCAGGTTGCTGATGTAAGCTCTCTCCAGTTTCTCTTAGGAAGCACTTAGGGCTATGAGTTTTCCTCTCAATACTGCTTTCATTGCATCCCATAGGTTTGGGTATGTTGTGTTTTCGTTTTCGTTGAATTCTAGAAAATCCTTAATTTCTTTCTTTATTTCTTCTTTGACCCTGCTATCCTTTAACAGAGTGTTGTTTAGTTTCCATGTGAACTTAGGTTTTTTTTTTTTTTTTTTTTTTTTTTTTTTTTTTTTTTTTTTTGTCTTTGTTGTTGTTAAAGACCAGCCGTAGACCATGGTGATCTGAGAGGATGCATGGGAGTATTTCAATCTTCTTATATCAATGGAGGCTTGTTCTGTGTCCAATTATGTGGTCAATTTTCAAGAAGGTGCCATGGGGTGGTGAGAAGAAGGTGTATTCTTTTACTTTGGGATAGTATGTTCTGTATATATCTATTAATTCTAGTTGGTTCAAAGTCTCTGCTAGTTTTGCAGTTTCCTTGTTCAGTTTCTGTTTCCATGATCTGTCCATTGGTGAGAGTGGGGTATGAAAGTCTCCCACTATTATTTTGTGGGGTGAAATGTATTTTTTGAGCTTTAGTAGGGTTTCTTTTATGAATGTGGGTGATTTTTTATTTGGAGCATATATGTTAAGGATTGAGAGTTTTTCCTGACAGATTTCCTGGTAATGAGTAAAAAGTGTCCTTCCTTATCTTTTTTGATAACTTTTGGTTGGAAATTTTCTTTATTCGATATTAGAATAGCCACTCCAGCTTGCTTTTTGGAGCTGTTTGCTTGGAAGTTTTTTTCCCACCCTTTTACTCTGAGATAGTGTCTTTTTTTGTCTCTGAAATGAGTTTCCTCTATGCAACAAAAGGCTGGATTTTGTTTATGTATCCAGTCTGATAGTCTCTGTCCCTTTATTGGGGAGGTGAGACCATTTATGTTAATAGATATGAAGGAATAGTTGTTTCTGTTTCCTGCTATTATTGCTTTTTTGGGTTGAGTTGTGTCTGTGTTTTTTTCTTCTTTTAGTTTTCTTGTTTAGGAGTTTTCCTTTTTTTACTAGGCTGTATTTTTTCTCCTTGTATTGGGTTTTCCACCTATAATTCGTTGTAGTGCTGGGTTTGTGGTCAGATAATGTGTGAATTTAGATTTGTCTTGAAATATCTTCGTCTCTCCATCGATGGTGATTGATAGTTTTGCTGGGTATAGCAGCTTGGGCTTGCACTTGTGCTCTCTTAAGGAGTGCATGATGTCTGTCCAGGCTCTTCTAGCTTTCATAGTCTCTGTTGAGAAATCGGGTGTGAGTCTGATTGGTCTGCCTTTATATGTTACCTTACCTTTTCCCCTTACTGCTTTTAGTATTCTTTCTTTACTTTGGGCACTTGATGTTTTTACTGTTATGTGTCGGGAGGTATTTCTTTTCTGGTCCAACCTATTTGGAGTTCTGAAGGCTTCTGTTATGCTCGTGGTCATCTCATTCTTGAGGGTAGGGAAGTTTTCTTCTGTGATTTTTTTGAAGATATTTACTGTGCCTCTTAGTTGATACTCTTCTCCCTCTTCTATTCCTATTATCCTTAGGTTCGGTCTTCTCATTGTGTCTTGGATTTCCTCGACATTTTGGGTTAGGAGCTTTTTGTTTTTTGCATCTTCTCTGGCTGTTTTGTTTGTTTTCAATGTTGTCTTCTGCCCCCGAGATTCTCTCTTCGATCTCTTGTAATCTATTGGAAATGCTTGCTTCTGTGACTCCTGATTTCTTTTTTTGGTGTTCTGACTCTAGCGTTATCTCTTTTAGTGTTTTCTTTATTGTGTCGTTCTCTGTTTTAATTTCCCTCTTCCATTTCTTTATTTCTTTGGTTCTGTTTTCCTCTAGTTCTTTGAGTTGTTTGAGTGTTCTTCTTGTTTCTTCTTTAAAAGCTTCTGAATCTTTTTGCTTTTCCTCCCTTTCTTGTTTAAGTATATCTATCAGCATCTTGAGGTATGATTTCAGGTCTGTGTCTTCTTTTCCTGTAGTGTTTGGAATTCCGATGTTTGCTGATATGGGAGAGCTGGGCTCTGTTGTTGCTAGATTGTCTTGGTTCCCTTGGGATATACTCTTTCTCTTTCCTCTTGCCATTTTGTTGTCAGTGATATGTTCTTGCCTTTCCCTTGTATCTGGTCTGTGTCCCTGGTTCCCTACTGGTCCCATTCTGTCCCTGAGCTGCATATTACCAACTTCTTTTTCCTCCTTATATTTAGAATCTAATCTCTCCCTCAATGCAAAATTTTGCAGCAATGACCCTAATTTTTAACTTAAGGGTCCTGAATAAAGTTGAAGTAAGCATTCTAATATCTAATCAAATAGACTTTCAACCAAAATAAATCTAAAGACATAGGGAAGAACACTTCATACTCATTACATGAAATATCTATCAATTCCAAGCCTTTATTCCCTAGTCCATGAGCCCCGACATTTGTAAAAAAAAATTACTAAAGTTTCAATCACATATCACTCTCCATACAATAATAGTGGGGCATTTCAACACCCTACTCTCACTAATGGGCAAGTCATTAAAACTGAAACAGAGAAATAATAAAACTAACTGATGTTAAGAACCAGATGGACCTAAGATCTATACAACCTTTCGGTGCAAAAGAAAAGAATGTAACATTTTCTCAGCACCTCACAGAACTCTCTCTAACATTGACCATAAAATCAGTCACAAAGCAAGTGTTATCAGATACAAGAAGATTGAAATAATCATTTGCATTTTATCAGATCACCATGGATTAAATCTGGACTCAACAACAGAAGCAATCACATACTCATGAAAACTGAACAACTCTCTTATTACTTTTAAAATTTAATTTAATTTAATTTTGTTTTAATATATTCCTTTTACATCCTATTCACTGCCCACACCCTATAACTTCCTCCCACAAGTCTTCCCTCATTCTTCCTTCTCTGAGTTGGTCAGCTCCCCCTTGGGTATACCCCTGCCCTGGAACTGCAAGTCTCTGAGAGTCTAGGTTCTTCCTCTCCCATTGAGGCCAGTCAAGGCAGCCCAGATATACTGCATCCAACATACAATCCACAGCTTTTGGGATAAGTTCAGTTCCAGTTGTTTGGGATCCACTTGAAGACCAGGTTGCACAGCTGCTACATATGTGCAGGGAGTCCAAGGTCCAGCTAGTGTCTGTTCCTTGGTTAATGTTTAAGAGCTCAAGGGTCCAGCTTAGTTGGTTTTCCTGTAGAGTTCCTATCTTCTCTGGGTCCCACAATTCTTCTTATTTTTCTGTTAAGAGTCCCTAAGCTCCATCTGCTGTTTGGCCATGGTTGTCTCCATTTGTAGATTCTCTCAGCACACAGCATGCTCATGCCTGCAAGTATAACAGAGAACCGTTAGTACTTTTAGGGCCTGGTGTTTGCACATAGGATGGGTCTCACGTTGGGCTGGTTATTTGTTTGCAATTCTCCCAGTCTCTTCTTCCTCCCCTGTGCCTGAATTACTTGTAGACAAGATAAATTTTGGGTTGAAAATTTTGTGGGTGAATTGGTGTCTCTATTGCTTTATTGGCTTTTCTGCCTGGCCACAGGATGTGACTTCTTCATGTTTCATATCTCCAATGTACTGAGTCTCAGCTAAGTTCACATACCCCTCATTGATTCATGGGTAACTCTGTGTCATTCTGAAATAGCCCCACCTCCTCACCCTCATCTGTTGCAGATGTTCATTCATTTTCATTGCCATCTAGTCACCTCTCCTGTTTTTATCCCCACATCTAATTCTAACTTCCCCTCCCCCTCCCCTTCCCTCTCAGTTTCCTCCCTCTATCTGCCTTTTACTATTATTTTATTCCCCCCTTCTAAGTGAGATTCAAGCTTTTTTGCTTTGGCCTTACACGTTGTATACCTTCTTTGGTTCTGTGGCATGTATCTTGGTACCTGTATTTTATGGCTAATATTTACTTATAAGTGAGCACATACTATGCATGTCCTTTTTGAACTGAGTTACCTCAACTCAGGATGATATTTTCGTGTGCCATAAATTTGCCTGCAAATTCATGATACCTTTATTTTTAAAGCTGAATAGTATTTCATTGTGTAGATGTACCACATTTAAAAAATTATTTTTCAGTTGAAAGACATTAAAGTTGTTTCCAGTGTTTGGCTATTATAAATAAAGGTGCCACTAACATCATTGAAGAAGTGTTTTTGTGACATTTTGGAGTGTATTTTGGTTATATGCCCAGGAGTGATATAGCTAGCTTTTGAGGTAGATGTGTTCCCAGTTTTCTGAGAATTAATTAATTTCTAAAGTGGTTGTACAAGCTTGCATTCCCATCAACAATGACCACAATGTTTTCCTCTTGTTCACATCCTTGCAGCATATGCTGTTTATCTATTCAGCTTTTGATATTAGCAATTCTAATGGTTGTAAAATAGAACCTCATTGTTGTTTTGATTTGCATTTCCCAGATGACCAAGTACTTTAAACATTTCTTTGAGGGCCAAAGAAAATGATTCTCTTGAGAAAATGTCCCTGAACCATAACCTCCTTCTAATGTTTGCAGTATGTCTTGGTCATTGGTCTCTTGAGATATGTATAACTGGTTTGATATCTGCCTATGACAAGATATTATTTGATACTCTATGTTAAAGATCACAGGATATCTGAGTCTGTAAAGATACTCTACTTTTCATACAGGTAAAAATGAATAGATCTATACAACTTTAGATATAAAGAGTGGCTTTATTTATGCACCTGGTGCTTTTGGTGGAATTGCTATGAATAAGATCATATCATCAAGTTCACAAGGGAGTTTGTCAGCGCAGATAGAATCCAAAAAAAAAAAAATAAAAAAAATAAAAAAAAGGAGTTGAGCATCATAGAAGAATCATTGTAAGAACAGTTAATGTCATATTTGGAAAGTATGTCAGGCTTTTGAGATAGAAGAAGCACTTTGTATCTGGGGAACTAAGACATTAGAAATAACTTTATAAAACATCCTGTTTTACATGTACTTTTTGCTCATTGTAACTAGTAAGACCTTAATGCAGAGTATCATACCTTAAAAATAGAAAAATAAAAGCCAAGCACTGACACAATTGTATTTGTATACATTTATGCAAAAATGTTACAATTTTTTCTTTTATCTTTGTTTTTTAAAATAAAGTTTAAAAAAAAAGAACTAGAAAAAATACACTTTCAAAATATCTATGTATGTATATAATATAATTATATTAATTATTAATTATTTTTATTCACTAGAAAGTTAAGCCACTTGGAAGGCATACTTTTAATCCTTTCACTTATTAATATATTCAAATTTCTAGAACACTGCTTGCAAATAGCAGGAGTTCAGCTGTATATTGGTTGAATGACACAAAAACACCAAATTTATTAGAAATTCAAAGTAATTAAAAAAAAAAGAAATAACTTTATAATGTCTTGGTCTAATCAGACATTGCAGTTAAATATTCTGATAATTACATGAATTAGATTAACTTCTATCACTTGATAAATAAGTAAAAATTTAATGATAATAAAATAAAAGTCAGAAATGTTGTATGTTTTTATTCATCAGCTTTTAAAAGTTATGGGCACAAACTGTTGATCCCACAAAATTGAATAAATTTTTTTTATTGTCTTGTTAATTGTGCTCTTTGTTAATGTTATAGACACCTGAGCAGATATAAAAGTTGACATGGGAATCAAAATATCCAACATGAAAATGTTCTTATTGTAATTTTACTTTGAAGTGTGATATGGACAATTTTAAAACAATATATAAATCTGCTAGGATTCAGAATTATGTTTCTTGTTTTGTTCATTATAACTCTCTGTATTAATTTTATTTTTAATTGTTAGGATAAGAAGGAAGTCACATTTTGAGAAATTAGGATTTTCTAGTTGTAATCGAGGGTGAGAAACAAACTGGAGCAAGAAAGATGGTATTGCTAGCATGTCTGAGCTTCTTGAAGCTACCGAACAACTCTATGTGCATACTTAAACAATACCATAATAAGTAAAAATAAAGGTGTTTTTAATTAACAAGAGAAACTTTCATTTTGCTTATGCTTAAAGAAGTTTGTGACAATTTGAAAGCTAAAAATACAGAGTGTTTGCACCAGGAAGAAAATGAGCATGCCGTGCTTATAGTGAAGGCGAATTAAGAACACAGGTAATTGTTTACATTATCACTTTCTTCAATCTCTACTTCTGTCTTTCCATTTCTCTCAAATTTCTATTTTAAAATTATAAAATGTGATTTTTATGATTATTAAAAGCCTGCAAATCTGTTTAGGAAGATTACTGAATTCTGTGTAAATCAAGGTGAAGGCATCTCAACCAGAACCTTTTGAAAGACTGTTTCTCCCAGTTCTGATTGGAATTTGACATTTTGTCTAATGTTTTAAAATATTTAGTGAGAAACTTTATCAGTTTCTATATTTTGATATTTTAATATGTTTTAGAGTTACATCTTATTCTAATTTCAACCTCATTAAAGAAATCTAAGTTCTTGTTTGGATGGTGTGAATTGGCGACCTATAGACAGATAAATTTCCAACTGACCAACTCCGTCAGATATAGTTTCAAGAACTTTAGCACTTGAGAAATACCAGGAATATAGTGTAATTGTCACTTCTGAAGACTTGCAAATCACGTTTCATAAATTATTTTGCTTAGTGTAAATATAATACTTTCCCTTTCCTTTTCATGGCTCTATACATTTCAAGTTATATAGCTCTTCTTAAATTTTTACTTTGCTTTTTTTTTTGTCGTTTTCCTAATATTCTTCTTCTTTCCCCCAATTCTCCATTTATCCATTTATCCTCATATTTTATGTCACTTCAGAACTCTTCCAATCTCTTTTACCTGTTTTTGATTTTATATTCATGTATATTTTCATGTGTCTTTTAACAATTCAAGTCCATTTTCGGTTCTTCAACAAGGATTTATTTGTTCCTATTTTATGTCTACTGTAATTTTGTGTTTTGAAAGTCTGATTAAAATAAACTTTGTCCTTTCATTTATAGAGTTGTTTAATTTATGAAAACTTCATTATTGAATTATCAGTAGTAGGCACTATTATAAAAATATATACACATATTAAATTCAGCTAGATTCCAAGTTCTAGTTTTTTTCCCTTTTGCTTTTGTTTGTTAATTTCATCTTTCCTTCTCCTAGCACCTTTTAATTACCTATAGATCCTCAGGTCAAGAGGAATTTCACAAACACTTCTATGTTGAGTTTGAGCATGCCTGAATTTTTGTCTATGCATGTGCCACCCCCTTTGTGAGTGAGAATGCATAGGCACAACTGCCATTCTGTGTATGGAAAACACAATATTTTTGTACTCATTCACCATGTCTAGAATTAAAAATTGTTCTGCCCCTATTCTGCTATAATTCTAGAGCCTTAAGGGGAGGAGTGTGATACAGATATCTTTTTTAAGGCTGAAAATTTTCCAGTCTTTTATTATCTTCACCTGGGTCAGTTGTGGATCTCTTTCTTAATCGTCACTTACAGTAAGATTTAGCTTCCCTGATGAGGAGTGAGAGATGCATTAATCTATGAGTATAACACTGTTGTTAAGAGTTTGTTTAATACTGTGTCAATTTAACAGAATAACCCTAGTAGATTATCCCCTCAAATTGTGATCTTTTTAATCACTAGTTCTTGGCCCTTAGAAAAATTAGCTTTCATATTGATGTAAAGTGCTATGCATACTATTCAATGAGAAAAGCAGTCATAAACCTTGTTGTATTTAGAGCACTTGATAATACCACTTTCAAGAACTGTGAAGTGATGTTTCATCATGAGTGAAATTCATACTTCTCTGTTCATTAGTCATGTCCAGAACTTGTTCAGGTATCTGTTGATTATTAGGTTGGTTGGGACATTAAAGTACAATTAGGATTTCATACATCTTAGATTATCACTTTCATTCTGTTAATATAATTATCATAATTTACATCTTCCCCTGATTCTCCTTTAGGTACTATTGATAACAAAGCCAATGAAGAAAGTGAATCACTCTGTGACATCAGAGTTTGTGCTACTGGGACTCACAAACTCCTGGGATATCCAACTGCTGCTCTTTCTGGTATCCTCAGTGTTGTACGCGGCAAGCATGATGGGAAACTGTCTCATAATTTTTACTGTGGCTTCTGACACTCACTTACATTCCCCTATGTACTTTCTTCTGTCCAACCTTTCCTTCATAGATGTAGGCATTTCTTCTGCCACTTCACCCAAGATGATTTATGATTTATTCAAAAGGCACAAAGTCATCTCTTTTAGAGGTTGTATTACTCAAATATTTTTCATCCATGCAATTGGTGGTGTGGAGATGGTGCTGCTCATAGCCATGGCCTTTGATAGATATGTGGCCATATGTAAACCTCTTCGTTACCTGACGCTGATGAGTCCCCAGATGTGCATCTCACTTTTAATTACTGCTTGGGTGGTTGGTCTTATGCACTCTGTGATACAACTGGTTTTCATAGGAAATTTACCTCTCTGTGGTCCTAATATATTGGATAGCTTCTTTTGTGACCTTCCTCAATTAATCAAACTTGCTTGCATGGACACATATAGACTTGAATTACTGGTCTCAATCAGTAGTGGATTCATGTCTTTGGCTTCTTTCTTCATACTGATCATTTCCTATCTTGTTATCATATTTACTGCTCTGAAACACTCTTCAAGTGGTTCCTATAAAGCTCTGTCTACACTTTCAGCTCATGTGACTGTAGTGGTTTTATTCTTTGGTCCTGCCATATTTTTCTACATATGGCCTTCTTCTTCTACACACCTGGATAAATTTCTGGCCCTATTTGATGCAGTTGTTACTCCTTTTTTGAACCCTGTGATATACACATTGAGGAATCAAGAAATGAAGATGGCAATGAGGAGAGTATTCAAACATCTAATGGGTTATAGACAAATCTCTTGAATGACTACATTGTGAAGTGTACTAATTAAGGTTGAAAATTAATGGTTGGACAAACTCTGAAGAAAAACTGTGTTTGCGCGCGCACACACACACACACATGCATTTATACCATGTTATATCATACTTATAAGAAAGGGACTGTTTCTTCCAAATGAAGACAAAAGTTCCATGTATTTATAGTGCAAAGGTTATATTAAACAGAACCTTTAATTTTTAAGGAATAGCTTTAGTTTGAAATGAACTCTTAGATATAAAGAAAAGACAATGTTTCATTAAGACTTTCAGAACATGGAAATTTTTCTTCTTTTTTAAAAAATTGAACAACTTTATTTTAAAAAATAAAGATAAATGAACAGATTTTAAGCATTTTTGCATAAAAGTATATGAATACATTTTTGTCAGTACTTGATTTTTTTAAAGGTTTGATAGTATGCATTAAAATCTTATTAGTTACAATGAGCATCAATAGAATAGAATAGAAGATCCAGAAATGAGCCCTCACATATTTGGTCAGTTGATTTTTGACAAAGGAACTGTAAACATTCAATGGAAAAAGAACAGACTCTTCAACAAATGGTGTTGGTTCAACTGGCACTCAGCATGCAGAAGAATGAAAATAGACAATTTTTTATCTCCTTGTACAAAGCTCAAGTGCAAGTGTATTAAAGATCTCCACATTAAACCAGGTACACTGAAACTATTAGATGAGAAAGTAGGGAAAACCTTAGAACACATAGACACAGGAGAAAATTTCCTGAACAGAACACCAATGGCTCCTGCTCTAAGGTCAAATATCAACAAATGGGACTTAATGAGATTGCAAAGTTTCTGTAAGGCTAAGGACACTGTCAAGAAAACAAAATAGCAGCCAACAGAGTGAGAAAAGATCTTTACCAACCCAACATCTGATAGATGCCTAATATCCAAGGTATACAAAGAACTCAAGAAGTTAGACACCAGAGAATCAAACAACCCTATTAAAAATGGGGTACAGAACTAAACAAAACATTCTCAAGTGAGGAATATCAAATGGCTGAGAAGCATCTAAGGAAGTGCTCGACATCATTAGTCATCAGGGAAATGCAACTCAAAACAACCCTGAGATTCCACCTCATACCAGTCAGAATGGCTAAGATGAAAAATTCAGATGACAGTAGATGATGGCAAGGATGCAGGTAAAGAGGAACACTTCTCTACTGTTGGTGGGGTTGTGAACTGGTACAACCACTCTGTAAATTAGTCTGGTGATTCCTCAGAAAATTGGACACCTAAAGACCCAGTTATTCCACTTCTGGTCATATACCCCAGAGATGCTCCAACATACAACAAAGACACATGCACCACAATGTTCATAGCAGCCCTATTTATAATAGCGAGAAGCTGGAAAGAACCCAAATGTCCTTCAGTAGATGAATGGATACAAAAATTGTGGTATATTTACACAATGGAGTACTACTCAGCACTCAGAAACAATGACTTTATGAAACTCTTAAGAAAATTGATGCATCTAGAGAATATTATCCTGAGTGAGATAATGTAGTCACAAAAGAACAGACATAATATGCAGTCACTGATAATTGGATACTAACCCCAGGAAGCTCTGAACACCCCAGAAACAACTCACAGACTATTTGAAGCTCAAGAAAAACAAAGGCCAAAAAAAAAAAAAAAAAAAAAAGAAAATGAAAAACTATTATACTTAACCTTTACACAGCAAGAAAACTTTGACTTTTTCCAGGAAAATTTTCATTCTTAATATTAAATTCTTTCATGAGTTTTAATTCCATGGAACAGTTGTCTTGGAACTTTGAACCAAGTAATTTGTATGTACCTAAAATTGCACACACTCTTTTCCAAAAGGAAGTCTTTTCTGGTAGTGGAAGAAGGCTAGAATTTTCAGTGAACTCATCAGAATCTAAAGTGTGCAAGTAGAAGTTTTGTGAACTATATGTGGAAGAGCATCGGTAAACCAGCAAAATATACTTACTTTTTCTGCCTAAAGAACAGTTTGCTACTCAAAGCCATTCAATTTCCATTTGCCTCTCTTACATATTTTATATGTTTTTATAAAATAAATATTTATTTTTGAAGATTTCATACATGAGTATAATATTTATATGATTTAATATTTCCTTCTTGCCCTGGTAACTTCTCTGATGTCTGTCACAATTTCTGACTGCTTTTTAAATTATTGATGCTGTGTGCTCACACACATGCAGATAGCCTTTTGAGTCTATTTAGTATTGCTAATATGCATATGTGTTCATGCCTAACCATGGGATTGGATAACTTATCAAGAATGTCATCTTTTGTGAAAATTGATAAATACTCTCTCAGAATTCACTGATGGCCTGTAGCAAGAATGGCTGTAATAGGTTGTCTTCTATAGTTTAATGATGTCTACAGCTATGAGTATTTTTCTCGAGGTTAACAGCACCACCCATGGATTTCCTCATGTTGAGTCCAGGTAAACTATTGGCGCTATTGGGGTTTTCTTGCCAGGTTGGTCATTGTTCTAGTTAATAGACTTCAGAGCTGGGTAACACTATTTATTGTTTTTATATTTTGCAGCTTAAATAGCACCTTCAGATGGTATGGAGTAACTGAATGGGAATCGAGAAGAGATCACATTGCTTATGGCAATGGAGGGGTAGTGCTATCCTTGCTCAGTGCCATAATGATGATGTCATTGTGTTTGCCACCTGACAGTCATGTAGCTGAAAATGCTGATTTTTCCCCTTCTATGTGTGTTTCTACATTGGCATCACCAAAATTCAGATTATATTTTTATATATAAATGAAATATATCAACATTAAAGTTTATATAGAAATATGAATGAGGGTAGTGATATGGGTTAGTGGACAATGTATCTTATGCATAAGTATGAGGAATAGACATTAATGATACTGTTATACTTGTAGACAGGAACCTAGCACAACTATCCTCTGAGAGGCTCTACCCAGCAGCTGACTGAAACAGATGCAGAGACCCACAGCCAAACATTAGAAGTTTCTCAGAGTCTCTTATGAAAGTGTTTGGGGGAAGATTGAGGGTCTCAGAGGGGAGATGAACTTAAAGGAACAGTCAAATAACATGGACCCCTGGAAGCTCTTAAAGTCTGAAACATCAACTAATGATCATATAAGGACTGAACCTAGGCCTCCCCACACACATGTTGCAGACATGCCTCTTGATCTTAATGTGGGTCTCTCAGCAAATGAGACAAGGACTGTCCCTAAAGCTGTTTCCTGTCTGTCTATGCCATTCCCCTGTCTAGGCTGCCTTGTCATGACTCAGTGAGAGAGGATATGCCTAGCCCTGAAAAGATGTGGTATGTCAGGAAAGGAAAGAGGATGGGCTCCATCCTCTCAAAGGAGAACACCAGGGAGTATGGGAGAACTGGGGAGACCCGGAGGAGGGAACTGTGATCTGACTCTAAAGTGAATAAATAAATAAATTAATGGGGAAAAGAATAGCCAGCTTAAAAAAAGATCAAAACAAACAGAAGAAATAGAACACAAGAAAAGAATATGTACAAGAAAAGTATAGATACAGATGCAAAAGTCACCTCATTTGTACACTCAGAAATTTCATAAAGCCACTAAATAGAAGCGCGCGCACACACACACACACACACACACACACACACACACACACACACACACAGGATGTCTAGAGTAAAAGGAGAGAGAAAAATAACATAGAAAGCCCTGACATTATGAGATGAGGAACCTCAAGTTATATCACTGAGTTCATTTTTTTTGGCCATTTAGTGCTGGCATACAGCCTATCCTTAAGAGTAGTTTCTTTCTCCAGTATGACTCCTTTGGAGAAAAATAAATTTTCATTTGCAAGTGGTTATCAATTGAAGACAGCTTCTGGGTCACAGACTAGGTCATGTGTTCACATCTCATTTCAGCCCAAGCATCCCATCTGGTTCAGACCAGGGCAGGCTCTCTGCATGCTATATCAGTCTCTGTGTGTTCATATGAGATTTGGTCATGTTGATTTAGAAGGCCTTGTTTTCTTAGAGTCATTCCTTCTATCTCATCCTGCTTGTCTCCTCCCAAATGTGCTTTGCCTTTTCTTCTGGGAGGTGTAAGTCAGTCAACCTGGGGCAGATCCTACCTAAATCCAAGATGATTGCATCTTAAGAATTAGAGTGTTTCATGGTCTTTTGTGATCTGCAGTTTCTTGCCTGTCAGTATTTGTTCCTTTATACTGTAGGAGAACGTTTCTCTCATGATAGGCAAAGAATACTTAACAAAAATGACACTGAAAAATGATAGTCACTTTAATAAGTGTGGGGTTGGGCACATTAGATATGCTCATGTGAAATAATTAAAGTTGACATTCAATTCTCATTTTGTAAAGAACAAAACAAAACAAAACTCAAAGTTGATCAAAGATCTTTTTTTTAAGTTTGCTCAATTATCTTTATTTTAACCATTTTTACTTTAAATTAAAAAATGACACAATCTTTACCCCTCCTTTTCTCTTTCTTCCTTCTAAATCCTCTGTGCTCTAAATTGCTGTATATCCTCTGATACTCAAGCAAACACTAGTAAATGAAAAATTTTCACAAATACACACACACACACACACACACACACACACCAGTTAATAAACTTAATAAACCAATATGTCTTTATTTTTCCTATTCTTTCTAGTACAAATATTGCCTCTACACTAGGCAAATATTTCTCTAATCTTTAAAACTGGGATCAAGTGTCACTTCTCAGATTTGTTCTGTGACTCTTTCAACACATATCAAGTATCAAATATGTATGATTACATTAGAATGAACTCTCTAAATTTAATCAAAAATTTCAATTACTTAGTCTCCCTTCTATTAGAAAATTAGCTCCACAGGGCAGGAAATAGCATATTTACCTTTATAATTTAATGTCTCCTTATTTGCTTGTTATATACTAATTGTATAAATAAATATAGATGTTCCTGTGACTTATTTATGAAGTCTACAATATTCTAGAAAGTGTTTATAACTTTCTATTTTCTTGCAGGGAGATCTCCATCTAGTAATTTCTAGTAGTACAGTTCTACATTTGATCAAAGATCTTAATGTGAGATCTCAGTCTCTGAAATGAATGCTAGAAAGCATGGGGGAATGATCGCAAAGTCATTGCCCAAACTTTCTGAGCCCCCCAAAATAGGAAACAATCTTTGCTAGATATACATTTAAAATCAAATTCTTATCTTGCACACATAAAGAATAAAAAAATTAACTACAAAACATACAATTCTGTAATAGCTGAGACAACTGTTTATTTCATTAATATATTTATTTATTAACTTTGCATCCCTATCCCAGCTCTCCTCTCCTTCCCGTCCCCCCTCTCACAGCCCCTTCTTCTACCCCTCCTTCCCTTCATCTCTGAGAAGGGAGAGATTTCCCCCCTGCTTACCAACCCATCCTGACATCTCAAGTCACTGCAGGAGTAGGTACATCATCTCTCACTAAAACCAATCAAAACAGAAAGCACAGTTAGGGGTAACAGCCTTCAAGGAGATAATAGGTTAAGCCTCTGTTCCAGTTGTTGGGGGATATACATAAAGACCAATTGCTTGTCTGCTGCATTTGTGCGGAGAGTCCAGGTCCAGTCCTTGTATGTTCTTTGGTTGGTTGTTCAGTCTCTAGGAGACCCCAAGGGTCCAGGTTAGTTGACTCTGTTGCGATCCTTTTTTAAAATTGGATATTCTCTGAATTTACATTTCAGATATCCCTTTCCCCAACTCCATTCCTCTTCCCCCTCCCATTGCCTCCATGATGGTGCTTCTTCTCCCAACCACCCTCTCCCACCTCAGTACATTGGCATTCCCATAAACTGGGAAAATGAGCCTTCACTGTATCAAAGATATCTCATCCTTTTGATGCCAGAGAATGTTATTGTTTGCTGTATGTGCACTGTGGGGCTTTTTACACTAGGCTCCTGTGTACAAGCACAACAGAATTTAACTAATAGTGTCAGGGTTTGGTACTTACCCATAAATTGGGTCTCAAGTTGGGTCAGTTATTGGTTGGCAAGTCCCCCTAGTCTCTGCTTCATCTTTGTCCCTGCATTTCTTGTAGACAGTGTAAAACCTTTGGGTGGTTTAATATTATTATACCTCTACTGGAAGTCCTGCCTGGCTACAGGAGGTGACTTCTTTAGGTTTCATAGACATCTTGGGTAAGGTCATGTGCAATGACTCCTGGGAGCTTCCTGCCACCAGGTTGATTTCCAGACTTGTACAAGTTTGCACCACAACCAGAAATAGAAGAATGTTTCCCTTTTTCCACACCCTCACCAGAATGTGTTGTAACTTGTATTTCCTCTATTGATTTTAGTTTTATTTTCAGTTCTTGCATATTTTTATTAATACCCTTCATCTATTTGATTGTATTATCCTGTATTTTGTTTAACTCTGTGCCTCATTTTTGTCTTGTTTCTTATAGTTTTCTTCATTTCTTTTTATTATTTTATTCATTTATATTTCAAATGATATCTCCTTAACTGCTTTCCCCTCCACAACCCCCTCTCTATCTTCTACCCCCCTCTCCCTTCTCCTTTGCCTCTATGAGGGTACTCCTTTACCCACTTACCCATTCCCGCCTCATTGCCCTAGCATCCCACTGCATTGGGACATCAAACCTCTCTCCTCTCTCATTGATGTCTGATAAGGCTATCCTCTGCTACATATGTGGCTGGAGCCATTCATCCCTTAATGTATATTTTTTGATTGGTAGTTTAGTTTCTGGAAGCTGTGGGTAGTCTGGTTAGTTGATATTTTTTTTTCTATAAGGTAGAAATCCCCTTCAGCTTCTTCAGCCCTTCTCCCATATTTTTCATTGGGGTTCCCAGGCTCAGTTCGATGGTTGGCTGTGAGTATCTGCATCTTTATTAGTTAGGTGCTGCAGAACCTCTTAGAGGACCAGGCTCTGGTCAGCAAGGATTTCTTGGCATTAGTAATCATGTCAGGGTTTGGTGTCTGCATGTGGAATGGATCTATAGGTGGGTCAGTCTCTAGACATCCTTTTATTCAGCCTCTGCTCAAATTTTTTGTCTTTGTGTTTACTTTAGACAGGAACAATTCTGGGTTAAAAATTTTGAGATGTGTAGATTACCCCATATTCAACTGGGGTCTGTGCCTATCTACTGGAGGTAGTCTCTAGAGGTTTTATCTTCCCTTTTTCGGGTATTTCTGCTAATATTATTCTCATTGGGTTCTGGAATTCTTTCACTTCTGGGATTTCTAGTGGCTACCCCCAGTTTTCTACCCCCTACTCTTGCATATTTATATTCAGTTTTCTGACCCTCTGTACTTTTCTCCTGTTCATTTCCATACCTGATCCTGCCTCTTCCTTTTTCTTTCCCCTCTTCTCTTCTTCCCAGAACCTCCCTACTCTTTAACCCCTGTTATTTTGTTCTCCCTTCTATGTAGGATTGAAGCATCCACACTTTGGTTTTTCTTCTTCTAAAACTTCATATGGTTTGTGGGTTGTATCATGGGTATTCTGAGCTTTCCAGCTGATGTCTGTGCTTCATTTTTTTTTTAAATTGGGTTATTTGGTTTGTTGGTGTCTAATTTCTTGAGTTCTTTATATATTTTGGATATTATCCCTCTGTCAGATATAGGTTTAGGGAAGGAAGAAAATTTCCCAATCTATAGGCTGCTGTTTTGTCCTGTTGATGGTGGTTTTCTTTATAGAAGCTTTTCAGTTCCACAATGTCCCACTTATTGTTGTTTGTGGAGGCTGAAGCATTGGTCTTCTGTTCCTGAAGTTGTGTCCTGTACCAATGCACTAAAGGCTATGTACCACTTTTTCCTTTTATTAGATTTAGTGCATCTGATTTTATATTGAGGTCTTTGATCCACTTGGACTTGAGTATTGTGCAGGATGATAAATATGAATCTATTTGCATTTTTCTACATGAAGACATCAAGTAAGAACAGTGGCATTCATTGGAGGTGCTTTCAGTTTTCCATTATATTATTTTGGATTCTTTTTCAAAAATCAAGTGTTCATAGGTATATGGGTTTATTTCTGGGTCTTCTGTTTGATTGACTAAACCTGTCTGCTTCTATAACCATACCATGCAGTTTTTTATTACTATTGCTCTGTAGTACAGCCTTCGATCAGAGATGGTGCCTCCAGAAGTTCTTTTATTGTATAGAATTATTTTAACTATCACTGATTTTTTTGTGTTTTCATATGAAATTAAGAATTGTATTCTCAATGTCTTTGAAGAATTGTGTTTTAATTTTGATGGAAATTGGATTGAATCTGTAGATTGCTTTTGATAAGATGGCCTGGACATGTCCCCTATGTCAGTTGAGTTTCTTTATATGTCTCACCTTACTGAATTTGATGTTGAGACAACAGTTCTTAAAAGAAGTAAAATAGCTGGTAAATACATGAAAAGGATGGTAAACATGTTATATATAATGGTTAAAGTCAAAAATCAAAACTCCACTGAGATGCTTTCCAGCCCATTCAGAATGGTTTTTCTTAGTAAAATGTCATATTTGATCAATATTTGATGAGGACATAAGAATAACAGAATTTTGATACATTGTTGGATAAATGTAACTAACTGACATATTTACTATAAAATCACTATGACAGTTCCTCCAAAAATTAAAGACTAGCTATGATACTTTGCAACTATAATATGTTTCAGCATATATCTCTCCAATCAATTTCAACTTTCTAAGAGATAATAATTCTCATATTTATTATATCATTTACAATCTCTAACTCTGGAATTAGCCTAGGTACACAAGTAGATTTATGTAGGGAGCGGTTCCCTGACCGCGCCCGCTAAGATGGCACCGACATCCGGCTTGCATTGTGGTAAACAAATGTACTATGCATTGCAATACTGCTCTTGGCGCCAGGTGGCGCTATGCTAATTTGGTAATCCCTGCTCCATTAATTCCTGAGGGACAAATCATCCTTCCCCCTTAGAGGGAGATAAATAGAGAGAGCGCTCAGAGCTCCGGGTTCCCGTGTTCTGCATCAAGGTGTTCCTGAATAAAGGTTGCTGAGAAAAATCCGGAGTGTCATGTCTTCCTTGCTGGACGAGGTGGGGCACGACAGACTTATGCATACACAAAAAATTTGAGCTCCTGGTTCCCACCTTTGCTGGAACCAGAGCCCTAGAGATGAACCAGATCCCACACAGTCCACACCCTAGGTGCTGCTCAACTCCCCAAACATACATCTAAAATCACAAGATCAGAGGCTCAAAGACTCACAGGAAGGACAGGCTCCAGTGAAAATGGGAAGCCATATTACCCCAGAGATAGTCAGATGGGGAGAGGCAGGCATAAGAATATAAGCAACAAAACCCAATTAGACTTGGCAGCATCAGAACCCAATTCTCTCATCACAGCACATCCTGGATACCTCAACACACTGATAAACCAAGATTCAGATCTCAGCTCTCATTTCATGAAGATGATAGAGGACTTTAAGATGGAAATAAATACAATTAATTTCCTTAAAGAAACACTGGGGAACACAATCAACCAGGTGAAGGAATTGAACAAAACCATTCAGGATCTAAAAATAAAAATAGAACTATTAAAGAAAACACAAAGGGAGACAGCAATGGAGATGGATAACCTATGAAAGGAGCAAGAGTCACAGATGCCGGTATCACCAACAGAATACAAGAGATAGAAGAGAGAATCTCAGTGGCAGTAGGTAGAATAGAAGACATCAACACAACAGTTAAGAAAAATACCAGAGGCAAAAAGCTCTTATTTCAAAACATTCAAGAAATGCAGGGCACAATGAAAAGAGTGAGTCTAGGAATAATAGGTATAGAAGAAAATGAAGATTCCTGACTCAAAGGGCCAGCAAACATCTACAACAAAATTATAGAAGAAAATTTCCTAACCTAAAAAAAGAAATGCCCATAAACATGCAAGAAGCCTATAGAACACCAAACTAGATATGACCAGAAAAGAAATTCTTCTTGTCATATAACAACTAAAACACCAAATGTACAGAACAAAGAAAGAATATTGAAAGAATTAAGGGAAAAGTAAAGTAACATACAAAGGCAGACCTATTAGGATTATACCAGAATTATCAACAGAGGCTCTAAAAGCTAGAAGATTCTAGACAGATTTCAAACAGATGTTAAGAGAACAAAAATGCCAGCCCAGGCAACTATACCCAGCAAAACTTGCAGTTATCATCGATGGATAAATCAAGTTATTCCAAGATGAAACCAAATTTAAGTGATATATTTTCACAATTTCATCCCTACAGATGATAATAGAATGAAAATCCAACATATGTAGAGAAACTACAACCCAGAAAAAGGAAAAACTTAATATTTTCACAACAAATCCAAAAACAAAAATAAGAGGAAGAAACAATCATTGGTTCTTAATATCAACATCAATGGACTCAATTCCCCTATAAAATGACATAGGTTAACAGACTGGATGTGTAGGTAAGAGGCTGCATTATGCTACATACACAAAACATAACTCCAGGTCACATTACCTCAAAGGAAAAGGGAAAAATTTATAAGCAAATGGTCCTAAGAAACAAGCTGGAATAGAAAAATTTAAATCCAACAAATTAGAATTTCAACCAAATGTTTTAAAAAAAGATGGGGAAAGACACTATACACTCACCAAGGGAAAAATCCACCCATAACTGTCAATTCTGAACATCTACATCCCAAATGCAAGGCCACTCACATTTGTAAGAGAAATTTTAGTACAGCTCAAAGCACACGTTGAACCTCACACAATAATTGTAGTGGATTTCAACTCCCTACTCTCATCAATGGACAGATAACAGAAACAGAAGCTGCACTGAGAAACGTTGAAGCTAAAAGAAATTATGAATGAAATGAGTTTAACTGATATCTACAGAGTATTTCACCCTAAAACAAAAGAATAAACCCTCTTATCAGCACCTCATAGTACTTTCTCAAAAATTGACCAAATATTTGGACAAAAAACAAACCTCAACAAATACAAGTACATTTAATTAATCCAATGCATTCTATTGGACCACTATGGACTAAGGCTGGTCTTCAATTGCAATAAAAAATCTCAGAAAGCCCATATACATGTGGCAGCCAAACAATATATCTACTCAATAATAACTTAGTCAAGAAAGAAATAAAAGACATGTTAGAATTCAATGAAAAATGAAGGAACAGCATACCCAAACTTATGGGACATAATGAAAGCAGTGCTAAGAGGAAAACTTATAGCTCTTATTGCCTTTGTAAAGAAACTGGAGAGATCACACACTAGCAGTTTAACAGCTCATCTGAAAGCTCTAGAACAAAATGAAGCAAATACACACAAGAGGAGTAGATGGCAGGAAATAATCATACTCAGGGCTGCAATTAACCAAGTAGAAACAATAAGAAACACACAAAGAATCAAGAAAACCAGTAGCTGGTTCTTTGAGAAAAATCAACATGACAGATAAACCCTTAGCCAAAGTAATTAGAGGGCACACAAATAGCATCCAAATTTTCAAAATCAGAAATAAAATGGAGACCTTACAACAGAAACTGAGGAAATTAAAATAAAAAAAAAACCACTTCAGATCCTACTTCAAAATCCTGTACTCAACAAAACTTTAAATCCTGAATGAAATGGCTGATTTCCTAGATAGATACAAGGTACCAAAGCTAAATCAGGATCCAATAAACCATCTGAACAGCTCCATAACCCTCAAGGAAATAGAAGCCATCAGTATAAGTCTCCTAACCAAAGAGAAGCCCAGGGCCACATGGTTTTAGTGCAGAAATTTATTAGACCTTCAAAGAAGATATAATAACAATACTCCTTAAACTACTCCATGAAATCAAAACAGGAAGGAACATTCCCCATATTTTTTCTATGAAGCAACAATTACACTGATACCTAAATGACAAAAAGACCCATCAAAGAAAAAAAAAAAAGGCACAGACAAATCTCCCCTATGAATATCAATGCAAAGGATTCTCAGCTGAGGAATATCAAATGGCCATGAATCACCTAAAGAAATATTCAACATGTGTAGTCATCAGGGAAATGAAAATCCAAACAACCCTGAGATTCTAACTTACAACAGTCAGAATGGTTAAGAAAAAAATCTCATGTGACAGCAGATGCTGGTGAAGATGTGGAAAAATGAGGAACAATCCTCCATTGTTGGTAGGATTGCAAGATGGTACATCTATTCTGGAAATCAGTTTGGCAGTTTCTCAGAAAACTGGACATAGTACTACCTAAGGACCCAATTATACCACTACTAGGAATATACCCAAAAGATGTTCCAACATCCAACAAGGCCACATACTCCACTATGTTCATAGCAGTCTTTTTTATAATAGCCAGAAACTAGAAAATATCCAGATGTCCTTCAACAGAGGAATGATACATAAAATGTGGTACATTTACACAACAGAGTACTACACCAAGCCCTGAAAATATTCTTGATGCCAAGAAGTGCATCTGTCCTATATACAATCACAAAATTCAGACACTATTGCAGATGTCAAGAAGTGCATTCTGACAGGAGGCTGATAAAGCTATCTCCTGAGAGGTTCTGACAAAGCCTGACAAATACAGAGGCAGATGCTCCCAGCCAACTCTTGGACTGAGAATGTGTTACCTAACAGAGGAATTAGAGAAAAGACTGAAGGAGCTGAAGGGAATTGCAACTCCATAGGAACAACAATGATATCAACCAATCAGTAACCCCAGAACTCCCAGGGATGAAAGAAATCACCAACCAAAGTGTACATGTAGAGGGATTTAGCCACATATGTAGCAGAGGATGGCCTAAATGAAAAACAAGGGGAGGAGAGGCCCTTGGTCCTGTGAAGACTCAATGCCCCAGTGTAGGGGAATGCCAGGGCACGGAGCTGGAAGTGAGCGGGTGGGTGAGTGAGCATCCTCATAGAGTAAGGGACTCGGGGAGATTGTGGATTGTAGAGGAAAATTGGGAAATGTAATAACATTTGAAATGCAAATAAAAACATCCAATAAAATGAAAAAAATTAAAAAAGAATATTTACTACTTAAAAAAAATAAAGAAATAAAGGACGTTAGACCAGTAAATAAAAAAGAAAAAAATGTTTAACATCTTTAGTCATCAGGGGAATGCAAATGACAATAACCCTGAGATTTCATCTTACACTAGTCAGAATGGCTAAGATTAATGTCACACAGGTGATAGCAGATGTTGGTAAGGATGTGGAGAAAGAACAGCTCTCTATTACTTGTGGGACTGCAAACTGCTAAAACCGCTTAGAAAATCAATCTTGTGATTCCCGAGAAAATTGGAAATATTTCTACCTGAGGTCCCAACTATCTCACTCCTGGGCCTATACCCAACACAACCAAAATATTCCTCAACAAAAGAATGGATACAGAAAATGTGGTGAATATACATAATGGAGTACTACTCAGTCTAAAAACAATGGTTTCATGAAATTTGCAGGCAAATAGAAGCAACTAGAAAATATTGTTCTGAATGAGATAATTCAGTCACAAAAGAGCACACATGGTATGTACTCACTAATAAGTGGACACTAGCTCCAAAACAAACAATTCCCATAATGCAAACCACAGAACATATGTAGAATAGAAGGAAGAAATACCAGGTTGTGGATGCTTCAGTTCTGCATTGAGCAAGGGGAACAGAATGATTGTGGGATGTGGAGGGAGAGGTGAACCAAGGAGGGAGAGAGAAGAAAGAGGAAATAAAGGTGGCAGCAGCTGGATTGGAGGAGATGTGTATGAGGGTCAGGAGACAGAACAGAAAGATGTAGAAGGGAGGAACTGGGGATAGCCACCAGAGGCTCACAGATACCAGGAAAACATGGTGCTCCCAGGACTCAAGTGTGATAACTTTACTTGAGATGTGCAGAGAAGGATCCTGTAGAGACCTACTCTAGCAGATAGGCATGTTCACCGGTTGAGGGATGGGCTCCTGCTGTTCCAAATTTTAAAACCAGAAATTTTCTTGTCTAATGGAAGAACAGGGACAAAAAATGGGAGACTGAAGAAAGGGCCAATCAGGGACCGCCCAACCTGGAGATCCATCACATTTTCAAACAACAAACTCAACTCTGCTGCTATGATCAAGAGGTGATTGCTGATAGGAACATAGTGTGGCAGTTCCTGAGGAAGTCCTACCCACATATGACCCATGTAGGTGTGGATGCTTGGAGGCAACTATCAGACTGAGCTCAGAAAACCTGGTGGTGGAGCTGGTGGAAGGACTGGAAGAGTGGAGGGGTATTGCAACCCCATTGGAAGAACAACATAGGCTGGCTTTACCATGCAGTTCTCCCAGAGTCTAGACCACCAACCAAGAAGTGTACCTAGGAGGATCCAGGCTTTAGATACATATTTGCCAATGGATGGGCTTGCCTTACAGCAATGGAAGGGGAGGCCCTTGGTCCTGGGGAGGATTGATGCCCCAGCATAGCTGGTATGGTGGGGCAGGAGAGTGTGGATGGGAGAAGCACTCTAATACAGACAAAAAGAGGGAGTGCAGATGTGGAAAGGGGGACTGGTGGAGAGGTAACCAGAATTTGGGCTGTCAAAATGAGAAGCAAATGAATGAAATAATTAATAATTAAGAAAAGAACCCAGACTTCTGGCCCAAGGCCAGAGCTGGCCCAGCTTCATCAGGACTTGCAGCCTGCTCTCAGATAGCTTGGCGGCTGGAGGAGCTGCAGAAGCGATCTTACTCCTGAGCCCATGGGTGTGTGCACACTCACTCTACACTGACTATCAGGAAAGAGATTTCCTGGACTCTCAGGGCTTCTAGAGCAGTGCTGCCTGAGAAAAGACACTTCTGGCCCTAGCCCAACCTGGTCCAGTTGCACCAGGACTGGACACTGCCATCATAACTCACAGCCTACCCAGAGAGCTGAACATACAGGAGAAACTGCCCTTTAGAGACCACGGGCCCACAAACTCACAGAAGAGGCAAGCTCCAGTCAGAGAAAATAAGATCAACTAGCATCACCAATAAAAAGATGGCAAGAGGCAAGCACAAGAACCTAAGAGATGGAAACCAAGACAACATAGCAACATCAGAACCCAGTTCTCCCACCACAGCAAATAGTGTATACCCCAACTCACTAGAAAAACAAGATTTAGACTTAAAAATGTCCGTCATGATGATGTTGCAGGTCCTCGAGAAGCACATAAATAACACATGTAAAGAAGTACAGGAAAGCCAGGAGAACACAAGCAAACAACTTGAAGTACTTCAAGAGGAAACACACACACACACACACACACACACACACACACACACACACACACACACACACAAAACACAAAAATCACTTATAGAGCTACAGGAAAGCATAAGCAAACAGGTGGAGACATTGAAAACAGAAGTAGAAATAATGAAGAAATCACAAAAGGAGACAAGTCTGAAGTTGGAAAACCTAGGAAAGATATCAGAAGTCATAGATGCAAGCATCACTAACAGAATAAAACAGATGGAAGAGAGAATCTCAAGGGCAGAAGATTCCATAGAAAACATTTACACAATAGTCAGAGAAAATGCAAAAATCAAAAAGCTTCTAACCCAAAATATCTAGGAAATCCAGGACACAATGAGAAGACCAAACCTAAGGATAATAGGTATAGAAGAGAGAAGACTCCCAACTAAAAATGCTCAGTAAATATCGACAAGAAAATTATAGAAAAAAACTTTCCTAACCTACAGAAAGAGATAATCAAGAACATACGAGAAGCCTACAGAACTCTAAATAGATTATCCCAGAAATGTAATTCTTCCTGACACATAATAGTCAAAACACAGAATGTTCAAAACAAAGAAAAAAATTTAAAAGCAGTAAGAAAAAACAGTTTACAGAGGCAGACTGATCAGAATTACTCTAGACTTCTGAATAGAGACTATGAAAGCTAGAAAATCCTGGGCTGAGGTCATCTAGACCCTATGAAAATACAAATGCCAGCCCCGGTTACTATATCCAGCAAAACCCTCAATTACTATAGATTGAGAAACCAAAGCATTCCACGACAAAAGCAAATTTACACGTTATCTGTCTATAAACCAGCCCTACAAAGGATAATAAATGGAAAGCTGCACAACAAAGAGGGAAACTTCACCCTAGGAAAAGCAAGAAAGTAATCTTACAACAAACCCCAAAGAAGAAAAGCATACAAACAGAATTCTACTTCTAAAAATAAAAATAACAGAAAGCAACAATCACTATTCCTTAATATCTCTTAACATCACTGGACTCAATTCCCCAATAAAAAGATATACTATCAGACTGGATACATAAACAGGACCCAGCATTTTGCTGCATACAGGGAATTCATCTCAGCAACAAGGACAGGCACTTCCTCAGAGTAAAAGTTTGGAAAAAAAAAAAAAAACACTCCAAGAAAATGGTCCTAAAAACCAAGCTGGAGTAGCCATCCTAATATCAAATAAAAAATATTTTTAACCAAATGGCATCAAAAAAGATAAGGAAGGACACTTTTCAATCATCAAAGGAAAAATCTATCAAGATAAATTCTCAATCTTGAACATCTATGCTCCAAATACAAGGGCACGCACATTCATAAAAGAAACTACTAAAGCTCAAAACATGTATTGTACCACACACAATAATAGTGGGAAACTTCAAAACCACACTCTCATCAATGGACAGATCATGGAAGCAGAAACTGAAGAGAGACACAGTGAAACTAACAGAAGTTATGAACTAAATGGATTTAATAGACATCTATAGAATATTTCATCCTAAAAGACAATATACTTTCTTCTCAGCACCTCATGGTACCTTTTTCAAAATTGACCATATAGTTGCTCACAAAACAGGCTTTAGGACATAAAAGAACATTGGAATAATCTCATGTATCGTATCAGATCACTATGGACTAAGGTTGGTCTTCAACAACAACAACAACAACAACAACAACAACAACAACAACAACAACAATAGGATCAAGGACAGCAAAAAGCCACATACACATGAAAGCTGACCAATGCTCTAGTCAATGATAACTTGGTCAAGGAAGAAATAAAGAAAGAAATCACGGACTTTTTATAATTTAATGAAAATGAAATCACAACATACCCAAACTTATGGGATACAATGAAAGCAGTGCTAAGAAGAAAACTCAAAGTGCTGAGTGTCTCCAAAACGAAACTGGAGAAAGCATACACGAACAGCTTGAGAGCACACCTGAAAGCTCTAGAACAAAAAAGAATCAAATACACCCAAGAAAAGTAGAAAGTAGGAAAAAATCAAACTCAAAGCTGGAAATTAACCACGTGGAAACAAAGAGAACTATTAAAAGAATCAACAAAACCAGTGGCTTGTTCTTTGAGAAAATCAATAAGATTGATAAACTCTTCACCAGACTAACTAGAGGGCACAGAAAGAGTATGCAAATTAACAAAATCAGAAAAGAAGCGGGAGACATAACAACAGAAGGTGAAGAAATTCAAGAAGTCATCATATCCTACTACAAGAGCCTACATTCAACAAAACTCGAAAATTTAGAGGATATGGGCAATTTTCTAGACAGATACTAGGTATCAAAATCAAATCAGGATTAGATAAACCATCTAAACAGCCCATAAAAAAAGACAGTGTCTTCAAACAATGGTGCTTGTTCAACTGTCAGCATGCAGAAGAATGCAAATCAATCCATTTTTATCTCCTTGATCAAAGCTCAAATCCAAGTGGATCAAAGACCTCCACACAAAACTAGGTACAGTGAAACTAATAGAACAGAAAGTGGTGAAGAGCTTAGAACACATAGGTACAGGGAAAATTTTCCTGAACAGAACACCAGTGGTTTATGCTCTAACTAAGATCAAGAATCAACAAGTGGGACCTCATGAAATTGCAAATATTCTGTAAGGCAAAGAACAGTGTCTAAAGACAAAATGGCAACCAACAGATTGAGCAAAGATCTTTATCAGTTTTACATCTGATGGAGGGCCAGTGTCCAATATATACAAAGAACTCAAGAAACTAGACTCCGGAGAATCAAACAATCCTATCAAAATGGGGTACAGAAATAAACAAAGAATTCTCAACTGAGGATTAGTGAATGGTTGAGAAGCACCTAAAGAAATGCTCAACATCCCTAGTAGTCAGGAAAATGCAAATCAAAACGACCCTAAGATTCCACCAAACACCAATTAGAATGGCTAAGATCAAAAACTCAGGTGACAGCAATGATGTGGAACATGCGGAGAAATACAAACACTCCTTCACTGTTGGTGGGATTGTAAGTTGGTATGTTCACTTTGTAAATTAGTCTGGTGGTTCCTCAGAAAATTGAACATAGTACTACCTGAGGACCCAGCTATACCACTTTTTGGTATATACCCAAAAGAAGTTCCAACATCTAACAAGGACACATGCTCCACCATTTTCTTAGCAGCCTTATTTATAATAGCCAGAAGCTGGAAACAACCCAGATGTCCTTCAACAGAGGAATGAATGCAGAAATTATGGCACATTTGCCCAATGAAGCACTGCTCAGCTATTAGAAACAATGATTTCATGAAATTCCTAGGCAAATGGATGGAACTTGAAGCTATCATCCAGAGTGAGATAACCCTGTCACAGAAAAACACTCATGATATGTATTCAATGATAAGCAGATACTACCCCAAAATCTCCCAATACCCAAGAAATAATTCACAGAACTTATGAAGCTTAAGAAAAAAAAAGGCCAGAAGGTGGATGCCTAAGTCCTTCTAACATAAGAGAACCAAACACTCATGGGAGAAAATAAAGAGACATATAGAGAAGCAGGGATTAAAAAAAAAGATCATCCAGAGACTGCCCCAGCTGGGGATTTATCCCATATGCAGCCACTAATCCCAAGCACTATTGCTGATGTGAAGAAGTGCTTATTGGCAGGAGCCTGATATGGATGTCTCTTCAGAGGCTCTGCCAGAGTCATACGGATACAGAGGAAGATTCTTGCAGCTAACCATCGGAGTGAATATAGAAACCCCAATGAAGGATCTAGAGATATGACTGAAGTTAGCTGAAAGGTTAACCCCATGGATAGAACAAAATTATCAACTAACCAAACCCACCACAGCTCTCAGATACTAAAACACCAGCATGGAGAGACCCATGGTCCCAGGTTCATATTTAGCAGAGGATATTATTCTCTGGATCAATGGCAGGAGAGGCCTTTGGTCCAGCAAAGGCAAGTTTTCCCAGTGTAGGGGAATGCTAAGGCACTGAGCTGGCAGAGAGTGCTTGGGAGAGGGAGCACCTTCATGGTGGTAATGGGAGGGGGGAAGGGGAATAGAATTCAGGGAAAAGTGATAACATCTGAAATGTGAATACAGATAATATCCAATAAAAAGGAAAGACAGAAATGTAAATAAATTATATATAATTAAAATAAAAATAATAAAAATTTACAACAAAAAACAACACAAACAAAACAAAACAGTCTTCCTGTGTGGGTAGCTGGTGCCACCTTACTTGAATGGGTATTTGGAAATCTGCTTTTACTAAAACTTAAAATATTAAACATAGGTTAACAGTGATTTGGATTAAGTCTTTGAGCAATTCAGTAAAGATATGTGAATAAGTTATAAGATGTGATAGTGGGATGCTAACCCCAGAGGCTCGCACTGCCCCAGAAACAACTCACAGACTGTATGAAGTCCAAGAAATAAAGAAAACAAAATAAAACAAAACAAAAATCTTTATACAACAAGAAAACTTTGACTATTTCCATGTTACATTTTGTTTTACATGTACTTTATGCTCATTGTAACTATTAAGTTTTCAATGCATACTATCAAACCTTTAAAAATATCAAGTACTGACTAAAAAATATATTCATACAGTTTTATGTAAAAATTATTTTTAAATCTGAAAAAAATTACTGACAAAAATGTATTATATAATTTTATGCAAAAATGCTTAAAATCTGTACATTTAGCTTTGTTTTGTAAAATAAAGTTGTTAAAAAATAAAATAATCCAACATTAAAAAAAATAAAAATAGCTCTAAAAAAAAAAAGATGTGATGTCTGTTCAAGTAGATATAGGTGCAGCTACTGAGTGCTAGAACAAACCTTCTGTAGAGGCAAAACAGTCTCACTTATGGCCCTCAGAAAACTGTGAAAGGCTCACAAAGTTCTGTACTTAGACCTTGAGTGGAAAAGCTTGGTGTCACAGTAATAATGGGAGTGTTAAGTAGGAGTAGTACACAGAACTTATAGTCCTCAGGTGGCCGGTATGAAGTTATGGCAGCAAAATGTGGGGGCTGGATTGATACAAGATTTTTCTGCAGTCCCTTGGAACACACCAAATAACTGTTAAAATGATGTCACTGAGAAATATAACAATAACTTTAAGGAGTGTTCCGTTAGTCTATTAATTTGGTTGCTTATAAAGTGTAAAATGTATGGGTAAAATTTTTGAGTCCTGGTACAAATACATTTTCATATTTCATTTAATGTGAACTTGATGCCCAAGGCAGAAAATATAATTCAGGTACATATGAGTTTATAAGGCATTTTCTAAATGCATAAATACATAGAATGATAAGAGAGATGAGTCTGTATACCCATTGATTCATGAGAGAAGTATTTGATAAACTTTAAATAGCGTACAATAAGAAATTCCTTAATGGAGTTTATGAAATATGAGTGCCATTAAGAAAGTCAAATATAAACTAACCATAGCTCCCTGGGACTAAACCAAAGAATACACATGGATGGACCTATGGCTCCAGCTGCATATGTAGCAGAGAATTGCCTTGTTGGGCATCAACGGGAGGAGAAACCTTGGTCCTGCCAATGCTCAATGCCCCCGTGTAAGTGAATGTCATGGCAGGGAGGCGGGAGGGAGTGGGAGGGTGGGAGAACACCCTCAGAGAAGAAGGGTAAGAGGGATGGGATGGGGTTTTAAGGAGGTGAAACTGGGAAAGGGGATAACACTTAAAATATAAATAAATATATCCAATAAAACAATGGAAAAATCAGGTATATCAGCTATTTCTGAATATCACTCTGGACCTGGAACTTTTGATTCACAATTATGAAAGAGAAAAGGCACATAAAGCAGAAACCAAAAAGACTGTGTTTGTCTGTCCTTCCAACTTGGGCAATGCCTGCTATTTTTATTAGTATGATACACTTGCAACTGACTTGGGACATGTGAGAACTAAAGACAGAGACTGAAGACCAGGAGAGAAACTTTAAGAATGTTAGTGTTCTCATAAATTTGTAGAGCACCAGCATGCTACTAGAGTGTTTTGTTTCTGACACTACATTAACCAATAAATTGAGAGTGTTTGATCATCCAAATGTCAGCCTTCTTTTGGAAATAATATGAGAAGACTAAAAAAAAAAAAAAAAAGAAAAATTGGAAGAAAAGGTAAAGTGTATTAAATGTCTTTGAGTAATTGTAATCAGAAGAAAAAAATCACAATGTTTGCTTGACACCTTCTTGCTGTTCCAAACATTATACAATTTCTACACAGGCATATGTATGTGTAACACTATTATGTACACTCAAAAATTCTTACTTCCTTTACATCTGGAAAAATTCAAAAGCAAAAGAGAGTATATGCAATGTAGACACAAGGGGGAAAGATCCAGTTAAATATTCTTGTATAAATCCTCTCTGAAGTGTAACAATAGGACTCTGCTTGTCATAAACAGGTCTGTTCAAATATTGAGACAGAGTCTGGAGAGATGGCCAGCTTTTAAGGGAATGTGCTACCCTTTCAGAAGACCCAAGATTGGTTCCCAGCATTTGAATCAGATGGTTCAAAATAACCTGTAAGTTTATCTTTAGCATATCCAATGCTCTCTCCAACTTCACAGAGAGTCTTGCATTTACATATGTAAAGATATATATCTATATATCTATATCTATATCTATATATATATATAAGCTTGAAATAGAAATAAATATTTTTAAAGAGAAGAGGGTTTTTACATTCTGAATTTCTTAGACATCTATCTTCTCTTAGTCTAAGACTTTACTTCCATAGGCATTATTCCTTTGAAATTGAATTTCATTATATTTTATGTGTGTGTGTGTGTGTGTGTTTGCGCGTGTGCTTTCATGAGATAATGCCTTTTCTTACTAAGTAGAAGACAAAGTAGCACACACACATATATGAATATAAATAAGCATATCAAAATAAGTGAAGAAATACTTTTCTCAGAAATTGGTTAACAAAGCACTTCTATGCTCAGTTAAGGCCGTTCAAACTTCAAATGTTTAAGAATCTGCCTATAACCCATTAGTTTGCTGAATACTCTCATCATTGCTATTTTCATTTCCTGATTCCTCAATGTATAGATCACTGGGTTTAGAAAGGGGGTGACAATTGCATCAAATATGGCCAGAAACTTATCCAGGTGTGTGTAAGAAGAAGGACATGTATAGAAAAACATCACAGGACCAAAGAATAACACCACCACAGTAACATGAGCTGAAAGTGTAGACAGAGCCTTGGAAGAACCACTTGAAGAGTGTTTCTGAACAGTAAATATGATGACAATATAGGAAATGATCAGTATGAAGAAGGAGCCCACAGACATGAATCCACTGTTGACTGAGACCAGTAATTCCAGGTTGTATGTATCTGTGCAAGCAAGTTTGATGAACCGGGGAAAGTCACAGTAGAAGCTGTCCAACACATTTGGTCCACAGAATGGTAAATTTACTACAAAAGCCAACTGAACCAGAGAATGTATAAAGCCAACCACCCAGGAGGCCACTGAAAACAAGATGCACATCCTTGGGCTCATAATGGTCAGGTAATAAAGAGGTTTACATATGGCCACATATCTGTCAAAGGCCATGGCTATGAGTAAAACCATCTCCACACCACCAATAACATGGATGAAAAAGATCTGAGTGACACAACCTCTAAAAGAGATGACTTTATGCTTTCTAAAGAGATCGTAAATCATCTTGGGGGAAGTAACAGAAGAAATACCCAAGTCAATAAAAGAGAGGTTAGCTAGCAGAAAGTACATAGGAGAGTGTAAGTGAGAGTCTGAAACCACAATAAAAACGATTAATGAGTTCCCCATCATGCTTGCCATATAAAATATAGAAGAGAATACAAAAAGAAATAGTTGGATATTCCAAGAGTTGGTGAGTCCCAGGAACACAAACTCTGACACCACGGACTGATTTATGCCTTCCATCGGCTTTGTGGGCAGTGTTACCTGAAAGAGGAAATGTGAGAAGTTTCAATTGTGTTAGTAGTATAGGAGAATCTCCAAATTATGAAAGCCTATTTTTGCTTTAACGTCATATCTATCAAAGAGTCAAACATAGATATAGTTAGCGCTTAACATAAGCAATCACAAGATGGTTACAGAAAAAACCATACTGAACTAGGACTTCACACATACAAAAAGATATTTATAAACATAAAATAAAAAAAGATGACAAGGTTGAGTGTCTCTGAAGAGATGATATCAGGGGCTATAAAGATGGTTCAGCTGTTAAGAGCACTTGCTATCTTCCATTGGACCCAGGTTTGGTTGCCAGCATGCATGTTGATCAGTTTACAGCTACCTATAATTCCAAGTCCAGAGGGTTTAATACTTTTGACTGGCCTCCACAGGCACCTGTCTACACATGGAATATATGTACAAATACACATAAAAATTTTTAGAAATAAATTTCTTACAGGGACCAGTTGGAGTGCCTCCTCAGGGGCTCTGCCAGAGTCATGCAGCTGCGCATGCCTGCAGCTAACCATCAGACTGAGCACAGGGACCCCAGTGAGGGTGCTGGAGTGGGGAATGAAAGAGATGAAGGGGGTTTCGGTCTCTTGGGAAGAACAACATTGTCGACCAACCAAATCCTCCAGAGCTCCCGTGGTCTAAAACACCAACCATTGAGCACACATTGAGAGGCCCAAGGCTCTAGTTGCATATGTAGAAGAGAACAGCAGTGTCTGGCATCAGTGTGAAAGAGGCCTTTGTTCCATCAAGGGAATCTTCTCCCAATGTAGGGGAAGACAAGGCACTGAGGTGGACAGTGCAATTGGGAGCTAGTGCACCTTCTTGAAGACAAGTAGAAGGGGAGGGGAGATGTGAGCGGGGTGGGCGAAGGGGATAACATTTTAAACACAGAGGGCATCTAATAAAAAAATTAAAAAAGAAAACAAACAAACAAAAGAAATTGATTTCCTAATAAAGGACATTATAAACTGTTGGTTAGAATATGAATTATTACATTCATTACAAAATAATGGAGTGTTATCAGTTTTTTTAAGTACAGACTAAATTTATAGCACAATGAATTTTTATTTGTCTACCATATATAAAACCATGAGCTTAATTGTCAATATTGCAATACAAAAAAGTGCACAGATTGAAGAGGAGAAGAGTAAAGCAGAAAGGAGAGTACAGAAGAAGAGACAAGAAGAGAGGAGTGGGAGAGGGAAGGGGAAAAACAAGGAGATAGGAGAAAGGGAAGGGGAAAAAGAGGAGGGGAGGGGAGAGGAAAGGAGAAAGAAAAGGAGAAAGAGAGAAAAAAGGATACGATGGGAGAGAAGAGAAGGGGAAAGAATGAGAGAGGAGAGAAGAGGACAGGAGAAGAGAGGGAAAGGAAGAGAGGAGGGGATATGGGCGAGGAAAATGAAGGGAGGAGAGGGAGAAGAATAAGGGATGAGAGGGGAAAGGAGGGTAAAGAAGGGGAGAGAAGAGGAGAAGAGAAGAGATACAGAAGATTAAAGAACTCTCATACGATAGAGATATTCTCACCTATAGGGTATGTATTTAGGAGAAATGTCATTATCAAGTAAAATTTATGTTTATTTTATTATTATTGTAGCAATGTCCATAAAATCATATGTGAATAATCTGTCTTTTTTTGATAGATGCATATAGAATGTATTTACACACCATTATTCCCAACTATTCTTCACCTTTCAAAGAAAAAGATCTATATTCTGTAATGAAATGAACAAACCTGGAAGCCATCATGGTGAGTGAAAACCAAGTCATGGATACTCAGTTATAAATCAATCTCAATGGAAATGAAACCTAAAGAAGCCAGGGGGAGAAAGTAGAAACATCTTTACATCCAGAAGTGGTAGATGTTCCAGGAACAGACACAACAGAGAGTTCATAGGATGCACACATGAACTCACATAGACTATCATATCATGAATACGTTCAAACCAGAAAAATTCCCAGCACTGAGAAGAAGAAATAGGCACAAGATACTGCACCTTATTAAGAAGCTATTTTAAATTCATATTTGATGGGAGGGGCTTAGTTTTCTCCAATGGAATGACATTTGTGAAATCAGCCACACTTCAATGTATGTGCTCAGAAGTCTGCCAACACAAATTTCACTCATATTTTTGTGTTCTGCGCTTGTTTGTTGTTTGGTTTATTGTTGTTTGTTTAGTTTGGTTTGGTTTTCTTTGTTTTGTTCTAGTATTTTTGTCTCTTGTGTTTGTTTGATTTTCTTTTCTTTTCTTTTTTTAGAGAAAGGGAGAGAATACTAAGTTGTGTAAGTAGTATATTGTGGACTATCTGGGAATAATTGTGGGGAGGAAGAATTATGATCAAAATATAGAGTATAAAAATATTAAGTAAATAAATACCAAAAGAAGCTATACTCATTGAAAAATAAAAATAGGATGAGGCATCATAAGCATGTTATGTGGGGAAAGGGAATGTATTTGCCAAAAAAGAAAAATAGTAATTTAACCGAAGTGAGAATTACATAGAGATTTTGCACAGCATGGTGACTGTGGTTAAAATTAGTACTATGTTATAAATGTGAATATTGCTAAGTCTATTTTCAATGTTCTTATCATGAATAAGTATGTCAGGTGAATGTTAGTTTCCTTTTGGCAAACAATAATGTTCACATGTATTTAAACATCTCATTAACACCATAAACATGTCCATAAATTTGATAATTAAGCTTATATAAACGTTGGAAGTGCTTTTATGCTCATACTTTCAGATTGTGATCACAGACAGAAGATAGTAGCAGTCGTGGTGCAATGTCATGCTTCATGTATATTTCTAAATTTAATAACCTTCACAATTTTCAATTTAACGAAAAGGTATTTCGTATGTGATAGATCAGTTAAGATGAAAAGTATTAATTAAAACATAAATTCTTTCAGTTTTATTTAAACAAAGACTAATATATAATAATATATAATATGGTTCTATTAAAACAAAATGTTTATGTTTTGCAATACTGTATCCATGCTGAAATTACAGAGCTTATTCTAATATATAAGCTCTTACTTCATTTATCTCAAAAAAGTTCAATTTCAAGTTTTATCAAACATCTTCCTTTACATCCTTTATATCATCAGCATGTTTTAATGCTTTAGTTGAGTTAACTAGATTTAAAATTCACGGTCCAAATATAGGTGTATTCATATATATTTCTTTTTGCTGAAACAGTGAAAACAGGGTCTACAGGGAAGGCTAAGTCGATGATATGTAAGATACCAGTGTGAAGCTTGTTAGGTACACAAATTGTAAGTAGTGAGAAATGTCTCTAGCAGACTGACGTTACAGTAAAACTCAAATATCAAAATTTACATTTTTTCCAGGCCATCAGTACATGCATCCTGGAGATGAATGTAATTACTATATTCCACATGATCCAGATGTTTAAACCACCCAAAGATAGAATCATATGACTGCATTTTGTCCATAATTCTATGAAAAGATTTGTCATATTATACTGTAGTTTTAGTTTTATTTAGAGAAGAAACAGCATAGAAGACAACATTTAGGTTTTGGATTCAAGACCCATGATTAAGCTCATGGTTCAGCCAGGGACTTTCTCCTATCAGAGATACTATAACCCCTGACATAATATTTTAATTCTCTATTAAACAAATTAAAACCTTCATTTCAGTTAACTTAGAGAAATTAAAATATCAGAATCATGTATCCAACAAAGATTGGTCAGAATAAGAGTGGATAGCCATAGACAAAATTATGTCCTTAATAGAGAGGTGCTCCATTGTGAATACTCAACAAATGCTAATAATATCAATGCTTTTCTTCCTTTCTCTTGCTCACAATAGTGAGAAACTCATGAGATAAATTACTCCAAACATTAATAAATATGAATAGAGAGAGAGGATATCACACTGCCATGTCTAAAGTATGTTTTAAACTGTACTATCTGCCATTCAGTACCACATTATATTAGTCACATCACTTTAGTGACCAAATAATGAAATTTCAAATGCAAACAGCAGAGCTGCTCTCACAGAACACTGTATTTATGTTAAGTTCTCAATACAAGTTTAATTTATTGATTAATTTCTCAATAAGACAATAGGCCCTATAGGGTTCAACATCCTCAGCCATCAGGGAAATCAGAATTAAAACTACTTTGAAATTCTACCATAAACCTATCAGAATGGCTAAGATAAAAAACACAGGTGACATCTCATGCTAGTGAGGATGTGGAGCAAGAGCACTCCTTTGGTGCTGGTTGGAGTGAAAACCTGTACAACTACTCTAGAGATTACTGTAGTGGTTCCTCAGAAAGTTGGGAATCCACCTACTTCAAGATCCTGCAATACCACTTGTGGGCATACATCCAAAGGATTTTCTGTCTTTCAGAAAGACACTTGTCTAAGTTCATTGTGGCTTTATTTATAATAGCCCAAACTGGAAACAAACTCGATGTGCCTCATCAAAAGAATGGGCAAAAAGTTTGTTACATTTGCACAATGAAGCATTACTAGCTGTTAAAAAACAATGACATCATGAAATTCAGAGGCAAATGGACGGACCTTGAAAAGATCATTTTGAATGAGGTAACCCAGACCCAGAAAGACAAACATGGTACTCACTTATAAATAGATCTTAGTTCTTAAGTAAAGGCTAAACATGCTACAATCTGCAGACACAGAGAGGTAAAATAAGAGCTCAAAGAAGGGATGCATAGATCTCCCTGGGAAGGAGAAAAAGAATAGATTTTGCCAATAAACTGTGTTAAAATGGGAATGGGAAGAAGAAACAGGAACGATCAGACAAGAGTGGAGTGTGAGAGAAACTGACGGAGATGACTGGAATTGGGGTGGGGTCGCTTGAAAGTGATGTAGAAACCTAGTGCAGAGGAAACTATGGATTCTACAAGGGTAAACCTAGTGAGGTCTAGTAATAGAGGATATGGAGCCTACACTGGTCATGTACTATAATCAGACAAGACTTCCAATGGAGGAACTGGGACATCAATCCAGCCACCAAACTTAGGACCTACAATTTGTCCTACCTGCACGAAGTCTGTGGCAGTGGTGGCTTAGAACTTGAAAGAGTGACCAATTCATGACGAGTCCAACTTGATGCCCATTCTTCAAGTTGAGGGAGCCCACACCTCACACTGCCTGGACAGTGCAGAATCAGAGGCAGCACCATCCTGTGACATGGGATAAAATCAAACATGACTTACAAAAAAAGTCAATGAAATCATGCCTCGTGATATTCTACTATATTCATAGATCCATGCCTAGCCCAATTGTCATGAAAGGAGCATTATACAACAATGAATGTGAGCACTTCCAGAAACTCACAGCCTAACAACCAATAAAGTCAGAGGAACCCTACAGAAGAGTCAGAAGAATTGTAGGGCCAGAGGGGCCCTGGATAACACAAGAATAGGGACCACAAAATTGACCAGGTGGGGATCATAGGAGCTCACAGTCAATGAAATAACAAACATGAACCTTATATGGGTTTGTGCTAAGCTCTCTGCACATACCTCATGGTGATCTGTTGTGGTGTGCTTGTGGAACGCCCACAAGTAGTGGCTGTCTCTGACTCTTTTGCCTGTGCTCAGAAACCTTTTCTTCCTACTGAGTTGCCACTTCCAGGCAAGATATCATGTATGAGGGTTTGAGCCCATTCCTATCCTATTAAGCCACATTCAGTAGATATCCCTGGAAGGGAAACAGAGGAGGAATCAATATGGTTGATCGGGGAGAGAGTGAGATGGGGGGGAGGGATTGGAAGGAGCAGAGAAAAGAGAATGTAAACAGAATGTAATGTATGCAAAAAATTTAAATTTAAAAAAGAATAAGAAAGAATATGAGAAACAATTTTAGTTGTTAAAAGGTAATTAAATATACATGATTGTGTAATATGAAAAGATAGCTGAAGGGATTGCATAAACTAATGAATGTAAGAATTAAATGAATTGTGACATTTGCTTTTAACCTTTCTTTCTCCTTAAGCGTGATCTAAGCATGCTTTCTTGGGTTCTTTACTCTTTAAATATCTTCTAGTCACCACATGCCTGACCTCAACGCTGGCTTGATTCAAGCAGTCCCCCTCCCTTTCCTTCTCCCTTTTCTTCTCCTTCTCTCCCATATCCCATGATGCTGAGATTTACACCATATCTTCCCTGGGGGTATTTTTCTTCTAAACTTCAATAAAATTATTCTCAAATTTCAAAAAAGTAAAAATAAAATAAACAAACTATTAATAATATAATAATAATATAAGCAAAATCCAAAGGGTTATGAAACTTGAAAAGTTGCTATATAATTGGGAAGAAAAATGATAAAGTTTACAAAAACTAGGCGTAATACATTTGTGAATTAGGACTGTATCACCCTTAGTTGAGTTTGTCTGTATTAGCATTTTGCAGATTGATTCAAGGCTGTTCTTAAACCCAAAGAATTTAAACCCGTCTAGTTTAAGAACATTTCCACATTTTAAGTGGCCCTGAATTTTTTTTCAAATAAATATTTATGTAGAAGTTGCCTCACACCCCTTCCAGATCAGATTCCTGTTCAAAATCAAATGAATACAAAAATTGCATCTATAATGGCAGATAAAAACAACAAGTAATTTAAACTGTTTTTTAATTACTGTTTTGTTTTGAAATTTATATTTGACATTCTATCAGAACATCTGTTTTCAGAAGTAGAACTTTTGGTCACATGTTAAAATTTACTTCTCATCTGGTATTTATCATACTCTTCTAATAAAAAATTTCTAAAACTTTGCTTCTATTTTACAGAATACTTGCTAAATATTTTACAGAAGGTAAATAGTTCATATTCACCTATTTTTAAATGTGAAGAGAAAAATATAAAATTTACCTTTTTATTTATATGTATTATACTTTCATTAGTTATCAGTTAGTAGGTTATTAGATCATTTAACTGATCTATCATCAGAGAGCATAGAATACTTAATTATGACACAAATTTAGAGGAAAATAATATGAAGTTTTTGAATTCTCAAGGTCATTTCTCAAAGTTCTGGCTCAAGGACGGTCAGATACCTGGCCTTTTCCAATAATACAACTGATGTTCAATGACTATACTTCTGTGCTATTTAATTACTTTTTATGATTGTTCTCTGTTTTACTCTAGGCTTCTGCAAACACTTTAGGATGTGACTCTGGTCCATAGCAGTTTCAAGCAGAAACTCACATCTAACAATAAGCTAGGCAAGCTTATTATTATCACTACTTGTTTATTTACCTGAATGAGAACAAGAGCATGTTGGCAGAGTCAGGTTTCTCTGTGTTCTCTCATATAAAGTGCCGCATGGAATCTTCCATTAGGGAGAGAAAAAGTTAATTATATACACACCGAGAGGCCACTAACCACGAAGTGCTGTAAAAACATGGTAGTTTAGAAGGATCTCATGGATATAGGATTCTTGTCTCTGGAGACTTACTTACTTGTTTTGGCCAAGGTGACCAAAATTTTACAACTCATGGTAAAGTAATTAGTAGAAAGATGTTAAAAAAACTAGGGTTGTTTTGGTATTATTATCCTACATAGATATAGAAGTTAAACAATTATGGCTGCGAATCATGATGTATGCCTTTAATCTCAACATTGAGAAGACAAGCATGTAGTCCTCTGTGACTTTGAGGGCAGCCTCATCTACATACTGAGTTCTAGAATATCCAGGGCTACATAGTGAGATGCTGTTTTAAATTTTTTAAAAAAATTAATCATTGCTATTAATCCTTAAGTACCTCAATTTTAATTTTAAATATTATCTCAAACTATCATTCCATATTTAAATGAAACTAATATGCTAATTATAGTGTAGTTTTGTAAGTAGAATATAAATCTAGGTCAACTTGGATAGTAAAAATGTTTTATATTTACAAATGTAATAATGAGTTGTTATTCATCTAATAAAGATAAAAGTTATAAAATTCAGGTAAATCAATGAAACTTGAAATACCTTATTCTAAGATAACCCTGAACCAGAAAAATAAAGGTTACATGTTTTCTGTCATTTGCAAATGTTAGCTTTGAATCTCGAAATGTATATTTGTTTATTTCATTTGAAATACCCATAGAGGTTAAGAAATTGGTGATGGGTTTTCTGGATTGGTTTTTTGTGGAGGGAAACACAAAAATCAATATCATAAAATTTTTTTAGTTTCACCCACTTTATGCACAAAATCAAAAGACTAATATCAAAGTTCTCATTTGTATATCCTGTGTTTGTGATTTTTCCATTGAGTGCTATTTTTAACTGTGAGCAGATTTAGGTTTCAGTTGAATGTCTTTTTTCTTTATTCTTCAATATTTTTGATACATCTTTTTTAATTTTTAAATTTTTTCAATTTTAAGGTTTTTTAAAACTTAAGACTAAAGCTTTTTTAAGATTTAAGATGGGCCACCCACCCTTCTCAAAGTTTTTTAACTTAAATCTGTCTAAAGGAAGAACAGGGATAAAAATTGGAACTGAGACTGAATAAAGGGCCAACCAGGGACTGCCCCACCTGGGGATCCATCATGTCTTCACACACCACACTAACACTGTTGTGGTCAAGAGCCCTTGCTGACAGGAACTTAGTGTGGTAGATCCTGAGGAAGTTCTGCCAGCAACTGACCAACGCAGATGCGGATGCTTGGAGTCAACCATCAGACTGAAGTCAGGGAACCTGGTGGTGGAGTTGGTGGAAGGAAAATGCAAAAGTCAAAAAGATTCTCCCAGAGTCTAGACTACCAACCACAAAGTGTACCTGGAGGGATCCATGGCTCCAGATACAGATACATTGCAGAGGGTGGCCTTGGCTGACATTAGGAAGGGAGGCGCTTGGTCTTTGCGAGGCTTGATATCTCAGTGTAGGGGGACGCTGGAGCAGTGTGGTGGGAGAGTCTGAGTGGGTGGGAGAGATCTCTCATATAGGCAAGAAGCTAGACTTTAGAGAATCAGATAACCTTATTAAAAATGGGGTACAGAGCTAAACAAAAAATTTTCAACAGAGGAATACCAAGTGGCTGAGAGTACCTAAAGAAATGTTCAATATACTTAGTCATCAGGAAAATGAAAATAAAAACCCTGAGATTCTATCTCACACCAGTCAGAATATCTAAGATCAAAGATTCAGATGACAGCATATGCTGGAGAGAATGTGAAGAAAGAGGAAGACTCCTCCTTTGCTGGTGGGATTGCAAGTTGGTACAACCATTCTGGAAATCAGTCTGGAGGTTCCTCAGAAAATTAGACATTGTACTACCTGAGGAACCAGCTATATAACTCCTGGGCATAGACCCAAAAGACACTCCAACATATAACAAGGACACATGCTCCACTATATTCATAGCAGCCTTATTTATAATAGCCAGAAGCTATTTTATAGCTTTTATAGCCTCTGTTAAAAAGTCTGGTATAATTCTCATTGTTATGTCTTATATGTTACCTGTCCTTTTTCCCTTACTGCTTTTAGTATTCTTTCTTTGTATTAAACATTTGTTGTTTTGACTATTATGTGTCAGGAAGAATTTCTTTTTAGGTCCAATCTATTTGGGGTTCTGTATGCTTCTTGTATGTTTAAGGTCATCTCTTTCTTTAGGTTAGGAAAGGGTTTTTTTGTATAATTTTATTAAAGATGGGCCTTTTAGTTGGGAGTCTTCGCTCTCTTCTACACCTATTATTTTTAGGTTTTGTATTCTCATTGTGTCCTGGAATTCCTGGATGTTTTGAGCTAGAAGCTTTTTGATTTTTGCATTTTTTTCTGTTTGTGTGTGTGTCAATAATTTGTATGGTGTCTTCTGCTCCTGAGATTCTCTCGTCCATCTTTTGTATTCTGGTGCTGATGCTTGAGTCTACATTTCTCGATGTCTTTCCTATGTTTTCCACCTTCAGGGTTGTCTCATTTTGTGATTTCTTTATTGTTTCTATTTCTGTTTTCAATTCCTTCACCTGTTTGGTTTCCTGTAGCTCTTTAAGTAATTTTTGTGTTTCTTTTTTTAAGGGCTTCAATTTGCTTGTGTGTGTTCTCCTGGCTTTCCTGTACTTCTTTAAGTTTGTTATTTATGTGCTTCTTGAGGACCTCCATCATCATCATGAAGCATGATTTTTAAGCCTAAATGTTGTTTTTCTGGTGAGTTGGAATATCTACTATTTGCAGTGGTGGGAGAACTGGGTTCTGATGTTGCGAGGTTGTCTTGGTTTCCATTTTTTAGATTCTTGTGCTTGCCTCTGCCATCTTATTATAGGCACTACTCCTAGGTGTTTGTGTTGTCTCTGACTGGAGGATGTCTCTCCTCTTGTCCGTGGGGCTATGGTCTCCAGAGGGAGATTGCTTCTATGTGTTCGGCTCTTGGCTAGGCTGTGAGCTCCGATGGCGGTGCTCAGGCTTCATGCAACTGGGCCGGGTTTGGCCTTGGTCAGGACGTGTCTGTTCCTAGGCAAAACCGATACCCGGACTCTGAGAATTCTAGGCAACCTCTCTGGTATAGTCAGTGGAGAGGAAGTGCGGACTAGCCCCTGTACTCAGGAGTGAGAGCCCTCCTTCTGCTCTTCTGGGTACTCAGCAACCTGTGGGCAGGACACTAGTTTTGATGAAACTTGGTACGGTCTGACCTTAGGCAGGAAGTGTCTGTTCCCAGGCAGCACTGCTACCTGGGGTCTGAGAGCTCCTCTGGGGTAGACAATCGGGAGGACATGTGGACTCTCATCCCTGAGCTCAGAAATGAGAGCCCTCCTGTGGCTCTTTTCGGTGCCCAGCAGTTTGTGGGCAGGCCTCCCATCCTTATGAAACTCAAAAATAATGTGTGTGTGTGTTTGTGTGTGTAAGTATAACAAAGAAAAAAGAATCCATGATTTTAAAGGTTATGTGGGGGGACAGTGGACGAATTTGAGGAAGAAGAGGCAATAAAAGGAAGGAGGGCAGGGATGTAATTATATTTTATTTTAAACCCAACTATTGCACCAGTGTATATAATGTGTATGGTCACATGTGCTATCTCTATGAATACTGAAAATAAGCAGATAATTTGATTTAAGTGTTTACTCTCCCTTATTCTATCATTCAGATGCTTTAGTTCTTTCACATCTGTACATTTTTTCTCTCACACACACTCCTTTCTGACTCATTTAAAACGTTTTTAAAAAAATTATTTTACTTTTACAGTTCAGCCAGTCTGTTCTACCTCAGTCCCTCACCCCATTCCTCCTCTCTCTTGTCTCCAAGAGGATACAGCCCCCCACCTGACAAGTCTCCTCATTCCCTGCGGTCTCAAGTCTCTTGAAGGTTGGCTGCATCTTCACTCAATGAGGCCAGACCAGGTAGTCCTCTACTACACATGTGCCAGGGGCCTGGGACCAGCCCGTGTGTGCTCCTGCTTGGAGGCTGAGTCTTGGGGAACTCCCTGGGATTCAGGTTGGTTTAGACTGCTGGTCTTGCTATTGGTCAACCTGTTCCTCAACTTGTTCCTTCCTTTTCCTATTTCAACCTCAGGAGTATTTGACTTCAGTCCAATGTTTGGGTAAGTACTTGCATCTTTCTCAGTCAGCTGCTTGTTGGGCCTCTCAGAGGACAACCATGCTAGGCTCCTGTCTGTAAGCACAACACAGCATCAGTAATAGTGTCAGGGCCTTGGCTTCTCCCCATGAGGTAGATTCCCCCCTCCTGTGGCCCTCCTATACCTGACCTTGTTTCCCCTTTCCCTTCCCTGCTCTCACCTAAGTCTCTTCCTTCCTCTGCCTTCTGTGATTATTTTCTTCTCCCTACCAAGTGGGATTAAAACATCCTCACTTGGACCCTTCTGCTGGTTAACTTCTTTTTAGGTTTGTGAATTGTATCCTTGGTACTCAGTACATTTTTGGCTAATATCCACTTAGAATTGAGTACACATTATGTGTGTCCTTTTGGGTCTGAATTACTTCAGTTTTATTTTAAAGCCATTGACTTCTCAGGATTATAGGTAGCTATTCCTTTGCACAAATGAGATCATATTGGGAATCTAAAATCTCTGTGGAATCATTTGGTCAGTACTTCTCTGTGGGCCAATTAGCTCCAGGTCCCATAGTAGCAGCACTCATGTTCATGTTTATACATGAAACAAGCCGACTTCTAACAGGAAAAATGTGGACTATGCTTAAGTCTTTGGGAATAAACCTTTTAAAGCACTAGTGACAAATATAGAATTAGCCTAATGGAATATAGTATCTAAATCCTCAAAAGCAAGTACTGAATTATTTTTTTACCGATATATTGTTTACTGTAGAAATGAATTAAGTATTACCATGCATAAAATAAAAAGATTAAAATGAAATTAATGGACAAAATTAAACTAGGGAGAAGGAAGACAAAAGGTCAGAAATTTAAAATACTTGGTTTAGAAAACTTTGACTAATTCCAGGTTACATCCTGTTTTACATATACTTTATGCTCATGATAACTAGTAAGATCTTAATGCAGAGTATCAAACCTTAAAAAAAAGCCAAGCAATGACAAAAATGTATTTGTATACTTTTATGCAAAAATGCCTAAAATTTGTACATTTATCTTTTTTTTTTAAAATAAAGTTCTTCAATAAAAAAATAAAATACTTGGTTTAACTCCAAGTTTGAGAGCCAAAACCAAGGAGCTAGAGGTATAGGAAGGGAGCTTTATGAGTGTGGATAAGAACTGACCCTGCATCAAAGAGTAATAATAACTTTCCGCTCTATCAAATGCTAAAGAACTTCATGTGGAAATAGACAATTGTGGCCTGGAGACAACCAGAACACTCTGAGTTGCAGGTATTGTATAGATTCATCTTTTTTTTGTTTATTTTAGAGTCACAATAAATTATAGATGCATATGAGATATAATAAAAGTCCTAGATGTTTATAGAATCAGCCTGCTTTCTCTCTCACTTAGATCTGTCAAGCACTTTAGGGCAGCCAGACAGACACTAAAATATAACACACAATTGAATAGTCATAAGGAAAATACCAAGTCTCTTGTAGATTTTGAAGAAAAAGCCTCTCAGACTATGGGGATTTCTACAATTCATTGTTCTGAAATGTTACTTTTACTCTCCTAGTCTTAATTTCTCTAATTATGAAAGGAAAATAAAATGATAGCATGTTGTTACTTATGGTAGTTACAAGTATCAAACAATTTATTCAGAAAGTATCACAGGTGTATTAAAAATGTGTGATGACCACATAGATGTTATTCGTTCTAGTTTTGTCTGGGTTATTATTGTCACTGATAACAGAGATTCTTTGGCTATGTCAGGAAATCTTGAAGTTCAGACATGAGTTGTGCATTGAAACAAAGCAAAGCAAAGCAAAACAGGACGTGTCTCTTAATCTCCAGCATAGGTTATGGTTTCCTTCGACCACAACCTTCATCAGTCTACTTTACAAAATTTATAAAAGCACACTACTCATTTGGATATCATACCAGGTACATTTTAAAACTATTATTTACGTTGCTTACAGTAAAATAGAAGACTTAAAATTACTGAATGTGTTAGTATTCCAGTAAATTCAGTGTCCATTTTGTATGGCATACATCTAGTAAGCATTTTTTCATTTTTCACAAATAGCTATTTAGCTATATAAAAGATATAGTGAGCTTATAATGTTTCTTTAATTGTATAACAAAAGAAATGTGATGTTCATTATTTGGGGGAAAATGTCTTCTATAGAGTATAAAGAATAAATCAATACAAACAAGAGATAAACAAATGTACCAGCAGTGGCCCAAAGAGAAGAGGACACCGTCATTATGAGGAATTTCAGACTAGTATTATAGTATAAAATAACCAAAATGTTAGACTTGGAATGATTATTTACCATATGCCCTCAGCCCCTTTAATTTTACAGACAATGAGGCAGGCAGTGAGTGAAGGGCAGGAGACACAGAAACATAAAAAAACCTTCCTTTCATTCTTGGGTTCTGATTATGGTTTTTTTTTTTTTTTTTTTTTTTTTGTCTCCAAATTCAGAGTTCTTTTTACTATGCAATGAAGTGTGGAAAGACAAAACAGTATGGAAATGATCTTCAAGTGTCATCTTTGTAGAGGTTTTTAATAAACTTTACTATAGGAATCAAATTTAATATATTATATTCACACAATCCATGCTTTTGTTCTGCATCCTAAGTATCATTTCTGGTCTTACTCTTACTGTGATACTTCTACAGTGTTGTCTTGTAACCCTTTGCTCTCCCTGGACTGCTATAAAGTAGGATGCCATTATGGTTTCTATGTTATCTATCTTTTCCTTTTACATGAAAAAAGTAAATGTAGTTTGATAAAAAGTATCTACGAGACATGTTAATCAGAGTAATAGTACTGTACCAGATTACTAATTGGAGCAATTAAAGGAGTAATAAAAAAAATCATTAGAAAGTTCTTGATATTGGGAACCATCATGGGCAGGAACAATTACTAGGAGAGAAATCAGGGGGTTGGTTTTCCACATTCCTTTGATTCTATGTGTTATTTACAGGAAGTATTTAGCATGTTTATAGTCTACCTTCGGGCCAATTATTTGTTCTTTTCTGATATTTATCCATAAAGATTTCCTGATCTGTATTTGGATAAAGTTAGGGATTAGAGCAAATGGCATGCAGTGGCTCATGACACTGAATAACTGAAAAATTTCTGTGCATAAAGTTAGATGTTATGCTGAGGTGCCTTGGCTCTAAGCAGGATTGTGTTTTGTTTACAGTTTGAACTGATTCAGTTATTAACTCTAGACAAAGCCTGTCTTGTTTTTATCCTCTGAATTTTTAAGGTTGTTGGACACAACTCTCTTTTCCACAGCAATGGATAAAGTCAATCACTCTGTTGTGTCTGAGTTTGTGTTCCTGGGACTCTCCAATAGATGGGGAATTCAGCTGATTCTCTTCCTCTTTTCTTCTGTGTTCTACATGGCAAGTCTGATGGGAAACCTCCTCATTGTGTTCTCTGTGACTGCTGACTCCAGCCTGCATTCCCCCATGTACTTCCTGCTGGCCAATCTATCATTTCTTGACCTTGGAGTTTGCTCTATTGCAGCACCCAAGATGATTTATGACCTTTTTAGAAAGCACAAAGTCATCTCTTTCGGAGGTTGTATAACTCAGATATTCTTTATACATGCTATTGGGGGTACAGAAATGGTGCTTCTCATAGCCATGGCCTTTGATAGGTATGTAGCCATATGTAAACCTCTTCACTATCTGACCATCATGAGACCACAAATATGCATTTTAATATTGGTAGTTTCCTGGATCCTTGGACTTATTCACTCTGTGGCCCAACTAGCTTTTGTTGTAGACTTGCCCTTCTGTGGACCTAATACACTGGACAGCTTTTACTGTGATCTCCCTCAGCTTATTAAACTTGCTTGCACAGAGACCAATAAATTGGTGTTCATGGTCACAGCCAACAGTGGACTCATCTCTGTGAGCTCCTTCTTCATACTCATAATTTCTTATATCTTCATTTTGGTGACTGTTAGGAAACACTCTTCAGGTGGCATATCCAAGGCCCTCTCTACTTTGTCAGCTCATGTGACTGTGGTGGTTTTGTTCTTTGGACCATTAATCTTCTTCTATACCTGGCCCTTTCCTTCATCACACTTAGACAAATTTCTTGCCATTTTTGATGCCGTTCTCACCCCTTTTCTGAATCCAGTCATCTACACATTCAGGAACAAGGAGATGAAGGCAGCAATGAGGAAACTCTGCTTCCAGCTTGTGAGTTACAGGAAGGCATCCTGAATACTTTATAAAAACAGCATCTCTATACTCAGTTACAATGGGGGAATTTATAGTACATTACAGTGACTGTTCAGCTCTCTACTGAACAGTTTGTTCCAGGATACATTTAGGAGTTTACCAAGTTATCATGTCCAGTACATTAATCAACACAGATAAAGGATTTAGAACTTGAGTGTTTATGCCTCAGACTCTGTGCTGGATGCTTCATATAAAGTATTTAATAGTTAGGCCAATTCCTGACAGTATTTTACCTTGATGATTTATTCAAATATTTTACTTAAATTTATAATTACTCCTTTTATGATTGGTATGTAAAATACTTCAAACTAAGTTGATTTTCCCCTTAACATACCAGTTTTGGTGTTCTTAAGCCTCCAAGAGGGGCTAAACCAAGAAGATGCTCAGAAATTTACTATTGAAGATAAACATTACTCTGTTTTGCTGTTATTTTCTTTATTTTAGTAAGTTCTCAATGTATGTTTTTGGTTGTGGTGGGTATAGAAGGCAATGGTTGTGTTTGCAGCTGAATTATAGCAACTAATAGGGTCTAAATAAAACCCTCATATCTTCAAAATCTTAAAATGTTTATATGATAATAATTAAAGTGTAAGTTTATCCCCCCCAAATTCTTTGAGAATGCTTACATGGCAAAAGCTATGACAGTCTCACACAAGCTAGTAAATGAGACTGATGATAATCTCACATATATTTAAAAAATTACTAAACATCTAATTTTATAACCATGCTACTCAGTACCCAAGTCCTCCACCAGAAGCTAGCTTGGTATGTACCTTTGACACCTTTCCCAAAACTCTCCAGATCTAGCTTGCATTTACCAAAACTCTACAGATCTAGCTTGCATCGTCAGAGAGCTAATGACCTTGTGTATTCTGGTCATCCACACCAAATTCTAAACTCCTTACAGAACCACTTGTATAAACAAAACCCTGCTTTGAATGAGAATACTAAAACAAAAAAGAAGAAAATACACCTAAGAGAAGTAGAAGGCAGAAAATAATCAAACTTAGGTCTGAAATCAACCAAAGGAGAAACAAAAAAGAACTATACAGAGAATCAACAAAACCAGCAGTTGATTCTTTAAGAAAATCAACAAGAGAGATAAACCATTAGCCAAACTAACCAGAGGGCACAGAGACACTATTCAAATTAACAAAATTAGGAATGGAAAGGGAGGCATAAAAACAGAAGGTGAGGAAATTCAAAAGATCATTAGATCCTACTACAAAAGTTTATACTCAACAAAACTTGAAAACCTGAATGAAATAGACAATTTTCTAATCAGATACCAGGTATCAAAGTTAAATCAGGATCAGACAAACCATATAAACAGTCTCTTAACACCAGGGAAACAGAAGCAGTCATCAAATGTCTCCCACCACCACCAACAAAACAAAGCTCAGGGCAAGGTGGTTTTAGTGCAGAATTCTATTAAACCTTCAGAGAAGATGTAATAACAATACTCCTCAAACTATTCCATAAAATAGAAACAGAAGAAACACTACTCAATTCTTTCTCTGAATCCAAAGTTACACTGATACCTAAATCAAAAAAAGACCTATTAAAGAAAGAGAACTACAGACCAATCTCCCTTATGAATAACAATGCAAAAATACTCATAAAATTCTCACAAACCAAATCCAAGAACACATCAAAATGATCAATCATGAGATAACCCAGTCACAAATGAACAGACATAATATGCAGTCATTAATAATTGGATACTAACCCTAGAAAGCTTTGAACACCCCTGAAACAACTCACAGACTATATGAAGTTCAAAAAAAAAAAAACAAAGGCCAAAAAAAAAGAAAAAAAAAAAAAAGAAAAAGAAAAACCATTATGCTTAATCTTTACACACCAAGAAAACTTTGACTATTTCCAGGTGACATCTTGTTTTTATAAGTACTTTATGCTCAATGTAACTAGTAAGATTTTAATGCATACTATTAAAACTTTGAAAAAAATCAAGTACTGACAAAAATGTATTCACATACTTTTATGCATAAATTCTTAAAATCTGTACATTTATCTTTGTTCTTTAAAATAAAGCTGTTCAATTAAAAAATGATCATTCTTAATGATCAAGTCTGCTTCATGCCAGGAATGCAGGGATGGTTCAATATACGAAAATTCATCAATTTAATTCACTTTATAAACAAACTACAGAAAAAACCATGATTATCTTATTAGATGCTAGAAAAGCCTTTGGCAAAATACAAAACCCATTCATGTTAAAAGTCTTGGAGATATCAGAAGTTCAAAGCGCATACTTACATATAATAAAAGCAATATACAGCAAAATAATAATCAGAATCAAACTAAATGGAGAGAAACTTAAACCAATCTTATTAAAATCAGGGACAAGACAAAGTTGCCTACTCTCTCTCTCTCTACCCAATCGATATAGCACTCAAATTTCTAGCCACAGCAAATAGGGCCCAGTTTTGATACCCACAGCTGAGCAGAGGCACTGAGAGGTTGAGCAAGACTGGGTGTGCACCCTACAGCATGTCATAAGCCCCTGGCTACTCAGTGGTATGTGGCCTGCCATGAACAGGTCTCAAATTCATTTGGAATAGCAAAAATTTTAGGAGAGTGAAAACAATAAAGACCTTCAAGGGGAAATCACCATTCTTGACCTCAAGCTATACTATAGAGCAATAGTGATAAAAATGAAGTGGTATTGGTAAAAAGATATGCAAGTAGATCAATGGAATAGAATTGAAGACCTAGAAATGGACCCATACACCTATGGTCATGATATTTGACAAAGCAGCTAAAATGGAAAAAGAGCACTTTCACCAAATGGTCCTGGTTCTATTGGTGTTATGCATGTAGAAGAAGACTTATCTCTGTGTACAAAGCTCAAGTCCAAGTGGATCAAGGACCTCACATAAAACTAGATATGCTGAATCTAATTGAAGAAAAAGTGGGGAAAAGCCTCAAATACTTGGTCACAGGGGAAAACTTCCTGAACAGGACACCAAATGTTTATGCTTTAAGAGCAACAATCTATACATGGAACCATTTAAAATTGAAAAACTTTAGTAAAGCAAAGGACACTGTCAGTAGTACAAAACGGCAGCCCACAGACTGGGAAAAGACATTTACCAACCCTACATCTGGTAGAGGGCTAATATCCAAAATATACAAAGAACTCAAGAAAGACTCCAGAGGGGGGGGAAATAACCTTTAAAAAGTCAAGTGCAGAGCTAAACAGAGAATTCTCAACTGAGGAATCTCAAATGGCTGAGAAGCAACTAAAGAAATGTCCCACATCCTTAGTCCTCAGGGAAATGCAAATCAAAATGACTTCAAGATTCTACCTCACACCAGTCAGAATGGCTAAGATCAAAGCCACAAGTGACAGCACATGTTGGTGAGGACCTGGAGAAAATAAAATACTCCTCCATTTTTGGTAGGAATGTAAACTGTATATCAGTCTGTTGGTTTCTAAAAAAATTGGAAATAGTTCTACTTGGACCCCACTATTCCATTCCTTCAAATATACCAAAAAGGTTTTTTCAACATACAACAAGGACACATGCTGTACTATGTTCATAGCAGCCTTATTAATAATAGCCAGAAGCTGGAAAGAACCCAGATGTTTCTCAACAGAAGAATAGATACAGAAAATATGGCACATTTACACAATGGAGTACTATGCAGTGATTAAAAACAGTGACTTCATGAAATTTTTAGGCAAATGGATGGAACTAGAAACTATAATCCTGAGTGAGGTAACCCAGGTAAAAAAGAAAACACATGGTATGTAGTCATTAATAAGTGGATATGAGCCCCCCAAAAGTCTTAATGCTCATGATACAACCCATAGACTATATAGAGCATAGAAGGAAGAAAGAGTAGATTGTGGATGATTCGGTCCTTCATTGGGGGAACAGGATTGCTATGGGAGGTGGAGGGGGAGGGGTACTGGGGAGGGAAAAGGAGGAGGAGAAAATAAGTGTTGCAACTGGAGGATATATAAGAGGTGCAAAGGTCAGAGAATTGAAAAACAAAACCATGTAGCAGGGGGTGTTAGGGAATAGCCACTGAAGAGTCCCAGACACCAAAGAAATTACTTTAGCTGAAATGAACAGACAATTGGGAAACAACCTGTAGAGACTACCTCTAGTAGATAGGCAAGGTCCCGGTCGAGGGATGTGGTCACCCACCCATCTCAAAATTTTTAGCCCAGAAGTGTTACTGTTCAAAGGAAGAACAGGGACAAAAATGAAACAGAGACTGAAGGAATGACCAACCGGGGACTGCTCCACCTGGGGATCTAATCATGTCTTCAGACACTAAACCCAACACTGTGGCTGTGGTCAAGAGGCACTTGTTGACATGAACCCTTTGTGTTATTTCCAGAGGAAGTCCAACCAGTAACTGACCAATGCAGATGTGGATGCTTGGAGCCAACCATCAGAGTGAGCTTAGAGACCCTTGTGGGGGAGCTGGGGAAAGGAATGGAGGAGTGAAGAGAGATTGCAATTCCATTGGAAGAACAACATAGGCTAGCCTGACTACCCAGTTATCCCAGAGTCTAGACCAACAACCAAGGATTATACCTGGAGGGATCCAAGGCACCAAATATATATGTAGCAGAAGGGGAGGCTCGTTGTCCTGGGTGAGGTTTGATGCCTGAGTGTAGGAGGATGCTGGAGCAGTGGGGCAGAAGATTATGCTCAGGTGGTGGAGCACTCTCATACAGGTGAACGGGAGGGGGGACAGATATGGGATGGTGGGTTGATGGAGACATAACCAGAAAGTAGGATATCATTTGAGATGTAAACTAATGGAATAATTAATTTAGAAGAAAAGAAACACTCTACTTCTACCAAGTAAGTGCCTTCATCTGTACTTAGAATTTCTAAAGACTATTTTTACACATAGCACTATAAATTAGTAGACTCACAACCAATAAAACATTACATTTGATTTTATAATCTGTCATTTTGATATCTCATTAAATATTCACAACTGTACAATACATTCTATAGTAAAATGATTATATGATGACTTAGTCCAAACACAATTAAATATATGTGAAGGATACTGGACAATGTATTGTGTAATATCTTTATTCCATAATAGAGCCATGTCATTTGAGCAAGTTATTGAAGACTGGGAATACATTTCATGGAGTATCTTAATTATTACAGATCCTCCTTTGTTTATATTATTTGATGCAGAAGATCAGCCAATTTTATTTATTTATTTATTTATTTATTTATTTATTTATTTATTTATTTATTTTTGAATTTAGGAAATAATCATCATTGATTTTTTTCTCTTACAACTTTATTTAAAAAAGAGAGATACATGTACAAATTTTTAAACACATTTTGGCATAACACTATATGAGTATATTTTGGTCAGTACTTAATTCTTTTAGAGGCTTGATAGCATGCATTGAAATCTTTCTAGTTTCCATAAGAATAAAGTAAATGTAGAACAAAATGTAACATGAAAACAGTCAGAGTTTTCTTGGTGTGTATATATTAAACATAATGATTTTTGAATACCAAAAATTGCCACAAAGCTATATTCTTAGTTCTTGAATTATTAATGATTTAAGGTCTAGGTGTACTACACTCTGAGAGGGTGTTATACACTTATTTTTTTTGTAAGAAGGATTGAGGCTTTCATTATTTGGCCTTTGTTATTCTTAAGCTTCATATGACCTGCTAGTTGTTTCTGGGGCATTCAGAGGTTTCTGGGCCTAGTATCCAGTTATCAGTGACTGCATATTATGTCTGTTCTTTTGTGACTGAGTTATCTCACTCAGGATGATATTCTCTAGATAGCATTTAGATAGCATCCATTTTCCTAGGAATTTCATAAAGTCATTGTTTCTAATAGCTAAGTAGTAGTCCATTGTGTAAATGTACCACAATTTTTGTATCCATTCATCTACTGAAGGACATCTGGGTTCTTTCCAGCTTCTGGCTATTATAAATAGGATTAGCCTATTTTAAACTAGTGTTTGATTTCCAGATAGAAAAAAAATGACTAAAAAAACCCAAAACAACAACAACAACAACAAAACAAAAAGAAAAAAGAACAAAAATGGCTGCTAGACACTGTTGCTAGTTAGTGAAGTCTCTGTTCATAGTGAAACATATTTACTATTGCTTTCATATTCACATCCTATGGATCCTCAAGATGTGGGGAATATCTTAGTTACTGAAAAGGTCTTTGTTTCTGTACTAGGTCCCTTGTAGTCACATGCCCTCTAAACTGTTTTCCTCCACCCAATTGCCTCCCCACAACGGAAACTAATTCACTCCCAGTTTGCCACCAGGAATTGCTAGTGGCTTTGTGCCTTTTGAATTCTTTGGGGTGAGATCTGGATTCTATTATATGGACTAAGGCTTGTTCTGGAGCACCCAGAGGACCAGGAGGAAGCCTATCTAGATGGAATTTTCTCACCTTACTTGATCTCTTTATTTTCCTTCTTCTTTCTCTGCTGATGGTGAAAGAAATCTCATCTATACCTGGATCATTTAATTCTATTTTGGAATAAGTGTATATCATCAATCCTTGCTGAATTTGTATACACATTTTTAAAATCACTATTTAAATATGAATAATATATTTAAGTATATGAATAATATACAAATACAGAGTTCTGGGCTATCACCGATTGGTAGAAGAATGAATTATGGAAAATAGTTGTGTTGTTATTCAAAATAGATATGTAATAGGTATCTATTTCTGCTTCTTTGTAACTATATATACAGCTATATAAGTTGCTGATGCAATGATAAGACACATGATAGTCTTAAATGGTCTCATTAGGCGATGAGGATAAATTTTGTTTTAAATGTTGAGTAGGAAAATGGATGTCCTGTAGTTCTAGTATGTGACATATCGACTACAGTTCCTATATATACTATATCCCCTACATCCCTGAGATTGCTGAGAATAGAGACTGAACTGCTCCCACCACAGGAAAGGAATGGTGGAGTCCGTAGTTATGTCAGTTAACATCACTGTGACATGCAGCTCCTTTCATATACATATATCAAAGACAGTTTAGTATAATTTAAATACACATAATTTTTATTTCAAGTTATAAATCAAGAGAGATGGTTGGGGAGAGGAAATTAAATAGAACATTGTCAACTAGATGTTAAAAATACTTAATGTCTTGTAATTAGTGTCCAAATATTTGAATGCTGTTCAAAAGCAGACATAATGGATAGATTTTGAGAATCTTCATCTTGGAATATGGGGAATAAAATTTCAGATGAAAAAATAGGCAGAAACCATATGAACCTACCGTGTGAGTTGGAGTAGGAGTAATAAAAGTTAATATAAACATTGTTACCCTGAGAGCAACATGATTTCATTTCAGTTCGGAAGATCAGCCTGGTTGTAGAAAAGTTGAAGTTTAGAACATGGTAGCTAGTTGTCCCTACCCAGTTACAAAAGAATGACTTCTGAGATTTGTGCAGTAAAACCTGCCCAGTGGGACAAAGAAGCAGAAGCAGAAATTGAAAATGAGAGAGAACTGAAGATTAATTGCATTGACTCGATTATTTCTGTTGCTCATAAAGGAGTCGGTCATAAAGCTAAAGCCAAACTTTAAACATTGTATAACTTGAACTTCATCAAATTGACCAAATTGATCAAATTAGATCAACAATCATTGCTATTTTATTTAAACTTAGAATGACAGGTGGTTATGGGCACCACCCTGTTCTCACATCCCTGGAATGTGTTCTGGGAACCAAACTCAGAGTCTTCTCAAATTATTTTTACATAGAAGAAAAAGTGATTGAGTCTTATCAACCTGAAACAACAGAGTGTGTTTCATGAAGGCTGAATCTGCATTTACTAACATATCCTAAAACTCTTTTCATTAAAGGAAAATGATTCTGCAGTATAACTAGAATTAAAAAGCACATTCAAAATGTTAACACAAATAAAGGTCATTTACCTAAAGCTGAAAGCATTTTAATTAAAGAAGTTACAAAAACATTGATATATAGATTTTAGTGAAGCAGGATCATTGTACCTTCTGCATTGTAATACAGGGGTTGCAGGAATTTGTAGGTCATGTGAGTAGGGAGCAAGCTATATGATTCTCTGGATACGTTCATTGATTAAGGTAGCCTTTGTTGTTATCTTTTAGATTCGAAAAGTTTTGTCTTAAAGTTTACAAACTTCCATTCTTTGAACAGCTCAGTTTTACACACACACACACACACACACACACAGACACACACACACAGACACACAGACACACAGACACACACACACACACACACACACACACACACACACACACACACACACACACACACATGTTTGTATATATAGTCTGATTTTTTTATGTTGAGTATTTTCCTGCCATGGAGTACTGAGGAAGCACCTTTTAACTTAACTAACCAGGCTGTGCTTCTACTTTATGAACCTGAAACTTATTTGAGAATTAGAAATCTCTTCTAATTCTTCAGCAGAAGGCACACAAGACTCTAGAAAGTCATGTGACCAAATCATGCCATGGTTGTGGTATTGTGATTTAAAATCCTTGAGAAGACATTTTGAGGAACAGAAAGGTGGATATGTGGGTAGAGAGACATTTCTCACCGAGTTGAATAACCTGAGGCCATTACCATAATGTCAAATTATGTACAGAAAGACCCAACGCCTGCAAGTTGTCCTTTGAACTCCACAGCATGATATAGCATAAGCTCACAAACACAGGTAGAGACTAGAGAAAAATGAATAAGAAAGAAAGGAAATGTTATATAGGCTTATTACAAACCTGCTGGATATGAGAGAAAAAGCAGACACGGAAGACAACTGAGAAGTTGTAAGAATGCCATCTTAGGACAGTTAGACTCACGTCACACCAGGAAAAGTGCTATAGCACCAACCTATTTCTCCAGAAGTCAGGAGGATACAACAGGAGAATCACAATCTCAAGGTAAAACTTTATAATGGATATTTGGCTAATCAATACAACTCAAAATAGTCACAAAATCTCTGGTTAATTTAAAAAGCATATGTTCTTTAACTTTTTCTGCCAACAGGTAGAAGAGATCTTTCCAATCATAAAGCTAACTTGCTGTTTGAGGTTGCTTTGACCACTGGGTGTAGCAAAAGTTTTGTTTCATGAATTTCAGAAGTTAAAGTGCTTTGATGAATTACTTGGAAGTTTTTTTCCCTTGTATTTCTTGGTCAACAATCTGGAACTGACAAAGCTTTGACAAGACTAATGAGAGACAGTTTTCAAACAAGTGTCTACACTACCCATCTCCAAGGACCTAGGCATGTGAGTGAAGCACCATAAACCCTTCTAAATACAGCTGGGTAGGTAGCCTATCCTTATTTCTTTGTTTTAAAATTTATTTACTTTACATCCCAATGAGTAAAGCTTACTCATTCCCCCTCCTTCAAGTGCCTCTCTTACCTCCTTGCCATTTCCTGTTTCCTCCTTTCCCCAGAATAAGGTCAGAAAATTATAGAGCTCCCATGAATATCAACTGCCCTGGCACATCAATTTGTGTTAGTACTAGGTGCATCTTCTATTGTGGTCATGCAAGTCAGCCCAGTTCCACAAAAGGAATACAAAGTTGGGCAATGGAATCAGATACAGATTTTGCTCCTGCTGTTAGGATTCACCCATGAAGACTGAGTAGTATAACTGTTACATATGTGCTAAGGGCATAGGTTTGTCCCATGTATGCTCTCTTTTTGGTGGTTCAGTGTCTGTGGGCTCCTATAGGCCAAGATTAGTGATTATGTGTTTTCTTATGGTGACCTCTCAGGCTTCTTCAATGCTTCATCTCCCTCTTGTGTAGAATTCCCCAACCTCTGTCTAATGTTTGGCTGTGTATCTCTGTATCTGATTCCATCAGCTGCTGATCAAAGCCTTTTAGATTACAGTTACGCTATGCTCCTTTCTGGAAGTATAGCCGATAGCGTCACCACTGGGCTCTCTCTTATTACACGAGTCTCATGCTGGGCCAGTGTTTGGTTGGCCATTCCTGCAAATTCTTTATTCTTGCACAATCTTATTGGCAAGAGAAATTGTGGCTCTGAGATTTTGTGGCTGTCTCTCCATTGGAAGTCTTTTCTGGAAACAGAGGATGACCATTTCAGGCTTTATATCCCCTGTTGCTAGGTATCTAAGCTATAGTAATCCTCGTAGATTCTTTGTTTTTTTTGTTTGTTTTTTTTGTTTTTTTTTTTAGTGAAAAACTTTATTTTAAAAAACAAAGATAAATATACATTTTTGCATAGAAGTAGACAAATAAATTTTTTAAAGTTGTAATTAAGTATTTGGGGGCACATATACATACACATAGGTATATATGCAACAATAATATAAAAAAAGAGGATAGTAATTTAAAGGGATAGGAGAGAAACTGGGAGGGGTTGAAGGAAGGAAAGGTGGATGTGATAAAGTTCTATTTTAATTGAAATATATGCTTTTCTTTTCTTGAACTTCACACGGTCTGTGAGTTGTTTCTAGGGTGTTTTGAGCTTTCTGGGGTTAGTATCCAGTTATCAGTGACTGCATATTATGTCTGCTCTTTTATGACTGGGTTATCTCACTCAGGATTTTATTCTCTAGATACATCCATTTTCTTAAGAATTTTGTTAAGCCATTGTTTCTGATAGCTGAGTAGTACTCCATTGTGTAAAAGTACCACAATTTTTGTATCCATTCATCTACTGAAAGACATCTGGGTTCTTTAAAGCTTCTGGCTATTATAAATAGAGCTGCACTGAATGTTGTGGTGCATGTATCTTGGTTGTATGTTGGAGCGTCTCTGGGGTAAAGGCACAGAAAAGGAATAACTGGGTCTTCAGTTAGTACTATGTCATTTTTCTGAGGAACTACCAGACTGATTTCCAGAGTGGTTGTATCAGTTTATAACCCCACCAGCAGTGGAGAATTGTTCCTCTTTCTCCACATCCTTGCCAGCATCTGCTGTAATCTGACTTTTGGATCTTGGCCAATCTGACTGGTGTGAGGTGGAATCTCAGGCTTGTTTTGATTTGCATTTCCCTGATGGCTAAAGATGTCGAGCACTTCCATAGATGTTTCTTAGCCATTCGATATTCCTTGATTGAGAACTTTTTGTTTAAGTCTGTACCCCATTTTTTAATAGGGTTGTTTGATTCTCTGTTGTCTAGCTTATTGAGTTCTTTGTATACCTTGGATACTAGGCCTAATCTGATGTGGGGTTGGTAAATATCTTTTCCCACTCTGTTGACTGCCGTTTTGTTTTCTTGACAGTGTCTTTAGCCTTACAGAAACTTTGCAATCTCATTAAGTCCCATTTGTCAAACATTGACCTTGGAGCTCAAACCATTGGTGTTCTGTTCAGAAATTTTCTCCTGTGCCTATGAGTTCTAAGGTTTTCCCTACTTTCTCCTCTAATAGTTTCAGCGGACCTGGTATAATGTGGAGTATTTTGATCCACTTGCACTTAAGCTTTGTACAAGGAGATAAGAAAAGGTCTATTTTCATTCTTCTGCGTGCTGATTGCCAGTTGGACCAACACACCATTTGTTGAATAGGCTGTCCATTTTCCACTGAATGTTTACAGCTCCTTTGTCAAAAAACAGGTGACCATATATGTGAAGGCTCATTTCTGGATCTTCTATTCTATTCCATTGATCCACGTGCCTATTTCTGTATCAGTACCATGCAGTTTTCAGCACAATTGCCTTTTAATATCATTTGAGGTCAGGGATAGTGATTTCTGCAGATGTTTTCTTGTTGTTGAGTATGAATTTCAATATTCTAGGTCTTTTGTTATTCCAGATGAAATTGCACATTGATCTTTTCAACTCAATGAAGAACTGGGTTGGAATTTTGATGGGGATTGCATTGAATCTGTATATTGCTTTTGGTAAGATGGCCATTTTTACAATGTTGAGCCTTCCAATCCAAGAGTATGGGAGATTTTTCCATTTTCTGAGATCTTCCTCGATTTCCTTCTTTAGAGGTTTTAAGATCTTGTCATACAGGTCCTTCACTTGCTTAGTTAGAGTCACACCAAGATATTTCATAGTTTTTGTGACTATTGTGAAGAGTATTGAAGAGTATCTTTTCCCTAATTTCTTTTTCTGCATGTTTATCCTTTGAATATAGGAAGGCTACTGATTTGTTTGAGTTAATTTCAGATCTAGCCACTTTGCTGAACTTGTTTTTCAGCTGTAGTAGTAGTTCTCTGGTGGAATTTGTGGGGTCCCTTATGTACACGATGTTGTCATCTGCAAACAGTGATGTTTTTACTTCTTCCTTTCCAATTTGTATCCCTTTGATTTTCTTTTGCTGTCTAATTGCTCGGGCCAGGACTTCCAGTACTATGTTGAATAGGTAGGGGGAGTGTGGGCAGCCTTGTTGAGTCCCTGATTTTAGTGGGATTGCTTCAAGTTTCCCACTGTTAAGTTTGATGTTGGCTGTTGGTTTGCTGTAAATTGCTTTTATTATGTTTAGGTATGGGTCTTGGATTCCTGTTCTTTTCAAGACTTAAACATGAGGGGGTGTTGAATTGTGTCAAATGCTTTCTCAGCATCTATTGAGATGACCATGTGCTTTTTTTTTCTTTGAATTTGTTTATATGGTGGATTAAAATGATGGATTTCCATATGTTAAAACATCCCTGCATCCCAGAAATGAAGCCTGCTTGATCATGGTGAATGATTGTTTTTATTTGTCCTTGGATTCGGTTTGCAAGGATTTTGTTGAGTATTTTTGCATCAATGTTCATCTTAAAACACAAGAATACACCTTCTTCTCAGCACCTCTTGGCACCACCTCAAAAGTTGACCACATAATCAGTCACAAAAGGAGCCTGAATAGATATAAGAAGATTGAAATACTCCCTTGCATGCTTTCAGACCACTATTTTCTAAGGCTGGTCTTTAATAACAACAAAGACAGAAAAAAGCCTACATACACATGGAAACTAAACAATGCTCTATTAAATGATAGCAGGATCAAAGAAGAAATAAAGAGAGAAATTAAGGATTTTCTAGAATTCAATGAAAATGTAAACAGAACATACCCAAACCTATGGGATGCAATGAAAGCAGTACTGAAAGGAATACTAATAGCTCTGAATGCCTCCAAAAGGAAACTGGAGAGAGCATACATCAGCAACTTGACAGCACAGCTGCAAGCTCTAGAACAAAAGAAAGCAGATACATCCAAGAGTAGTACACAGCAAGAAATAATCAAACTTAAGGCAGAAATAGACCAAATAGAAACAAAAAGAACCATCGAAAGAATCAACAAAACCAAAAACTGGTTCTTTGAGAAAATTAACAAGATTGGTAAACCCTTAGCCAGACTAACTAGAGGGCAAAGAGAGATTATCCAAATTAACAAAATCAGAAAGGAAAGTGGAGAAATAACTACTGAAACTGAGGAAATTTAAGAAATCATCAGATCCTACTACAAAAGCCTGTACTCAACATAGTTGGAAAATCTGGAGGAAATGGATGAATTCCTAGACAGATACATGATACTGAAGTTAAATCAGGACCAGTTAAACCATCTAAATAATCCCATAACACCTAATGAAAAAGAGGTAGTCATCAAAATCCTCCCAACCAAAAAAAGCCCAGGTCCAGATGGGTTCAGTGCAGAAATTTATCAGACATTTATTGATCTCATAATACCGATCTCTCCAAACTATTCCACAAAATAGAATCAGATGGAACACTACCTAACACATTTTTTGAGGCTACAATAACCCTCATTTCTAAACCACACAGAGACCCTACTGGAAAGAGAACCTCAGACCAATCCTTGTAGATTCTTGAGAGTTTCCATTGTCATAGGTTTTTAGCTCATTCCAGAGATACCCCCACCCAAATTCCAGGTTCTCTTCCCTTGTACTTTCTCTCTGTCTTCTTACCACTTATCCCTCCTGCACCCCTTTTCAAACTCCTTTCCTACCCAGCTCCCTCTTTCTTCTCACACATCTCCCCATGTCTATTCAATTCCCCTTCTCAGTGAGATTAAAACACTCCCTATTCTTGGGCTCTCTTTGTTTCTTACTGTCTTTGGGTCTGTGGATTATATCATGGTTATCCTGTACTTTATAGATAATATCTACTTATAAGGATGTACATACCATGTTTGTGTTTCTTGGTGTGGTTTACATCACTCACCTGATCTTTTCCTTTTTTTAAAAAAATATTGGATATTCTCTGTATTTACATTTCGAATGCTATTCCCTTTCTAGTTCCGTCCATCTCCCTACAAATTTTGTGATGCCGTTGTTTTTAACAGATGAGTAATATTCCACTGTGAAAATATACATTTTATTTATTTATCCATTGTTGAGGGACATCTAGGTTGTCTCTAGTTCTAGTTATTGCAAATAACACTGTTGTGAACATAGTTGAGCAAGTGTCTTTGTGATATGATGGAGCATGTTTTGGCTATATACTTCTGAGGAATTTTAGTTCAGACCAGAAAAATGGCTCAGCTTCCTAGCCTGCACTTTAGGCTTCTGCATAACTAAGCTACTATTAATTTAAGGCACTATGTGATACACAATGGAAGATGATACACTGTTTAATTATAGTTTAAAAATGGACTTTTCTATGAAGTCTTTAGGGAAAGTAACATATTTTACCTTTACATTTATACTTTATTGATTTTGTTTTAAAGAAAAGAAATGCATTCTATAAAATGTCAGAGTGTAAATGACTTGTTTTTTCCTTGCCTCCTAGCTCTTTGAGTTTCTGAATTGAGCAATTGTTATCGATTTCTGTTTTTCTCTCCTTATCACAAAATGAAAACTTGGCTCCGTGTTGACCAAATAGCTCTACCTCTTATCACTTCTGATTAGTTTAGCCTTTATCATGGGATATAGATTATATTCTGGAGTCAACATTAAATGACATTTTGTTCCTTTTATCTCTCCATTTCTATCCTCTTATGAAAATGATAAATTATATTTTCACTTTTGGAAAGTATATTTTTTCATTTTTATGGAGCCTCTTTTCTTATAAATTAATGAATCAACAGTGCAAAGAAATTTAGAACATGTAAAACTGTGTGATGTTCAGTAACTAAACTAGATACTAAACTCTAAATCCCTCATCTCTCTTCTTTCTCCTCAAGTGACCCATTACCACCTTTTCCCTTTGGCTCTGGCCAAACTTAAGTGGTTCTTGGAAACAATTCCCTTGGCCAAATATACTCAGAATGGCAATCTCAGAAATCTCCGTCAGTACTGAAGTAACTTTTCCAGTGCTGCTTATCAGCTGCCTGTCCCTCTCTGGAGGTATTACATTGGACTTTTTCTGCCAAGTCATGGCATAGGCTAAAGCTCAGCTGGTTTGGGTTGTTGTCTAACTGTGACCATTCCAGCACTGATCCAGGTAGGTTAGATAGATAGAAACTGCTTTTGTATTATTTTCTCTAGTTAGTACACAAAATGGGAAGTTTCATATTGATGTGTGTGTGTGTGTGTGTGTGTGTGTGTGTGTGTGTGTTGTACTCTGTTATTGATCCACTCATCTTTCCTCATTGTACCACTCTCTAACCCTCTGAGAGAAGCTATCTTGAGAAAAGTAAGAATTTCAAGTGGAAACTCATACAGCATAGGAAGAACCCAATCAGTCAGAAGAAATGAATTCAATGTGGAAATTGAAGCATGAAAACCATCAACTATAGTACACAAGTCCCAAGTATAGTACACAAGGATTGATCAAAGTCACAATACATTCAGCATGGTGGAGGTTACTTCGGTGGCATTTTCATGAGCATCTCACTCGTGCACCCCATAAAAACAAAGTAAGAGTGAGAATCTATGTATGTATGTATGTATGTATGTATGTATGTATGTATGTATGTATGTATCTATCTATCTATCTATCATCTATCTATCTATCTATCTATCTATCTATCTATCTATCTATGTATCTATGTATGTATGTATGTATGTATGTATGTATATATGTATGTATGTATGTATGTATGTATGTATGTATGTATGTATCTATCTATCTCCAGAAGAGAAAAGAATTTTGGATAATGATGCGGAAATTAGGTTTCATATATACTGGATAAAGAACTGGACCCTTAAATGTAAGTACAATAAGTGTGCAAATTTATAGATATACAATCTGATGTCAAGACATATGTGCATATTATATAATCAAATCTGACAATTAGCAGAGAATTAATTATCATCTCCTTGTGTTGAAATCTTTAATAACCCCTCTTATTACAAGTTCATCCAAGTGATATGTTGTGATACCTTGGGATACAGACAGCATACAAAGCATAGACTAATCACAGCAAAATAAGTACATGGAATGAACCACCTGGAGTAATGAGGAAGAGATTCAAACATGCTCATTACAAGTTTGCCAACAACTTGTTCTGTTCAGTGGCTCGAGAGTCATTGCCGGCCTTTAACCTTTGTTTCCTTAGTTTAGAATTTAAAAGAACATCACAGACACTATATCAAAGTTTCACTGAGGTGATAGGAGTCTCCTGATCCATTCTTATGGCAGTACGAGGGTTCTCATTTTGAAACAGGTAGCTTTAATGTCCTCTCCAAACAAATTCTAGGACACTTAATGATGATATTCTAAGCTCTATCTGTCCATCTCTGGAAGAAGAAGAAACAGTGGAGAAATGTGTGATGATCATATTAAGCAGTTTCTAGGATATTTTCAGTACTATCCAGAAACTCTAATGTAATTTAACTTTGTTAATAATTGAGAGAGACAGAGAGGGAGGGAGGGAGAAGAGAGAGAGAGAGAGAGAGAGAGAGAGAGAGAGAGAGAGAGAGAGAGAGAGAGAGAGAGAGAGAGAGAGAGAACAACCTTTACCCAGGAGAGAATAGCCAGTCTTTTCCTGAGGAAATTCAAATATTATTCGCAATTTTAACAAAAACTCTAAGAATATCTGCCTGATCCATTGACTGTAAGTTCAGATAAATTAAAGTTTATTTTCTGTTTATCTTAGCCTAGGGAAGGATAGGCAGCCCTGAGCACAAAAGGACGAGTGCTGACACACAAAGGGTCTGGGTCCTTCTGTTGCATTTTACACTTATCAGTGGAAGTGTGAGCGGAGAGTTTTACTTTGAGGTGAGCACACTTCTGAGATGTAGGGCACTGCAAAGACACAGTGGAACTGTTGTCTGTATTCTCACAAATCCACTATATTCAGTTATATAGAACTTCCATCTGTTTTTGTTGAAACGTCAGATTCAAATTACTATTCTATTTTTAAAAAACAGCCATTATGTGACAACAGATGGAAGAGGTGAAGCCTCGGGGCTCAGAGTTTAAGTATAGGCAGAACACTGACCAACTGGACAGTCCAGGGCAGTGTCTATGCCTACTTCCCAGATTTCTGTAAACTTTTCCATTTTTAAACTTCAACCAACTTAAAAGATTAAAAGCAACACTAATGTAAGATGTGCTATTTACCTAGTATTCTAAATCACACACTGAAAATGTTTTAGAGCCATTGAGCTTAAAACAATGCTCTGGCTAAAATAACTAAGAAATGTTCTTTCTTTGTCCAAATCATTCACACGGATATACATGTGAATGCCCTCAAGAATTTTTAATCTTAGTTGTAAAAGAGCCAAATCGGAACAAATCCCTATGTAAAAACCCAGAAAGCATTCCAAACTTAACCACTTGGTTTTTCTGCCATCAGGGGTGATCCTGCCTGCCTCTCCATCCACACCAGAACCTCATGTCTTGTCAGATGTTTAAGCTCCTATTTAACTAATGAAGAAAAGGCTGTTATGTTGATATTTCGGTGTGGATTGAATTTAATTGTGAATGAGCTTAAGAATCTTCACTTACAAGGAGACTGGTCCTCAAATGTTTTTTGACACATTTGCCCTCACTTGTCCTCCATGGGCATTTATAGAACATTGCTCTTATTCCTGTTGACCCTTATTCCCATTGAGTGAGTAGTTTCCATTTTTTTCCTCCACTGAGCATCTGCTCCACAGAACCTGTTCCACCATATCCATGCTTTTCTAAACTTCTTGAAAACACACGGTGTCACAAACCTGCACCCTCCACCTTCATTTGGTACCTTGTCATCTCAGTTTATAGTTAAGAGAAATGCCCATCTCTGGGGCTGAAACACGGATATAGGCATTTTACTATGAATATATATCCAAATTTTGAAAATCATGGTCAATTAAGAATTTTACATTTAACAAACAGAAAGTATTCTGAAGATATTCCTATAAAATTATATTTGAAAAATATAACAATTATATTTATCTAAATAAATAAAAAAGTAATTTGTTTGGTATAATTTGGAGAGAAATATGAATTATGTTAACTTGACCTGGGTGAAACACCTTTTTACCTTTTTTATCTTTATTATTATTTTTTACCTTTTTAAACTTTTATAGTTACATTATTTTCTCTAACCTTCTCCATTCATTCCCATATACTTTGTCTCAAATTCATGTCCTCTTTTTCTGTAATTGTTGCTACAGCTATCTATCTGTCTGTCTGTCTGTCTGTCCATCTGTCTGTCTATCCATTTATCCACCCAACAACTACCCACCAATCCACCTACCCACCCATCCATCCATCCATCCATCCATTTATCCATCCACACACCCACCCACCCCTCCGTCCGTCCGTCCGTCCTTCCACCCATCCATCCACCCATCCATCCACCCAGACACCCACCAACCCACCCAGCCACCCAGCCACCCACCCAGCCACCCATCCATCCCTCCATCAATCCATCCATTTGTCCGTCCACCCATTCATCCACCCAGCCACCTATCTGTCTTCTCAAATATATAAATATAACATGATCAGTCCATATAATGTTACTTGTATGTAATGACTTTGACACTCATTGATGGAGAAAACTATTTCTTTTGCTCTTGGCATTTTCCTGTGGACAAATAATTGGTATATTTCTTAAACTATCTCCAAAGGAATCTTAGTCTTTTATGTGACTTTGTTAACTAAATGCTGTTGTCCTAAATCAGAGTTTCTCATTATTCTTCCCATTTCAGATAACACAAGGGTTTTCACCAGAGGCAATGGGTGAAGCAAACTGCTCTGTGGTATCTGAGTTTGTGTTCCTGGGACTCTCCAACTCCTGGGCAATCCAGATATTTCTCTTCTTTTTTTCTTTTATATTCTATGTGGCAAGTCTGTTGGGAAATTTTCTTATTGTGCTAACTGTAATTTCAGACCCCCAGTTACAATCCCCTATGTACTTCCTATTAGGTAATCTTTCCATCATTGACTTGATATTTTGCTCCTCCACAACACCAAAGTTGATTTATGACATTTTCAGGAGGCACAAAACCATCTCTTTTGGGGGTTGCATCACTCAGATCTTTTTCATCCATGCAGTAGGGGGCACTGAGATGGTGCTTCTCATAGCCATGGCGTTTGACCGATATGTAGCCATATGTAAGCCTCTGCACTACCTAATCATCATGAGCCCACAAAAGTGCATTTTTATTTTGGCTGCTTCTTGGATTATTGGCTTCATCCACTCAGTGACTCAGCTGAGTTTCGTGGTAGACTTGCCCTTCTGTGGCCCTAATGAATTAGATAGCTTTTTCTGTGACCTTCCTCGGTTTATTAAACTTGCTTGTGTGGACACATACACATTGGAGTTTATGGTTACTGCTAACAGTGGGTTCATTTCTGTTGCCTCCTTTATGATTCTGATCATCTCTTACATATTTATTTTGGTGACCGTTCAAAAGAAATCTTTGGGTAGTTTGTGTAAGGCTGTCTCGACTCTGTCGGCTCATGTCACTGTGGTGGTTTTATTCTTTGGACCCTTAATCTTCTTCTACACATGGCCATTTCCAACATCACATCTGGACAAATTTCTTGCCATTTTTGATGCAGTTATTACTCCTTTTCTAAATCCAGTGATTTATACACTTAGGAATAAAGAGATGAAGGTAGCAATGGGAAGACTATGCAGTCAGTTTGTTAATTACAATAAAATTTCTTAAGTATGTTTCATAAATAAAATATATTTTTATATAAAAATCATATTTAAGGAGGATATTGCTCTATATTATGTGCTATATTTATCTAGAATCATTTGTGTACTAATGTAAGATTTGTCATTGCTTGCTTCCCTCAAAACTAGAGTGAAATTACCAACTACTAAACAGTGTCTTTAAAAGACTTGGCGGGAACGGAGATGGCTCAGTGGTTTAGAACAGTTTGTATTTTTACAGAGGACCAAATTTGGTCCCTGGCAACCATATAGAGGCTCACAATTATTTGTAATTCCAGTTTCAATGGCTCTAATGTCATACTTTAGACTCTGCCAGAACCAACATGCATGTAGTACACATACATACTTGGAGAAAAATCATACAGATTCATAAAATAAAAATAATAAAGAAATAGGTAAATAAATAAAGAGAAAGTTCAGGTACACATACACAGAGACACATATACTGGATTAAGCAGAGGCGGCTTAAATCATTTCTTTATTGTCATTTTTTAAAAATATTTTCACAGGATAACTGAACTCATGGTTTTCTTTTCTCTTTATAAAATAAACCATCTTTTTATTGATTGAATCTTTCTATACCTGAGTCAAACACTGAATACTGACATCTTTTATATGAACAGCTTAAAAGGTAAAAGGAAAAGCTTTTCAATACCTCAGTGCTCAGAGGACTGCATGGAACCTTCATCACTGTCATGGTTTAAATGAGAAATGTTGGTCTAGAAAGAAGGGTTAAGTATTTAAGAGCATCTGCTACTTTTGAAGAGGGCCCGAATTCAGTTCCTGGATCTTCATAATTACACCATAATTTCAGTTCCAGGGGGATGTAACATCTACTTCTGACCTCCATATGCATCAGGCATACATGTAGGCAAAACACTCAAAAAAATAAATATTTGAATGAGATTTGTTCGTCATAGGCCCAGGCTTCTGGACTCTTATTCCAAAGGGGTAGTCCTTTTGTGGAGGTTTAGGCAGCGGATCCTTGCCTGAGGAAGTTCATCACTAGGTGGACTTCAGAGCTCACTGCCTGGCCATAGATCTGGTCCACACTCTGCTTGGTGCTGAAGATTAAAGGAGGGCTTTCTCAGCTCGGTGCTGAGAAAAACCGCTTTGTAAGCTGCCCTGATCAGGTTATTTTATCACTGGAGAAGAGACAAGCAGGCCCTGGTGTGGTTCTTTCCACACAGAGCACAATTTACCAGCTCAGCATTCTTACTGAGAATAAAGCCAGCAGGTGCCCCAGCTTTCCCGTTTTCAAGGACCTACAATACACGGGCCAAACCCCTTTTCTAGTTGAGCAGAGTACTTTGGTCTGGAGGACTGATGGCTTGATAAGTAGACAGCTCTAAGGCAAACGTAGCTGAGCCTGATGTCAGGATTTGAAGCACAGTTAAATATCCCATAATTTCTGCTAAAGGAACAAATCTTAGAGCAACTTTGTTGAGTCTGAATTTCCTGAATGTTCCCTCTTCTTTGTGCCAAATCTGCTGGGACAGGGCTGAGGTACTAATCTCAATTCACTGTGACCTCAAGACTCATCAGAGGCTCCAGCACCTGCTTTCTTGTCACCTTACTTCAGGGCCTTTTGTACACAGCGTGAGATGCAAGCAACGACCATATTTGTGGAGGTACCAGCTTGAATCATCAGTGAGTGTAATGTCACCGCCACGTCCTGGACTGAGCATCCAAGTAAAGGTTCCTGGAGGCATGCGCTGTGGACGGTACTTTCAATGGCCCCCCGAGAGTTCTGCAAGCAAGTTTTGACCTACACAGTCCGTATACACAATCGTGGCCACAGCACACGGACTTTCCACTGGCCGGACTTCTAGCTCTGCTCTCAAGAAATGTCGCTTGTCTCCTACCACCCTATCGAGGGTACCTGTGGCACCAACTGAGTTTAAGATGGTTTCCCGGTATGCCACCTGCAGAGGCCCCAGTTAGGTCTCTAGGCTATATTGCCACTTGATACGGTCATGAATAATCTCAATATGTAACGCCCATACCACACAGGACAGTTTGTCCAGAGTCAGGATCGAGTTACACTTTCAAAACTTGGGATTTCACTCTGAAGGCATTTCAAGGCATTATTCTAATCTGGCTGCTTATCCCCAGATGGGAGCTCTATGGTGCAGAAGAAGACAGGTTCTGGGATCTCCACCTCCACCAACAGCCGACTCTCTGCTGCATGGTTCTTTCCATCCTTTTCTCCCCTTCCTGCTCTGCGGGCTGCAGCTAAGGTGCTGGACTTGGACGACACTACGGTGTCTCCAGTGGCAGTTTATTTAAACCCGACTGTTAGAGCAATGTTACCAGCAGTCAGGGAAGGGATTCCTACGTGTTGGACAGAAAATGGCAAAAGCAGACGACTCACCCTTTCCGTGCGGTTTCTATCAATGTTATAGGGCATTGTACCTGAGCAATGCTCAGGAAAACCAGGGGTCCTCAGAAGGGTTAATGACGGAATGAAGAGATTTGACATCATTTTCTGTAGTGCCTGATGGGAACTGGAGATTATTGTAAGAGGCACCTGTGTCATGTATTTTTTTAATTTGCTTTTATTTTACAGTAACAAATGGTATTAATGTGCATACTCAACACGTTCTGATGATTCACTGCAAAAACTCTCCAGTTGGCAAACATTATGTCCGTCTAAAATGTTCTCTACATCTCCCGGCTTGTAGCGCCATAGGCAGGCTCTGCCCTGAACTCATGGTTTTCTATGCAGTCTTACCTTCATAAATTCATAGCAAGTTTAAGGCAATAATTCATGTCTTCATGAGTAGGGAGTTACAGCATAGTTGTTTACATGTCTTTCCACAAAGAGCTGTTTTGATACTAATAAAATGTGACATATTTTCTTGGTAGAGTTTCTTATATACACAATAAACAAATATACACATGTGTAAGTGAATCTGTGTATAAGTGTATGTGTGTGAACATGGGCATGTGTTTTTGTGTCTTGGGATATGCACATGTGCATGTGTATACATGCATTTATGGGCATGCATATGTATGCAAATGTTTGTGTTCATATACGTGTGTGTATAGGTATTTACAGGTGTGTATGTGTACATGCATGAAGAGAGAGTTTAGTGTGTGCATGTGTTTTTGTGTGTGCCTTTTGATGTTCTCATTAGATAATGCTGTGGCAGCAAAAAGATATGGATTTGATCAAGAAACATATGCATGTAAGAAATTCTCAACAATAAAACAACTTGGAGAAAATCTTGGCAGTTTGTTGGGCAGTAAGTAACATATACCATGCCAGTACATGTAACAAAATATTCTAGATCTTTACTCAATAACAGAGGGTAAATGGGAGGATAATTAAAAGGAGATACAGAACATTTCACATGTCTATCTGTACAAAACAATATAGCATATACCATTTTAACACACAAAATGATAGTGTACCCTTCATTAATTAAATTATTTATTCACTTTACATCTCCACACAGTCTTCCCTTCTGGTTTTCCACTACTACTCCCTCCTCAATGCTTCCTCTCTGTAGTATGATGTTAAGGTTATACATGATAGGTCAGTAGAGAGTGGGGCAGGGACAACGTTTTTGTAAGTCTGGAGAGAAGAGGAAGGAGGAGAAGCAAGATGGAGATGAACAAGGATGATCCAGATCCAGGTGGTCTAGGTCATTTTTCTCTTGTCTAGGTGGGTGGTTTATATCTTTATTAATTGACTGTGAGTTTATCATGTGGATGTATTGTGCATTGAGAATTTAGCATAAAAATCTGATTGATAATTTACAAGTTTCTTAAAGCTTTGAGTTTACTGGGCTGCTGTGGGGGATGTGGGCAGAGTTCCTTGTGGCAGAAACAACCTGGAGAGAGCAGCTATAGAATTCCTGGGGCTAGCATGGCATTGTGCCAGGCTCGTAGAATGTAAGTGTGGGTCAGGCATATTGACAACCTGCCAAGGGGACAGCGTGAAAGTGTGTGGCAGAGCCCTGGTACGAGGCTCCCCTGATAGAGCAGCTGTGGACTGCTCAGAGTGAAACTATATAGGAACTGGAAGCCACAAATCAAATTAATACTTACTGCAACACCTCTTCTTCTCCTCTGAGAAGGGGGAGGCTCCCCTTGGGTATGACCCAACCCAGGCATATTAAGTCACTTCAGGACTAGGCCCATCCTCTCTGACTGAGACCCGACAAGGCAGTTGAGTCAGGGGACCAAGATCCACAGGCATGTAACAGATTCAGGGACAGTTCCCACTCCAGGTGTTAGGGGATCAGCATGAAGAATAAGCTGGACATCTGCTATGTATACACAACCTCGCTTAATCTTTGGCTCGTGGTTCAGTCTCTGCGAGCCACAAAGGGTCCAAGTTAGTTGACTCTCTTGATCATCTTATGGCCTCCCTATCCTTCTCAGGTCCCTCAATCCTTCCCTCAACTCTTACACAAGACTAACCGGCTATGGGGTTCTACATCTGTGCCCATCTGCTTCTGGGTTGAGCTCTCCTGCCTGCAAGCATAACAGAATATCATTACTGGGGGAAGGGGCATCTTTTGGACTTGCCAGATACCTGAAAAAAAGTGAGGATGCTTCAAGGAGTGACTCAAGTTGAGACTCCTAGCAGTGGAGGACATGGAGCCTAAAATGACTACCTCTAGTAGAGGGTTGGAATTTTGAAGGGGATTGCATTGAATCTGTAGTTTGCTTTTGGTAGGATCGCCATTTTTAAAATGTTAATCCTTCCAATCCATGAGCATGGGAGATCTTTCCATTTTCTGAGATCTTTCTCAATTTCCTTCTTTAGAGGTTTTAAGTTCTTGTCATACAGGTCCTTCACTTGCTTAGTTAGAGTCACACCAAGGTATTTCATAGTTGTTGTGACTATTGTGAAGAGTATCTTTTCCCTAATTTCTTTCTCCACATGTTTGTCCTTTGAGTATAGGAAGGCTACTGATTTGTTTGAATTAATTTTGTATCCAGCCACTTTGCTGAACTTGTTTATCAACTGTAAAAGTTCTCTGGTGGAAGTTGTGGGGTTGCTTAAGTACACTATCATGTCATCTGCAAAGAGTGATGTTTTTACCTCTTCCTTTCTGATTTGTATCCCCTTGATCTCCTTTTGCTGTCTAATTGCTCCAGCCAGGACTTCCAGTACTATGTTGCATAGGTAGGGGGAGAGTGGGCAGCCTTGTCGAGTCCCTGATTTTAGTGGGATTGCTTCAAGTTTCCCACAGTTAAGTTTGATGTTGGCTGTTGGTTTGCTGTATATTGCTTTTATTATGTTTATGTATGGACCTTGGATTCCTGTTCTTTCCAGGACTTTTAGCAGGAAGGCGTGTTGAATTTTGTCAAATGCTTCCTCAGCATCTAGTGAGATGACCATATGATTTTGTTCTTTGAGTTTGTTTATATGGTGGATTACATTGTTGGATTTCCTTATATGAAACCATCCCTGAATCCCAGGGATGAAGCCTACTTTGTCATGCTGAATGATCCTTTTGATGTGTTCTTGGATTTGGTATACAAGGATTTTGTTGAGTATTTTTGCATCAATGTTCATAAGTGAGATTGGTCTAAAGTTCTCTTTCCTTGTAGGGTCTTTGTGTGGTTTAGGTACGAGGGTTATTGTAGCCTCAAAAAATGAGTTAGGTAGTATTCCATCTGATTCTATCTTGTGGAATAGTTTGGAGAGTATTGGTGTTATGTCCACAATAAATGTCTGATAAAATTGTGTACTGAACCCATCTTGACCTGGGATTTTTTTGTTTGGGATGCTTTTGATGACTGCTTCTATTTATTTAGGTGTTATGGGATAATTTAAATGGTTTGCCTGGTCCTTGTTTAACATTAGGATCTTTTATCTGTCTAGGAATTCATCCATTTCCTCCAAATTTTCCAACTTTGTGGAATATATTTTTTGTTGTAGGATCTGATGATTTCATGAATTTGCTCAGTTTTAGTTGTTATGTCTCCACTTTCCTTTCTGATTTTGTTACTTTGTATACTCTCTCTTTGCCCTCTAGTTAGTCTGGCTAGGGGTTTACCAGTCTTGTTGATTTTCTCAAAGAACCAGCTCTTGGTTTTGTTGATTTTTAATGGTTGTTTTGTTTCTATTTGGTCTATTTCTGCCCCAATTTTGATTATTTCTTGCAGTCTACTCTTCTTGGGTGTATCTGCTTGCTTTTGTTGTAGGGCTTTTAGCTGTGTTGTCAAGTTGCTGATGTATGCTCTCTCCAGTTTATTTTGGAAGCACTTAGGGCTATGAGTTTTCCTCTCAGTACTGCTTTCAGTGAATTCCATAGGTTTGGGTATGTTGTGTTTTCATTTTCATTGAATTCTAGAAAATTCTTAATTTCTTTATTTATTTCTTCTTTGACCCTGCTATCGTTTAACAGATTGTTGTCTAGTTTCCTTGTGTATGTGGGCTTTTTGTTGTCTTTGTTGATGTTAAAGACCAACTGTAGACCATGGTGATCTGAGAGGATGCATGGGAGTATTTCAATCTTCATATGTCGATTGAGGCTCATTCTGTGTCCAATTATGTGGTCAGTTTTTGAGAAGGTGCCATGGGGTGATTAGAAGAAGGTGTATTCTTTTACTTTAGGATTCTATGTTCTATAGATATCTATTAATTCTAGTTGTTTCAAAGTCTCTGCTAGTTTTACAGTGTCATTGTTCAGTTTCTGTTTCCATGATCTGTCCATTAGAGGGAGTGGGGTATTAAAGTCTCCCACTATTATTGTGTGGGGTGAAATGTAATTTTTGAACTTTAGTAGGGTTTCTTTTATGAATGTGGGTGCTTCTGTATTTGGAGCATATATGTTAAAGATTGAGAGATCCTCCTGACAGATTTCCCAGTAATGAGTAAAAAGTGTCCTTCCTTATCTTTTTTGATAACTTTTTGTTGGAAATTTACTTTATTCGATATTAGAATAGCCAATCCATCTTGCTTCTTGGGTCTGTTTGCTTGGAAGTTTTTTTCCCAACCTTTTACTCTGAGATAGTGTCTGTCTTTGTCTCTGAGATGAGTTTCCTGTATCCAGCAAAATGCTGGATTCTGTTTATGTATCCAGTCTGATAGCCTATATCTCTTTATTGGGGAGTTGAGTCCATTTATGTTAATAGATATCAAGGAATAGTTGTTTCTGTTTCCTTCTATTATTGCTTTTGTAGGTTGAGTTGTGTTTGTGTCTTTTTCTTCTTTTGGTTTTCTTGCTTAGGAGTTTTCTTGTTTTTACTAGGATGTGGTTCCCCTCATTGTATTGAGTTTTCCACCTACAATTCGTTGTAGTGTTGGGTCTGTGGTCAGATATTGTGTAAATTTAGATTTGTCTTGAAATATCTTCATCTCTCTATCTATGGTGATTGATAGTTTTTCTGGGTATAGCAGCTTGGGCTGGCACTTGTGCTCTCTTCAGGTTTGCATGATGTCTGTCTAGGCTCTTCTACCTTTCATCATCTCTGTTGAGAAATCGGGTGTGATTCTGATTGGTCTGCCTTTTTATGTTACCTGACCTTTTTTCCTTACTGCTTTTAGTCTTCTTTCTTTGCTTTGGGCACTTGTTGTTTTGACTATTATGTATCGGTAGGTATTTCTTTTCTGGTCCAATCTGTTTGGAGCTCTGAAAGCTTCTTTTATGCTCGTGGTCATCTCTTTCTTAAGGGTAGGGAAGCTTTCTTCTACGATTTTGTTGAAGATATTTACTGTGCTTCTTAGTTGATACTCTTCTCCCTCTTCTATTCCTATTCTCCTTAGGTTCGGTCTTCTCTTTGTGTCTTGGATCTCCTAGTCATTTTGGGTTAGGAGCTTTTTGTTTTTTGCATCTTCTCTGGCTGTTTTGTCTATGTTTACAATGTTGTCCATGGCCCCGGAGATTCTCTCTTCCACCTCTTTTAGTCTATTGGAAATGCTTGCTTCTGTGACTCCTGATTTCCTTTTTAGGTGTTCTACCTCTAGGGTTATCTCTTTTAGTGTTTTCTTTATTGTGTCAATTTCCGTTTTAAATTTCCTCTTCCATTCCTTCATCTCTTTGGTTCTGTTTTCCTCTAGTTCTTTGAGTTCTTTGAGTGTTTTTCTTGTTTCTTCTTTAAAAGCTTCTGTTTCTTTTTGCTTTTCCCCCATTCTTGTTTAAGTATCTCTATCAGCAACTTGAGGTATGATTTCCGGTCTGCGTCTTCTATTTCTGGAGTGTTTGGCATTCTAATGTTTGCTGTTATGGGAGAACTGGGTTCTGGTGTTGCCAGGTTGTCTTGGTTTCCTTGGAATATACTCTTTTGCTTTCCTCTTGCCATCTTGTTGTCAGTGATATGTTCTTGCATTTTCCTTGTATCTGGTCTGTGTCCCTGGATCTCCACTGGTCCAGGTGGCAGATGGGCTGAGCCCTGTTCCGTGCCCCAAGGTCGCAAGGTGGAAGCAGAGTTTCCAATGCTGTGTTCCTTGTTTCTGGATCAGGCAGGGCGGGCGTGCGCTTTCCTTGTGCACTCCGTAGAGATTTCTCTGCTCCCTGGCTGCCCATATCTCCTACTCACCAGTCTTTAAAACTTTAGGAACTGCTGGTCCAGGTGCAGTATGGGACGAGTCCTCTGCTCAGTCCTTATAATGCTGCTTGTATTCTTATATTTAGGGATACCAATTTGGTACTGAATAAAAAATTGATGTGTTCTTCTCTAAGGAAGACTATGTTTTCTGCTCTTAGCATTTCTTATTTGCATGGAGTTTGTGTAGGGTTGAGGTCACATGGGTTTTCCCCATCCACATTGGCATGTCAGTTGGTGCTGCCCTTGCTCAGCACATGTCTGGGAAGGCATGCTCCTAAGAGTTTATAAGTATATATTGTGACGTTACTAGAGACAAAATCTCACAGAAAACACTCTGATCTGATTCGTACAATATTTCCACTTTTTCTACAATGTTCCTTGAGCCTTAGGTATGTCAGTGTTTTATACATAAATTCACTGGGTATGAGCTCCACAATTCTTTTTTTGTTTGGGTATCATTTTATGTGGTGGTCTCCATCTGTTGCAAAGAGAAGTTTCCTTGGTGATATTTTTATATAAGATAAACGATAATAGATTGTTGTTAAGGATTATGCTGGTTTAATAAACTATTAGCTAAAGATTCTTTAACAACTATGACATTATTAGTTCTCAATAGTTGGCTAGATTTTTCAATATCAGGAATGATTTCCTTCTTGTTGAGGAGGTCTTAAGTTTAATTAGAGATTATTTGACTAGCATCAAGGTATGTGTACCTCTACTGCACTCTTAGGGTTGTCATGTATTGCTGGAGTTTGATGTGCTTTGTAGGCATCACTGTGATTTAAATACCAGAATAAGTTTGTTCTCTGTGTTCATATTAATACTGTCTCCAAATAGCATGCACAGCAAGAGACACCGATGACACTTGAACAACTAAAATCCATTTGTTAATTGTAGCAAATATGAGCCCTTGATAGCAGAAGAAAATTGCTCTCGAAGACACAAGTTGAGTTAGAAAAAGCCTGTACTCACACACTTATTGCAATGCATTAAATTTATAACTTATAAAAAGTCAATATAAAATAATTTCAAATGCTCCTGTGGTGATTTTACTTGTGCAGTTCACATATATAAAAAGAAAATTGCGCTTTGAGGTAGTTGACATCATTTCTATGAATTCCTTGGAAACTGAATACTAAATATTACATCGAAATATTTGTATTCATACTGAGAGTGTTTGAACTGACAAATGGTAGAAACTTATTTTCATGCATACCTTGGTGCTATTTTGCCCTCCTGTGACCAATACCACATTTCCCTTGTTGCCTTGACCACAATGAATATGTTTGAGAAGACACTTTCCTTGGTTAATTGACTTTAGTTTTACAGGACCGCATCATTACAGCTTGGTTTGGTCACTATCCTCCCACATTTAATTAGCTATGGTTTCCATTTATAGAAGCATTTGCATACACTCTGTGCTTGAAGTAACAGCCTGTAAGTAGTCACAATGGAGAGATGCCATGAATTTCACAGCAAGAAGACATGGTGATAAATAAGCTTCAGTGGCAAGGAAGACTCGGGTAACAGTTTGCTTTTTGCATACATTAATTATGCTTTGGTTTATAGACAGGAGGAAATGGGTGATCAGAGGAAAATTGATAAAAGTGGAACAGGTTGTTGTAATAGAGACAAGAAACAATTCTTAGCAAAGTCACTGAACGATTCAAGATTCGTCTGAGATGTACTCTAGTCTGGTATTCACCCTGGCTCAGGTCAGGTCTAGACTAAGACACAAGTGAGTGCATTCATGGCTCTTTAGGGAAATTATTATGACTTCAAATAGAGCCCAACTTTCTATCATATTAAAAAACAAGTGTGTTATAATGTTTTTAAAAATAAGAGCTAAGATATAAAGGGAAAATTCATTTCTGACAAGTGCAGATTAAAAAAAAACAAAAACAGTGTCCTGTAAACAATGTTGTATATAAATATTGAACATGTGCTTAAAAAGCTATTCAAGGTACAAATTTACCCTAAACTAGAATCATAAATGATCAGCTACAATAACATAGTGGAAGAAATAGAAAAGGCTAAAATGTAAACATATAATATTTACTTGTTAACTGATCAATTTCTAGAACCTTTTATTTTTAAATATTTATTATATTTTTTTCTAGATCAACTCAAAGAGAGGATTGATGAATTGTGGATATTGGGAAGCAGCAACAAAAACAAAAAATGGGCCAGAAAATGGATCTTATGAGGAAAAGCCAAAGGGACAGATGATGAACACTAACTGGGGCATGCATTCACATGTGTATGAGCATTTACCGGGACATGAATACCTTCCAGTGGCCAGGTGAATATAATAAAAATATTGTATACATGTAGAAAATTATTTATTCATAAAAATTGTTTGAAAACCTTAAAAGTACAGAGAAGCGATTTTACTAAATTCATGGATATTGACTATTGAAATACTTATGGGTAAGTTCTTCAAATCCAAGGCAAAGTAACCACACATTCATAGACAAGTTCTTCATGTTTTTACAGGAGAACTGAGCATACGTTGACTCTATTAAGAGGATGACAGATTTCCTTTTTGCAAGGAAGAACTTTGAGCTTACTATATTAACAAGAAACATAAAACAAATAGGAAATAACCTAATTTAAAACCCTTTAAACAGAGGAAAACATGATATGACCCAGACAGATGTATAAATAGAACACAGTCTCAGAACATATTTTAGTCCCCTCATTCAGTAATTTCTTCACTAGATATGAACATCAAATTTTTTTTCAATTTTTCTGCATGTTCAGTTGTTATTAATTTATTCTAAAGTCATCTGATTCTGTGTAAATGAAGACAGAACTAGTCACCTCAAAGCAGAGGACTTCTAACAGGCAGTAGTCACAGAAGAGGACACACTCTTTCCAAGAGGGTGTGAACACGGTGAAGTACTCAAAGCCAAGTGTCTCCCTCTACAAGTCTATGAGTGACTAACTTGCAGAAGTGGCTGTCTGGTACTCAAGACAACTGAAAGTCTGAAGGCAAAAATAGAGTAAGTTTCTAAGTATGTTAACATTCACTGTGTTATTTTGTCTTCTTTGGTTGGAGGGATTCTGATAAAGTGTATTCAGTCCTATTTCTCCCATTTTTCTACCCAGTGGCCATTCCTGCAGTCTGTCTCTTTCCTACCCATAATTTGTTCTCTTATCCCCTCTCTTGCAGCCACAGATTAAGCTAATCCTCTTAGGATAATGACTTGTCTTTAAAGAAATTTCATTTTTTACCCACAAAATCTCTATCCTTGCCTGAATCACATCCCAGGATAATGTCCAGAAAGACACATGGAACTCATGTGTAATAGTATGTGTAATAGGGTTCCTGTCTTTCAGTGGTGTTTGCAAGCCTGAGGGCTGTAATGTGTTAGCCTAAACGACACACTGCTGCAGGTCAATGCTGGCAAGGAATTATTTGTGGTGTTGCTGTTTTTAAGAGTGCACCCTTTCTAAAACATGGGAAACCAAGGAGACAGGAATCTAATAAAAGGATTCAATGGTGGAGTTATTTAGTTGGCTGGAGTGCTAATGGCAGACACTTCATGAACATTATCCTTTACTGTTTAATGTATCATCTGGTACATAGTAGCAATAAATAAAGATCAGTGAGTAGTTGATTAGTCGAAATAATAACTGTAATCTGCTTAAGAAAAATACAATAGTAAGAATTATGTTGTTAGGAAACAAATATAATTTGTTTTAAAAGCAACTCTTTAGTTAAAAGGCTGATTCAAGCAACAAAACAGGTTTTGTTATCAATCAGTGATATATCCAACTCCGTATTCACATAGCCAGACATAATTGTAAGGTAGGACTAGTTAAGAGGCAGGGGTCCCACAGGCAATGTAGGAGGATAAGATAGCTAGTAAGGGGCAAATACAAGCAAAATGTATTATATACATATATAAAACTGACAAAGGGAAAGAATCTCACTGCAAGAGACCACACACACACACACACACACACACACACACATACACACACACACACACATACATGAGTGCACCCTTGGACTTTTCTAGTGCTATCTCTTTTCCTTTGTTATAGTTATTCAGCCCAACTGGGGCTTTGTCTCAAGAACTTTGTTTCTTGCCCAATTCAATGGTCTAATTTTCCTTTCTCCTTTTTTGAGCATTCCCACCCAATTCCTTCCTTATTTTAGATGTATATTTAATTACACTAAAATCCCAAGTTGTCCTCTGCCTAGGCTTTATCTTTGCATACATTTTATACAGAGTATCATATTTTTGTGTTTAAGTGTCACCATATATATTATTCTCTTGTGTAATTTCTTTGGCCATTGTGATTTGCTTTTCCTCAGTCTCCATTAGCTGTAGTTCACTATGGAGCACAGTCTGGATTCAAACTAGTAGTAAGGCTCCTGACTATGTCTCGCAAGTAATGAGAAGACATATAGGTATATATCACCACATTAAAAACAATTGCTATCCAAATCTCAGTTTGGAAAAAGTATATTCCCATTGTGCTTAATATAGTCAAGCCTACAAAAAGGCATATTTCTCTTAAACATCACAAGGACTTTTGGGAGGCTTTTAAATTTTCCATTTCATAAAAGTTTTAATTAGTATTATATAACTCCTCACATGAATGGAAGTTTGAATAGAAATCATCAATTAGTTCTTTTAACTTTCTTGAGATTGTATTATATTTACATCACTTTCTTGTTTCCTTCCTTCCCTCCCAACCCTCCCACGTACCACCATCAGACACTCTCAAGTTCATGGCTTCTTTTTCCTTTAATACCCATATTTCTAAATACATATGTGCAATCTACTCAGAACACACATTGTTACTTGTTTTTATATGTTTTCACGGCTGACTGATTGTTGCTTCACTGTAAGATTTTCATTATCTTAGTAAACGGTGTGGCATACAGAATGATGCCCTTCAAGCATGCCTATGTCCTAAATGCAGGCCTGTGACTATTATTGTACGGTAAAGTTGGCTTTGTGAATATAGTTAGTTCAAGAATTTTCAGATTTAAAATTATCATTGATATGTCCAATGTAATTCCAATTGTCATTATAAGAGAGGGCAAGAAATTCAGAATGAAAGAGAAATTGGTCAGATTAGAAATAGATGCTGGAAATGTTCACTTCAAATATCCCAAAAGAGGCTCTGAACCAATAAATGTAAGCAGGATTTAGAAGCTGGAAATGACAAGGAAGCAGATTCTATCCTGAAAGCTTTGAAAAGAATAAATCTCTGTTGTTAGTTCAATTTTATCTACTAATACCCACATCAGCTTTCCTGCTTTTAAAATTACAACTGTGTCACGGTAGGTAAAAATGAAGGGGCAGGTTAATGGAATGGGGTTGAGACAGTAGGCTGAGGGAAAGATAAGCTGTTTTTTTTTTTTAACAACTTTATTTTACAAAACAAAGATAAATGTACAGATTTTAAGCATTTTTTGCATAAAATTATACAATACATTTTTGTCAGTACTTTTTTTTTCAGATTTTAAAATAATTTTTACATAAAACTGTATGAATATATTTTTTAGTCAGTACTTGATTTTTTTAAAGGTTTGATAGTATGCATTGAAAACTTAATAGTTACAATGAGCATACAACAAGATAAGCTGTTTTAAGCCACAAAAATTGTGATAATTTTTTACAACAGAGATCAGAAACAAATGCAAAAGTTCATTATGGGGCTGAGTTGAACTACAAAACACTTGTTTTAAAATTATGCAAAAAGACCTGGGATCAACACCCAGAAATGCTAGGTCCATCCATTCATCCTTCCAACCACCCTTCCAACCACCCTTCCATCCATCCTACATATACAGAGAGCTGAAAAACTTTATTGTGAGCATTTAGTGAGAGTCTTCACATTTTGACCTTAGTGTAAAGTTTCATATTTGGTGGTAATTTCTTCCTCTCAATCCACTCTCTAGCCACCTGCAGAGGCTATTATTTATCTGTAAGGAAGTCCATTGTCCTCTTCCTCCTCATGCTGGGAGCTAACCATTATTCTTAATTGCCTTTATGCTCTTTATAACAGGTAGTCACCCTGTTCCCCAAGCACACACTCACCCACCCCACAGCCCCTACACCCACACCCCACACACACCCCACACACAATTTGACTCTTTCTTCTCAATATTTTATTTGCCATCATTTACCCAATTCAAGTCCAGGTTTTTAAAAATACAAATTCTACGTGCTGTAATTCTTATCTCTGGGAGTTAAGTGGGTGTGCAGGTTTATATCAGAGAGCATTTTTGTCTCAGATCACCAGAAACAGATTTGTTGAAGGTGTATAATGGTTATATAGTGAAATAACTTCTTATATTTTAAAAAATATTAGTTACCTATTTTTGACTTTGTAAATTAATGATTGATGCCTCATAATTAGTTTTATTAGAGAAGTTTCCTATACACCTATTCTCTGTGTGGTTTAATAAGCACAGGACTGACCTGGGGTTCTTGTAGTAGCCCCTACTTGGCATACCATTTACATACTATTGGTTTGAAACCAACTGATCTACAAAATACTCTGAACTCAAATGCTAGTGTTCCATACCTTTAATGTATTTCTTTATTCACAAGCATGATGCACTTGTAATCTGGCTTTGTGAGTCCCTGTTGATGACATGATGTTGGTAGAAACTACACATGAGACCCAAAGAGCATCACCATATCAAAGTTAGCTATGTTTCATTTTGCGGTCCTAGGATTAAAAAATAGGTCTCGAAGAAGTAGCACGAAAAAAAAAATAGGTCTCATATATGCTGCAAAAATACTCTACTGCTGAGCAGCAAAAAGCTACATTTCAGTTCCAGAGATGGACATCTACACAGCTATGAATAATAAAGTGAACTAAATATTTACAGAGCAGTTTTAGTGAGGGTTACTATAGCTATTTTAAAAATATTGTGATCAAAGCAAGGTAGTGTGGAAAAGGTTTATTTTGCTTATACTTCTATATCTTTATTACTCATTCAAAGGAAATCAGGATATAAACTCAAAGAAGTCAGGAATCCGGAGGCAGAAGCTGATGCAGAGGCTTTGGATGCTTTCTAGCTTGCTCCTCATGATTTGCTCAGCCTGCTTTTTATTAGAACCAGGACCACCTGCCCAGGGATGGTACCACTCACAATGGTCTGAGCCCTCCCATCAGTTACTAATTAAGAAAATGCCCTACAGGTTTGCCTACTCTCTTATCGTATGGAGGCATTTTCTCAGTTGAGATTCTCTCCTGTCAGATGACTCTATCTTGTGTCAAGTTGATATTAAAAGCAAGACAGGATGAAATTTGTGTATGTGAAGATTCCATTGGACGGTGATTTTACAAATAAGGGCATGTTTACCTGGAGTCTGAGAATTAGACTTTGTGTAATGCACAATACAATGAGAGAAAATTGAGAAGTTGAAAAAAGAAAGGAAATGTTTAAGTTTTAATTCAGGAATAAATGCAGCAGTGTAGAGAGTTTGAAAACTGTAAATTGTGCATGACTATTGTTATGTGCCTGACATGAATTGCTGAAATCATAACAACCCATAAAAATTGTGGTCAAAGGGATTTAAAAATAACTTTTTATTTTTGCCATTTAGGTAGAATATCCTGGACAAGAAGAAATAGAAAATATCCATCCAATACTAAGCAACAGCACAGAAGACATCAGTCTAGAGATGAAATTAATTTAGTAGTAGAAGGTAGCTTTAGAAACTATAATACCAGGTGGAAATCAATTGATGAGTCTAGGTGGAAGCTAGTGAACATGTGATAACGACTGTTTGGCTGCGCGTAATAATTATTAATGTAATAATTATTTCCACGGTTGCAGGCTTTTTTTCTTAAACACTAACTTTTGCCTAAGTAAATTGTTCTCATTTTTATTCCCCCCCCCCTCAGCAAGTACTGATGCTGATTTGACATCAGAAGCAATGTACGGAATGAATCGCTCTGCAGTATCAGAGTTCATATTCCTCGGGATCACTAATATATGGGAGGTTCAGTTTTTACTCTTTTCCTTCACCTTGATGTTCTACTTTGCAAGTATGATAGGAAACCTTGTCATTGTGCTCACTGTAACCGTGGATCCTCATCTAAACTCCCCCCTGTATTTTCTCTTAGCTAATCTCTCAGTTATTGATATGATATTCTGCTCAATTACAGCTCCTAAAATGATCTGTGACATTTTCAAGAAACACAAAACCATCTCCTTCTGGGGATGTATAACTCAGATCTTCTTCAGTCATGCAGTTGGGGGCACTGAGATGGTACTGCTCATAGCCATGGCTTTTGACAGATATGTAGCCATATGTAAGCCTCTGCATTACCTGATCATCATGAGCCCACGAGTTTGTCTATTCTTTTTAGTCACTTCCTGGATCATTGGTCTTATTCACTCAGTGGTACAATTAGTGTTTGTTATAGACTTGCCTTTCTGTGGTCCTAATACATTGGACAGTTTTTACTGTGACCTGCCACGACTCCTCAGACTTGCCTGCACAAACACTCAAGACCTTGAGCTCATGGTTACTATCAACAGTGGGTTCATTTCTGTGGGCTCCTTTGTTCTGCTAGTCATTTCCTATATTTTTATTCTATTCACTGTTTGGAAACATTCTTCTGGTGGATTATCTAAGGCCCTTTCCACTCTTTCAGCCCATATCACTGTGGTCATCTTGTTCTTTGGGCCACTGATGTTTTTCTATACATGGCCTTCACCAACATCACACCTTGATAAATATCTTGCTATCTTTGATGCATTTATCACTCCCTTTTTGAATCCAGTCATCTACACATTCAGAAACAAAGACATGAAAGTGGCAATGGGGAGACTGTGGAGCTATCTTAGGTACTACAGAAAAATGTTGTAAATGGTTTGACTGGGAGGAGGAACTATAGATACTTTATTATGGACATTTCAAAAAAGGCTCCATGAAATATTAGAGACAGTCCCAAGAATTATGCAATGCTACATGCTCAAAATTCTGCTAAATATTAACCAGATGCACTATTAAAAATGGTGTTAATGATTAACACTCTGCACATCAGAGTGTGAATCACAATTTAGTGCCCTTTATAATTTATCATCCTTACAGCCTATGATCTAGAGAGATTTCCAACTATAAATCAAAGAATAGTATTTTATCAGTTTTTGGTAGTAGACAGACTAAGAGATTATATAGACATGTGATTTTAGTCTGCTTACTACCTCCTTTGGTAGTAAGATGTTTTTTGAACAAGTTCGGTTTGCTTTTCTTGATCCAGTCTTTTGTGTCTCACCCCTTTATCATACTTCTTTGCTTTGCAGTCTGGAAAGTTGTTGGACCTGTGTAAAGAATACTAGAATTAAAAATTAGGGTTATTGTACAATATCATTTGTTCCAATCTCTTTAAGTTATAAAATGTTAAGAATAAAGAGTACATTTAAAAACAGATTGATGGACCTTTCCAAGAGGCTGGGTGGAAACAATTATAAAGTTACCAGGAAGAGTCAAGTAACTTCATGCTGAACACTATATTTTATTTTCAGATAGGCTGTGCATTTCAGTAGGTACCCATATTTCACTATCTCAGGTTTTCCAGTTGTCCCAAAGCTGTATATCTATCTCCCTAGTATCCCCCCCTCTCTGTAAAGAGTCATTTTCATGTGGCATGATGTAGTCATTTCAAATTCCTTTCCTAACTTCTCCCATTACCATACTTTTCCTCTTTCATGCCATATTAAAGGTGAATTTTGTACCAATGTTTTAATTATGGAAAAGAAAAGCTCTATATTAAACAGTATTCTCTTGTCTAGAATGGCATTCTCAGAGACTCTAAATCAGAATCTATTATACGAGCTTGCAATCATTTGTATGTTTATGCAGATGCCTTTTCCCCATTAAATTACTCACACATAATCATCTTGATGTTTTTATGGTATAAGGAAGAAGCTCTGTCTTATTTTCCTCGAATGAATAGCAATTTGTTCCATTTCTTTTCTTTGAATTAAGACAAAATACTTTATATATTAAATTATTATGCATATTGGGATCAATTTTTAAAATTTATTTCTTTCACTATCCAATTTCTGTATTGGGCTATCAATATAATAGATATTGTATATTTATTTTTATGTTTGATTATATGTGTACACATACTGTATACAGGTGCCAAAAGAGGTAAGATGCACACAGACTGTTGTGAGCTGCCTGATGTGGTTACTGGGAACCAAACATAGGCCATCCAGAAGAACAGCAAGTACTCTTAACCTCTGAGCCATCTGTCTAATCTCAATATATAACATACTCTTTTGATGATTGTCTACTAATGGTCATTTTTAGCATCACATCTAAAAAAAACAGCTTCCTATATATTTTTTTCTTAATTACTGTAATGTGTATTTTTGATTCATATTAATTATACAAGTCATGTGGTATAACTTGAACATCCCTTACTCAGGAAAATATGATCAGTCTGATGTTTGTTTTATATAAGTAATAAAAATTATCATGGCTCTTCCTCAAAAGAGTAAATAAAAAAATTGATGTCAGTCAAGTATGTACAAAAATTTCTTTGAGGCCATCTGCCACCAGGAGCAACATACACTAGCAACTTGACAGCACAGTTGAAAGCTCGAGAACAAAAGGAAGGAGATACACCCAAGAGGAGTAGATGGCAAGAAATAATCAAACTCAGAGCTGAAATTGACCAAATAGACCTTTTGTGAGGTCATATATCCAGTGTCACTTCTCGACGGGAACTGATTTCCCTTGCCCCAACAGCTATCAAGTTCAAAAAGCTACTTGAGTCTGGAAACTTGTGCCCACTTCCTCTTTTTTCTGATGGAATATTTTCTAGTTTGACCTTGTGCAGATATTGTGCATGGAATTGTAATTTCTGTGAGTTCTCCTGTGTCTAGGAACAACCTGTTTCCTAAGAGTCATCCACCAACCTCTGATATATTTTTCCATGATTTTTATTGGATTTTAAAATAATATTTCAAATGTTATCTTCTTTCCCAGTTTCTTTCCTGAAATCTCCCTATCCCTGCTACCTCTTCTTTCATCTATGAGAGTGTTCAACCACCCACACACCCACTCCCTCCCTTCTCCCTGCCCTGGCATTCCCCTACAGTGGAGGCACTGAGTCCTCACAGGCCCAAGGGCCTCTCCTTTCCTTGATGCCGATAAGACCATCTTCTGCTACATGTGGCTGGAGCCATGAGTCCCTCCATTTATACTCTTTGTTTGGTGGTTTAGTCTTTGGGAGCTCACAGAGAGTCAGTTTGATTGATATTGTTGCTCTTCCTATGAGGTTTCAAATCACCTTGAGCTCCTTCAGTCCTTTAACTCCTCCATTGGAAGCCCAGTTTTCAGTCTAATGATTGGTTGACAGAATCCAACTTTGTATTTCTCAGATTCTGGCACAGCCTCTCTGGAAACAGCTATATCAGGCTCCTGTCTGCATGCACTTCCTGGTATCCACAATATTGTCTGGTTTAGTGACTGTATATGGAATGGATCTCTAGGTGGGGCCATCTCTGGATGACCTTTCCTTCAGTCTCTCTCCACACTTTGTATTTCCTCTAGTGAATATTTTGTTCCTTCTTCTAAGAAGGACTGAAGCATCCACTCTTTGGTCTTCAAACTTCTTGAGCTTCATGTGCTCTGTGGATTGTATCTTGGATATTGCCTACCCTCTCCTTACCTATACAATATAGTACTTGAAAGTCCTAGTCATAGCAATTAGACAACAAAATGAGGTCAAAGGGATAAAAATTTGAAAGGAAAAAGTCAAAATATCACTATATGCAGATGATGTGATAATATACTTAACTGATCCCATAAAGTCCACCAAAGAACTCCTTAACCTGATAAACAACTTCAGCAAAATTGCTGGATATAAAATTAACTCAACCAAATTAGTAGCCTTCCTTCCTCTACTCAAAGGGAAAACAGGCTGAAAAAAAATTAAAGAAATGACAACCTTCATGATGGTCACTAACAATATAAAATACATTGCTGTGACTCTGACCAAGAAGTGAAAGTTCTGTATAAGAACTTCAAATCTCTGAAGAAAAACTATGAAGAAGATCTCAGAAAATGGAAAGATCTATGCTCATGGATTGGCAGGATTAATATAGCACAAGTGGCCATCTTGACAAATGCAATCTACAGATTTAATGCAATTCCCATCAAAATTCCAATTCAATTCTTTGTAATATTAGAAAGAGCAATTTGCAAAATTCATTTGTAAAACGAAAAATTCAGGATAGTGAAAAACATTCTCAATAATAAAAGAACTTCTGGGGGAATCACAATCCCCAACCTCAAGCTGTATTATATAGCAAGCATGATAAAAATTGTATAGTATTGGTACAGAGACAGACAGGTAAATCAACAGAATATAATTGAAGACCCATAAATGAACCTACACACCCATGGTTACTTAATCTTTGACAAAGAAGCTAAAACAATTCAGTAAAAAAAAAAAAAAAAAAAAAAAAAAAAAAAAAAAAAAAAAAAAAAAAAAAAACGACAGCATTTTCAACAAGTGGTGCTGGTCAAACTGGTGGTCAGCATTTAGAAGAATACACATTGATCCATTCTTCTCTCCTTGTAGAAAGCTCAAGTCCAAGTGGAGCAAAGATCTCCACATAAAACCAGGTACACTGAAACTAATAGAAGAGAAAGTGGGGAAGAGCCTGGAACACATAGGCACAGGGGTAATATTCCTGAAGAGAACACCAATGGCATATGCTCTAAGATCCTTCAATCCCATGTTTTACAGGATTCCAGAAGCTCAGTGTTTTACATAATGTTGGGCTGTGAGTCTTTGCATCTGTTTCCATCAGATGCTCAAAGGATCTTCTCTGATAATTACTGGGATAGATGCCAATCAATTAGTATAACAGAATATTATTAATAAATATTTTGTTGACTTTTTGTCTTTTCTTCAGCAATATGTAGTTCTACTCTAGGTCTGTGGGCTAACTACCTATGGTGATTCCTGGCCATCCAGGCAACACAAATCATGAGCTCCAACTTATGGTTTAGGCCTAAAGTTAGACCAGTCATTGGATGGCCACTTTCACAAGCTCTGAGACAGCATTGCCCCAGAGCATCTTGCAGGTTAGAGAAATTGTAGGTCTAAAGTTTTGTTGCTGGGTTGGTGTTCCAACCCCACTACTTGGAGACAAGCCTTGTTTTAGAAGTTAGATTGTTCAGAGATACATATTCTCCAAAATACTTACCAAAATTTGTAACTTCTCTTTTGAGAACTTGCTATTTAGCTCTATAACCTATTTTATTAGGTGTTTTTTTAATAGATATCTCAAGTCTTTATATAATGTAACTAGTTATATTCTGTCAGATATATAGCTAAGAATATTTTCTCACATGTAGTCAAATAACACTTCACTCAATTGACAGTTTTCTATTCTCCACAGCTTCTTAATTTCACAAAAACATATTTGCCAATTGTTGGCTTTATTCCCTGAGAAAGCAGAGTCCTATTTAGGAAATACTTTTCTAGTCCATATTTTATACTATTATGGTGGTTTGAATGAGAAAATACCTCTTATAGGCTCATGTATTTGAACATTTGGTTAGTTGGTGATGCTGTTTGGAGAGGACTCTTGGGATCTAGATCTTTGCTCAAGAAGTGTAGTTTTGGAAGCATTTTTTTGAGAGTTTATAATCTCACCTTATTTTCAGCACATCTCTACTCTGTGTATAGGAGTGGTAATGTGAGAATCTGTTCAATACTGCTGCAATACCTTCCTTGCTGTTGTGGACATCACCTCTGGAACCATATGCCAAAGTAAACTTTCCCTTTAGCCAGCTTTGGTCATGGAATTTTGTCACAACAAAAGTAACTAATACAACTATCTACCTTTTCCTCCTACAGCTTCAGAGTTTCATGTAATTTTGTCCCTTTCTGTTGTCTTACAGCTCTAACTAATAATCCATTTACTATATTGAATAATGGCACAGAGTGTATAATTCTTCTGATTTTCAGTATAGTGTTTCAAGTTTTTCTTCAGTTAGCATAATGTTGGCTATAGATAAAAAGAACACAGCATTATGTTGAGATATCTTCCTTCTAACATTAACAAATTCATGATTTTTTCAATGAAGTGTTGAATTTTGTTAAAGGCTGCCTCTGCCTTGACAGAGATGATTATACAATCCTGACTTGGAGACTATTTATGTACTAAAGAACATGTATTGATTAATGTTTTTTAAGCCATTCTTTTTTCTATGAATGTAATCAAATGGGTCCTAAAAACTAACCTATTATGTTTCTTATAGTCTGCTGACAAGTATTTTGGGGCACTTGCATTCACATGTGCAAATGTAACCTATGAGTCCACATAATTTTAAAAATAAATTATTTGAAAAGAAAATATTTATTCTACACCCAAAGACCTTAAAACATTCCCTCTTCCATGTCTAAGATCTTCCTTCAGTGAGATATTATTTTGTGGAAATTTAGATTTGCTGTATTTTTAATTAATTAATTTTATTTATGTGATCACATTATTCCTCTCTCTGACACAACAAAATAGGGCACCAGAAAACATTATATATTGTTGTAAGCCACCATATTGTTGCTGGGAATTGAACTCAGGACCTCTAGAAGAGAAATTAATGATCTTAATGACTGGGTCATCTTTCCAGCCTCTGCTGTATTTCTGCTATATGAATAAGTGCAATTTTGTTTTTCTTTACTATTTATAAAAATAACACATATAACCATGAATAAGCACATAAAATAGGCAAGAAAATATTTTTTTTCAGAAATTTGTTAACAATAAACATTTATATTTATTTAAGACTGGTCAGAGTTCAAGTGTTTAATAATTTGTCTGTAACCCATTATTTGATTAAGTACTCTCATCATTGCCATTTTCATTTCTTGATTCCTGAATGTATAGATCACTGAGTTCAGAAAGGGAGTGACAACTGCATCAAATATAGACAGAAATTTATCCAAGTGTGTGAAAGAAGAAGGCCATGTATAGATGAACATCACAGGACCAAAGAATAAGATGACCACCATAACATGAGCTGAAAGTGTAGACAGAGCCTTGGAGGAACCACTTGAAGAGTGTTTCTGAACAGTAAATATGATGACAATATAGGAAATTGCCAGTATGAAGAAGGAGCCCACAGACATGAATCCACTGTTGACTGAGACCAGTAATTTCAGTCTGTATGTGTCTACACAGGCTAGTTTGATGAACCGGGGAAAGTCACAGTAGAAGCTGTCCAACACATTTGGTCCACAAAATGGTAGATTTACTACAAAAGCCAGTTGAACCAGAGAATGCATAAAGCCAACCACCCAGGAGGCCACTGAAAACAAGATGCATATCCTTGGGCTCATAATGGTCAGGTAATGAAGAGGTTTACATATGGCCACATATCTGTCAAATGCCATGGCTATGAGCAGCACCATCTCCACACCACCAATGAAGTGAATGAAGAAGATTTGAGTGACACAACCTCTAAAAGAGATGACTTTGTGCTTTCTAAAGAGATCGTAAATCATCTTGGGGGAAATAACAGAAGATACACCTAAGTCAATGAAGGAGAGGTTAGCCAACAGAAAGTACATTGGAGAGTGTAAATGAGGATCAGATGCCACAGTGAAGACAATTAGAGAGTTTCCAGTCATGCTTGCTACATAAAATATGGAAGAGAACACAAAAAGGAATAGTTGGATGCCCCAAGCATTGGTAAGTCCCAGAAACACAAACTCTGACACTATAGACTGATTCACACCTTCCATTGACTTTGTAGGTACGGATACCTGAAAAAAAAAGAGAGAAAATGTACATTATAATTGTATAAAAAGAATAGGAGGATCTCCAAGTTGTGAAAACTATTTTAACTATCTCATTACAACTAAACTAAAGGCAGATATGTGAACATGTTCTAATCATAACAAATAACAAAAAAGTATGAATTATTTTTAAAGTACTACTTAACACCTATAAAAAACTTATTTCATCAAAAATCCAAAAGGTAATAAAGTTTAATTGATGTTCTTTAAAGAATATTCAGACTTGGAGAGGTGACTCATCAGTTAAAAGAAAGTTGGATCTCTTGCAAAATACACTAGTTTTGTTCTGGACATCTTTGGCAAGCAGCTTACAATAATTCTAGTGGTGAGAAATTCAAGTTTCAGAGAACTTGATACCCCTTTGTTTCCATGAGGTTTCCATAAGCATAAAGCATAGACTTTGGAAGAAAAACACATGCTCTTAATTTTTAATTATGTAGAGAATATTTTTATAAATTGTTGATGACGATGTAAATTAATATAGTGATTTTGAAGTTTATGGAGACATTTCAAATACTAACATCAGGACTAGATTTGCAACACAATATTGGTATGTTTATCTAATATGCTTAAGACTGGATGTTTTTTTCTCAACAAAGCAATACAAAAAGAGAACTGAGAAGATAACAAGGTAGAAAAAGACAAAAGAAAAGATTTAAAAGATTAAAATAGAACTACAATATAATATAAAAAATTTCAGTTTAAGGATGTAAATACAGATGAAAACATTGTCATGTCAAAATGTTTTTCCATTTTCATTGCAGCAATGTCTATGATGAACAGCATTTATTCACTGAGCATTAATAGACATGAATTATAAACACACATACATACAACACTGTAAGACTATTTTTTCATAACTCTATGAAAATATTTATCATATTATATTGTAGAGGTCTTTTGATTGAGAGAAGAAACCGTATAATAGATAACATCTTGACTTTACATTGAGGACCCATGATTAAGCTCACGGTTTAGTTATGAACAGTCTGCTATCAGAAAAGGTACTGTAACCCCTGACCTTATGTATTATTTCTCTGTTAAAGAAACTAAAATGGTTACTTCAGTTAAATTAGAGTCATGAAACACATAATGTATAATCTTTTCATTAGTAAATATTTGGGAGGTTAGGGGAGGGATGGCTATAGATACAATCATGTCCGCAATAGATAGTAATCCATTTGTGGTTACTCAGTAACATTAAAATATCAGTGCCTTTGTTCTTCTTTCTCTTGCTCATTGTGACCAACTCATGAGATAAATTACTCAAACACATTAAAGAATAGAAATAAGCAGAGAACATCACACTGCCATGTCCAAAGAATATTTCAAAATGAAATAACTATCCCCCATTTAGCTAAACATTCCATTATCACATCATTTTTTATTGACCAAAATCATTTTAAATGTGAAATTAATGCATGTGCTTTCATAGAACACTGTGTGCATTTTTAGTACTCAATAAAAATTTAATTCTTTGATGAATCCCTTAATCAGACAGCAATCTCTATATAGCTGAATTTACATCTATCTTCTCATTAGTGCACCCCAAAGTTTAGAATCAGAAAACAAGGGTAAATAAGTATTTATTGAAAATGAAAAGTTGTGTATTTATGATCTTAAACCACTTAAAATAAATATGATTGTATAATATTAAAGATTGAGTAAAGTTATGAAGTGATAAAAAATATAAAGCTTAATCTTTGCTTTTAATCTGTCCTAAGCTCGTCCTAAGCATGCTTCCTCTGATTATTTTTTCTTCCACATTATTTCTTTAAACTTACCCTCCCAACCTGTTCCTGACTTCAATGCTAGCTTCACACAAAAACCTCTTTACTCTCCTGGAGTGCTGCTGAGATTTAAAATTTGCCTTTACTAAAATGTTTTTCTTCTAAACACTAATAAAATTATTATCAAGCTTCATAAGTGATAGTAAAATAAAAATAAGAACAAAATGGATGTATAGACCTAGATTATGTGCAATGCACACATGAGAACTATGAAATTTGGAAATCTAATATATAACTAAGAAAATGGAATCAATTACTGTAAATTATGCATAAAGTATTTGAATAATGATTTTATCTCTGCCAATTAAATCTGTCTGTATTTTCACTTTGCAAATTGTCCAAATTTCTTAAATTTTGTTTAGAACATACTATACATATTTAATAGTCAGGGAGATATAAATAGTTCTATATCCTTTTCAAATAAATATTTGTGTGACTGTCGCCTCTTTAAAAACCTTCCTGATCAGACCACTGATCAGAATTCAATGAATGTAAACTCTAAGTATAAACCACAGATAAAAACAAGAATATTAATTACACTTTTTGGTATTTTTAAGTACTATCTTGTTTTAAAATTTAAAACTGATATTTCATCGAATATCAGTTTTCAGCACTAGGTCTTTTGGTCATCTGTTAAATTTTACTTCTGATAACAGTCTTTCATGGAATTTCATACATAAATATTTCTGACAAGTTTAGTTCTTTCTAACATAATAGTCACCAACTATTTCACAGGAGAATAGTTCATTCCCACCTATGTTTAAAATCCAGTGAGAGAATAAATACACATTTTCCTTTTATTTATATGTATTACTGTTATTTTCATTAGTTAGCAGTTCATAGGATATAAGCTCATCCATTCAATCATGATCAGTGAGCATAGGATGGTAAATTATGGCATAAACTTAGAAGAAAACAACAAAGTTGTTTTCTTACTCAAGGCTATTTACAGTGTAATTTGAGCTCAAAGGCCTTTTCCATACTTCAGCTGATGTTTAAGGACTGTTTCCCTGTGTTGCCCTATTCCTTTTCCTAACTTCTCTCTGCTTTTGCTATATGTTCCCATGAACACATTCTTATAGAATGTAAATCGTGTCCACTGCTATTCTAAGCACAAACTAACATCTGACCATAAGCAGTTCTATCATGGTTAAGTATACTGCTACCTATTTATTTACCTGAATGAGAACAAAAACATCTTGGCATAGTTCGCGGTCCCTGTGTCCTCTCACATACACTGCCACTTGGAATCTCCAATTAAAGAGAAAAGAAGCTAATTATATACACCTCAAAAGGCTGCTGACCAAGAGGTGCTTCAAAAACATGTTAATTTAGAAAGATAACATGGATACAGGATTTTTTCCCCTGGAGACTTATTTGGTGTGGCGTATATGAGAAAAAATATAGTCAAAGTTTTCTTGGTGTGTAAAGATTAAGCATTATGATTTTTTATTTTTTTGGCCTTTGCTTATCTTGGACTTTTAAAAATTGAACTTTATATAGTCTGTGAGTTGTTTCTGGGGTGTTCAGAGATTTCTGGGGTTAGTATCCAATTATCAGTGACTGCATATTATGTCTGTTCTTTTGTGACTGGGTTATCTCACTCAGGATGATATTCTCTAGATACATCCATTTTCTTAAGAATTTCATAAAGTCATTGTTTCTGATAGCTGAGTAGTACTCAGTTGAGTAAATGTACCACAATTTTTTTATCCATTCATCTACTGAAGGACATCTGGGTTCTTTCCAGCTTCTGGCTATTATAAATAGGGCTGCTATGAACATTGTGGTGCATGTATCTTTGTTGTATGTTAGAGTGACTCTGGGGTATATACCCAGAAGTGGAATAACTGGGTCTCCAGGTAGTACTATGTCCAATTTTCTGAGGAATCGCCAGGCTGATTTCCAGAGTGATTGTACCTGTTTACAACCATACCAGCAGTGGAGAAGTGTTCCTTTTTCTCCGCATCCTCACCAGTATCTGCTGTCATTTGAGTTTTTGATCTTAGCCATTCTGGTTTGTGTGGTGTGGAAATTCAGGATTGTTTTGATTTGCATTTTCGCGATGGCTAATGATGTTGAACACTTCCTTAGATGCTTCTCAGACATTCGATATTCCTCAATTGAGAACTTTTTGTTTAACTCTGTACCCCATTTTTTAATAGGATTGCTTGATTCCCTAGGGTCTAACATTTTGAGTTCTTTGTATACCTTTGATAGTAGGCCTCTATCAATTATGGGGTTGATAAAGATATTTTCCCAAACTGTTGGCTGCTGTTTTGTTTTCTTGACAATGTCCTTAACCTTACATAAACTTTGCAATCTCACTAAGTCTATGTGGAATATTCTTATTCAAAGACAAATATTATACAACAAAGATATATGTATTTTCATGGTTACTGCTGTTCCATTCAGAATAGATAGAAAATGGAATGAATTACATAAATAATATGTATATAATGTATGTATATGTATATATATACATACATATATATATACAATAAAATTTTATTCAGCACAAACCAATAAAACATTTTTTAACAACTTTATTTTACAAAACAAAGATAAATGTACAGATTTTAAGCATTTTTTGCATAAAATTATACAATACATTTTTGTCAGTACTTTTTTCAGAATTTAAAATAATTTTTACATAAAACTGTATGAATATATTTGTTAGTCAGTACTTGAGTTTTTTAAAGGTTTGATATTATACATTGAAAACTTAATAGTTACAATGAGCATAAACATGTAAAACAAAATGTAAAATGGAAATAGTCAAAGTATTCTTGTTGTATAAAGATTTTTTTGTTTTGTTTTGTTTTGTTTTCTTTATTTCTTGGACTTCATACAGTCTGTGAGTTTTTTCTGAAGCAGTGCAAGCCTCTGGGGTTAGCATCCCATTATCAGTGACTGCATATTATGTCTGTTCTTTTGTGACTGGGTTATCTCACTCAGAATGATATTCTCTTGATTCAGCCATTTTCTTGAGAATTTGGTCAAGTCATTGTTTCTGGTGGTTGAGTAGTATTCCATTGTGTAAATGTACCACAATTTTTGTATCCATTCATCTTCTGAAGGACATCTGGGTTCTTTCCAGCTTCTGGCTATTATAAATAGAGCTGCTATGAACATTGTGGTGCATATATCTTTGTTGTGTACTAAGGTGTCTCTGGGGTATATGCCCAGAAGTGGATAGGCTGGCTCTTCAGGTAGTATTATGTCCAATTTTCTGAGGTATCGCCAGACTGATTTCCAGAGTGGTTGTATTAGTTTGCAACCCCACCAACAGTGGAGAAGTGTTCCTCTTTCTCTGCCACCTCGCCAGCATCTGCTGTTATCTGAGTTTTGGATCTTGGCCAATCTGACTGGTGTGAGGTGGAATCTCAGGGTTGTTTTGATTTGCATTTCCCTGATGGCTAAGGATGTCGAGCACTTCCTCAGCCATTTGATATTCCTCAACTGAGAACATTTTGTTTAGCTCTGTACCCCATTTTTAATAGGGTTATTTGATTCTCTGGTGTCTAGCTTTTTGAGTTCTTTGGATACCTTGGATATTAGGCGTCTATCTGATGTGGAGTTGGTAAAAATCTTTTCTCATTCTGTTGGCTGCTGTTTTGTTTTCTTGACAATGTCCTTCACCTTACAGAAACTTTGCAATCTCATTAAGTCCCATTTGTTAATCTTTGACCTTAGAGCTTGAGCCATTGGTGTTTTGTTCAAGAAATTTTCTCCTGTACCTATGTGTTCTAAGGTTTTCCCTACTTTCTCATCTAATAGTTTCAGTGTATCTGGTTTAATGTGGAGATCTTTGATCCACTTACACTTGAGCTTTGTACAAGGAGATAAGATAGGGTCTATTTTCATTCTTTTGCATGCTGAGTGCCAGTTGGACCAGCACCATTTGTTGAATAGGCTGTCCTTTTTCCATTTAATGTTTACGGCTCCTTATCAAATATCAGGTGACCATATATGTGAGGATTCATTTCTGGATCTTCTATTCTATTCTATTGATCCACATGCCTATTTCTGTACCAGTACCATGCAGTTTTCAGCACAATTGCCTTGTAATATACCTTGAGGTCAGGGATAGTGATTCCCGCAGATTTTTTTTGTTGTTGAGGATGGATTCCGCTATTCTAAATCTTTTGTTGTTCCATATGAAATTGTACATTGATCTTTCCAATTTCATGAAGAACTGTATTGTAATTTTGATGGGGATTGCATTGAATCTGTAGATTGCTTTTGGTAGGATGGCCATTTTTAAAATGTTGATCTTTCCAATCCATGAGCATGGGAGATCTTTCTATTTTCTGAGATCCTCCTCAATTCCTTTCTTTAGAGGTTTGAAGTTCTTGTCGTACAGGTCCTTCACTTGCTTAGTTAGAGTCACACCAAGGTATTTCATAGTTTTTGTGACAATTGTGAAGCGTACCTTTTCCTTAATTTTTTTTCTCCACATGTTTGTCCTTTGAGTATAGGAAGCTACTGATTTGTTTGAGTTGATTTTTTATCCAGCCACTTTGCTGAACTTGTTTATCAGCTCTAGGAGTTCTCTGGTTGAGTTTTTGGGGTCACTTAAGTACTCTATCATGTCGTTTGCAAAGAGTGATGTTTTTACCTCTTCCTTTCCAATTTGTATCCTCTTGATCTCCTTTTGCTGTCTAATTGTGTTCCAGCCAGGGCTTCCAGTACTATGTTGAATAGGTAGGGGGAGAGTGGCTAGCCTTGTCGAGTCCCTGATTTTAGTGGGATTGCTTCAAGTTTCCCACCATTTAGTTTGATGTTGGCTGTTGGTTTGCTGTATATTGCTTTTATTATGTTTAAGTATGGACCTTGGATTCCTGTTTTTCCAGGACTTTTAACATGAAGGGGTGTTGACTTTTGTCAAATGCTTTCTCAGCATCTAGTGAGATGACCATGTGATTTTGATCTTTGAGTTTGTTTATATGGTGGATTACATTGATGGATTTTCTTATATTAAACCATCCCTGCATCCCAGAGATGAAGCCTACTTGGTCATGATTAATGATCATTTTGATGTGCTCTTGGATTCGGTATGCAAGAATTTTGTTGAGTATTTTTGAGTCAATGTTCATAAGTGATATTGGTCTGAAGTTCTCTTTCCTTGTAGGGTCTTTGTCTAGTTTAGGTACGAGCGTTATTGTAGCCTCAAAAAATGAGTTGCGTAGTATTCCATCTGATTCTATCTTTTGGAATAGTTTGGAGAATATTGGTGTTATATCTGCAATTAATGTCTGATAAAATTCTGTTCTGAACCCGTGTGGACTTGGGCTTTTTTTGGTTGGGAGGCTTTTGATGTCTTCTTCTATATCTTTACGTGTTATAGGGTTGAAGATATTTACTGTGCCTCTTAGTTGATACTCTTCTCCCTCTTCTATTCCTATTATCCTTAGGTTCGGTCTTCTTATTGTGTCTTGGATTTCCTGGACATTTTGGGTTAGGAGCTTTTTGTTTTTTTCATCTTCTCTGGATGTTTTGTCTATGTTTACAGTGTTGTCTTCTGCCCCCTAGATTCTCTCTTTAATCTCTTGTAATCTATTGGAAATGCTTGCTTCTGTGACTCCTGAATTCTTTTTTTGGTGTTCTCCCTCTAGGGTTATCTCTTTTAGTGTTTTGTTTATTGTGTCAATTTCCGTTTTAATTTTTCTCTTCCATTTCTTCGTTTTTTGGTTCTGTTTTCCTCTATTTCTTTCAGTTCTTTGAGTGTTTTTCTTGTTTCTTCTTTAAAAGCTTCTGAATCTTTTTGCTTTTCCTCCCGTTCTTGTTTAAGTATCTCTATCAGCATCTTGAGGTAGGATTTCAGGTCTGCGTTTTCTTTTTCTGGAGTGTTTGGAATTCTGATGTTTGCTGTTATGAGAGAGCTGGGTTCTGGTGTTGCCAGGTTGTCTTGGTTTCCTTGGGATATACTCTTTTGCTTTCCTCTTGCCATTTTGTTGTCAGTGATATGTTCTTCCCTTTCCCTTGTATCTGGTCTGTGTCCCTGGATCTCCACTGGTCCAAGTGGCAGATGGGCCCAGTCCTGTTCTATGTCTCAGAGTCGCCGGGTGGGAACAGAGGTTCCAAAGTTCTGTTCCTGGTCCCTGGATCAGGTAGGGTAAGGCGGGGGTGCGCTTTGCATGTGCACTCCGTAGAGAGATCTCTGCTCCCTGACTGCCCAGATCCCCCACTCACCAGTTTTTCAACCTTAGGATCTGGCGGTCCACGTGGCAGAAGGGCCAGGCTCTGCTACGCGCCCTGAAGTCATTGCCGGGTGGAAACAGAAGTTCCAAAGTTCTGTTCCTGGTCTCTGGATCAGGCAGGTCGGAGGGCGCACTCTGCCTGCACACTCCACAGAGATCTCTCTGCTCCCTGGCCACCCAGTTCTCCCACTCACCAGTTTCTCAACCCCTAGGGGCTGGCAGTCCACGTGGCAGATTAAAAATTCTTTTTATTTGTTTACTTGTATCCCATCTTTTATTTTTATTTTTGAAATTAAACAACTTCATTTTAAAAAACAAAGATAAATGTACAGATTTTAAAAGCATTTTTGCATAAAACTATATGAATATATCTTTTTTCAGTATTTGATTTTTTTTTAAAGGTTTGATAGTATGGATTGAAAACTTACTAGTTACAATGAGCATAAAGTACATATAAAACAAACTGTAACATGGAAATAGTCGAAATTTTCTAGGTGTGTAAAGAGTAAACATAATGATTTTCAATACCAAATATTGCCACAAGTTTGCATTCTTGGCTCTTGACTTATTAATGATCTAAGTTCTAGGTTTACCACACTGAGAGGGTGCTATACATGTAATTTTTTTCTAAGAATAAATGTGGTTTCCTCATTTTGACCTTCCTTCTTTTTGAGCTTCATATTGTCTGAGAGTTTTTTTCCCCCCTTTGGTATTTAGAGCTTTGTGGGGCTAGTATCCAATTATCAGTGACTGCATATCATGTCTGTTCTTTTCTGACTGGGTTACCTCACTTAGGATGATATTCTCTAGTTCCATCCATTTGCTTAGAAATTGTTGTTTTTCCTATGAGGTTGCACATCCCTGCAGCTCCTTCATTTCTTTCTGTGACTCCTGTACTTGGGTCCCATGCTCAGTCCAATTGTTAGCTGTAAGCATTCTCATCTGTATTTGTCAGGCTCTGACTGAGATTCTCAGGAGACTGTGATATCAGGCTCCTGTCAGCAAGCACTTCTTAGCATCAGCAATAGTGACTGGGTTTGGTGGTTGTGTATGGGATGAATCTCCGGGTGGGGTAGTGTCTGGAAGTCCTTGCCTTCAGTCTCTGCTCCACTCTTTGTTCCTCTATTTCCTACCTTGAATATTTTGTTCCCCTTTTATAAAGGACTGAAGCATTTACACTTTGATCTTCTTTCTTCTTGATCTCCATATGGTCTGTGAATTATATCTTGGATGTTTTAAACTTTTGGACTAATATCCAGTTAGGATGGAACTAAAAATTATCATCCCAAGTGAAGTAACCCAGAGTCACATGGAATGCATTCAGGACACATTTGGGGATGAAAGTTTTCTATTCTACTAGAGGTGACCTTTTCAGGCTCCATGTCCTTCACTGCTAGGAGTCTCAACTTGAGTCACTCCTTGAAGCATCCTCACTTTTGTCTCAGGTATCTGGCAAGTCCAAAAGATGCCCCCTCCCCCAGTAATGATATTCTGTTTTGCTTGCAGGCAGGAGAGTTCAACCCAGCAGCAGATGGGCACAGATGCGGAACCCCATAGCTGAAGAGTCTTGTGTAAGAGTTGAGGGAAAGATTGAGGGACCTGAGAAGGATAGGGAGGCCATAAGATGATCAAGAGAGTCAACTAACTTGGACCCTTTGTGGCTCGCAGAGACTGAACGACCAGTCAAAGATTAAGCGAGGTTGTGCATACATAGCAGATGTACAGCTTATTCTTCATGCTGATCCCCTAACACCTGGAGTGGGAACTGTCCCTGAATCTGTTACATGCCTGTGGATCTTGGTCCCCTGACTCAACTGCCTTGTTGGGTCTCAGTCAGAGAGGATGGGCCTTGTCCTGTAGTGACTTAATATGCCAGGGTTGGGTCAAACCCAAGGGCACCCTCCCCCTTTACAGAGGAGAAGAGGTGTTGCAGTAAGTATTAATCTGATCTGTGGCTACCAATTCCCATATGGTCTCACTCTGAGCAGTCCACAGCTGCTCCATTAGGGGAGCCTCGTGCTGGGGCTCTGCCACACACTTTCACACTGTCCCCTTGGCAGGTTGTTAGTATGCCTGACCCACACCTACATTCCACAAACCTGGCACAATGCCATGCTAGCCCCAGGAATTTTATAGCTGCTTTCTCCAGGTTGTCTCTGCCACAAGGAACTCTGCCCACATCCCCCACAGCAGCCCAGTAAACTCAAAGCTTTAAGAAACTTGTAATTTATCAATCAGATTTTTATGCTAAATTCTCAATGCACAATACATCCACATGATAAACTCACAGTCAATTAATAAAGATATAAACCACCCACCTAGACAAGAGAAAAATGACCTAGACCACCTGGATCTGGATCATCCTTGTTCATCTCCATCTTGCTTCTCCTCCTTCCTCTTCTCTCCAGACTTACAAAAACGTTGTCCCTGCCCCACTCTCTACTGACCTATCATGTGTGGCCTTAACATCATATTGCAGAGAGGAAGCATTAAGGAGAGACTATGAGGAGAAAACCAGAAGGGAAGGCTGTGTGGAGATGTAAAGTGAATAAATAATTTAATTAATGAAAGTACACTATTATTTTGTGTGTTAAAATTATATGTGCTATATTGTTTTGCACAGATAGACATGTGAAATATTCTGCACTTCCTTTTAATTATCCACCCCACTTACCCTCTGTTATTGAGTACAAATCTAGAATATTTTGTTACATGTACTGGCATGGTATACGTTACTTACTGCCCAATAAACTGCCAAGTTTTTCTCCAAGTTGTTTTATTGTTGAGAATTTTTTACATATGAATTTTTCTGCCACAGCATTATCTAATGAGAACATCAAAAGGCACACAGAAAAACACACACACACACACACTAAACTCGCTCTTCATGCATGCATGCATACACACCTGTAAATACCTATACACACACATATATAAACACAAACATTTGCAAATATATGCATGCCCATACATGCATGTATACACATCCACATGTGCACACCCCAAGACACAAAAGCACATGCCCACCTTCACACACATACACATATACACAGAGGCACTTACACATGTGTATATTTGTTTATTGTGTATATAAGAAACTCTACCAAGAAAATATGTCACATTTTATTAGTATCAAAATAGCTCTTAGTGGAAAGACAGGTAAACAATTATGCTGTAACTCCCTACTCATTGAAGACATGAATTATTGCCTTAAACTTGCTATGTATTTATGAAGGTAAGACTGCATAGAAAACAATGAGGTCAGGGCAGAGCCTGCCTATGGCACAACTAGCCGGGAGATGTAGAGAACATTTTAGAAGGCCATAATGTTTACCAACTGGAGAGTTTTGCAGTGAATCATTAGGAAGTGTTGAGTATGCACATTAATACCATTTGTTACTGTAAAATAAAAGCAAATTAAAAAAATCCATGACACAGCTGCCTCTTACAAGAATCTCCAGTTCCCACCAGGCACTACAGAATATGATGTCAAATCTCTTCATTCCATCATTAACCCTTCTGTGGCCAAAATTCATAATATTGGAATTGTGGCCCAAAACTACCACCACAGAAAGAATGTTGTACTATTCTGGATACACAAGATCATTGGGAGATTTCATGACTCAAGAGCAAGAAAGGAGTATTCCCATCCAGTCAGCAGCTGTGACTCCTGACAGGAAAGGGTATAGAGTTAATCTGATCGATATGCCAGGTCACATGGACTTCACCCTGGAGGTTGAGTGCTGCTTGAGGGTGTTGGATGGAGCCGTGGCTGTTTGAAACCTTGGCTGGTGTACAGGCGCAGACTATCACAGTATGGACACAAACTGACAAACGCAGATTACCCCGGGTCTGCTTTTTAAACAAGACAAGGCTGGAGCGAGTTTTACCTACGCAGTATCAGGGAGAAATTAAAGGCAAAGCCCCTGATTTTACGGCTGGTGAGGCCAGAACTTTCCGAGGAGTGATGGATGTAGTAAACAAAGAAACACTTATTTGGAATTCTAATTCTGGGGATGGAAAAGACTTCGAGGAAAAGCTCCTCTCAGAAGCGAGTGATCCGGAATTGCTTAAGGAAATGGTTCGAAGCTAGGAACTCCTTAATTGGACAAGTTGCAGATTTAAATGATGAATTTGCTGACTTGGTTTTATGTGAATGTAGTGAAATTTTTGATTGGGTGCCAGCTGAAGGCAATACGCAGAGGAGCAGTGGCTCAGACTTAAAAACGAGGGCGTAACCACTTACCTGCCATCAGCTGAGGAGCTGGATGGAGTACGGGCTTCTGCAGTGTTATAAGTACACTGGCATTTAAAGTGCTACATGACAAACAGCGAGGACCCCTGGTTTTCCTGAGCATCTGCTCGGGTACAATGCCCCATAACATTGATAGAAACGGCACGGAAAGGATGAGTCGTCTGCTTTTGCCATTTTCTGTCCAACTGAATCCCTTCCCTGACTGCTGGTAACATTGCTCTAACAGTCGGGTTTAAACTGCCACTGGAGACACCGTAGTGTCATCCAAGTCCATCGCCTTAGTTGCAGCTCACAGAGCGGGAAGGGGAGAAAAGGAAGGAAAAAACCACGCAGCAGAGAGTCTGCTATTGGTGGAGGTGGAGATCCTAGAACCTGTCTTCTTCTGCACCATAGAGCCCACATTAGAGGCTAAGCATCTAGATTTGGATATTGCCTTAAAATGCCTTCATAGTGAAGACCCCAGTTTGAAAATGTAACTCGATCCTGACTCTGGACAAACTGTCCTGTGTGGTATAGGCGTTACATATTGAGATTATTCATGACCGTATCAAGATGTAGTATGGCCTATAGACCTAACTGGGGTCTCTGCAGGTTGCATACAGGGAAACCATCTTAAACTCTGTTCGTGCCACAGATACCCTCGATAGGGTGGTAGGAGACAAGCGACATTTCGTGAGAGCAGAGCTCGAAGTCCGGCCAGTGGAAGAGCCGTGTGCTGTGGCCACGATCATGTATACGGACTGTGTAGATCAAGACTTGCTGCAGGCCTCTCAGGGGGCCATTGAAAGTACCGTCCACAGAGCACGCCTCCAGGAACCTTTACTTGGATGCGCAGTCCAGGGTGTGGTGGTGACATTACACTCACTGATGATTCACGCTGGCACCTTGACAAATATGGTCATTGCTTGCATCTCACGGTGTGTACGAAAGACCCTGAAGGAAGGTGACAAGAAAGCAGGTGCTGGAGCCTCTGATGAGTCTTGAGGTCACAGTGAATAGAGATTAGTACCTCAGCCCTGTCCCAGCAGATTTGGCACAAAGTAGAGAGAACATTCAGGAAATTCAGACTCAACAAAGTTGCTCTAAGATTTGTTCCTTTAGCAGAAATTATGGGATATTTAACTGTGCTTCAAACGCTGACGTCAGGCTCAGCTACGTTTGCCTTAGAGCTGTCTACTTATCAAGCCATCAGTTCTCAAGACCAAAGTACTCTGCTCAACCAGAAAAGTGGTTTGGCCCGTGTGTTGTAGGTCCTTGAAAACGGGAAAGCTGGGGTACTTGCTGGCTTTATTCTCAGTAAGAATGCTGAGCTGGTAAATTGTGCTCTGTGTGGAAAGAACCACACCAGGGCCTGCTTGTCTCTTCTCCAGTGATAAAATAACCTGGTCAGGGTAGCTTACAAAGTGGTTTTTCTCATCACTGAGCTGAGAAAGCCCTCCTTTAATCTTCAGCACCAAGCAGAGTGTGGACCAGATGTATGGCCAGGCAATGATCTCTGAAGTCCACCTAGTGATGAACTTCCTCAGGCAAGGATACGCTGCCTTAACCTCCACAAAAAAACTACCCCTTTGGAATAAGAGTCCAGAAGTCTGTGCCTATGAAAAACAAATCTCATTCAAATATTTTAAAATTATAAAATCAAATGTAATATTTTTTTGGTTGTGAGTCTACTAATTTATAAAGCTATGTGTAAAAATTATCTTTAGAAATTCTAAGTACAGATGAAGGCACTTACTTTAATAGTAGAAGTAGAGTATTTTCTTTTCTTCTAAATTAATTATTCCATTACCTTACATCTCAAATGATATCTTACTTCCTGGTTATGTCTCGATCAACCCACCATCCCATATCTGTCCCCCCTCCCGTTTACCTGTATGAGAGTGCTCCACCACCTGAGCATAATCTTCTGCCCCACTGCTCCAGCATCCCCCTACACTCAGGCATCAAACCTCACCCAGGACAATGAGCCCCCCCCCTTCCATTGCGGTCAGGCAAGGACATCTTCTGCTACATATATATTTGGAGACTTGGATCCCTCAGGGTACACTCGTTGGTTGTTGGTCTAGACTCTGGGATAACTGGGTAGTCAGGCTAGCCTATGTTGTTCTTCCAATGGAGTTGCAATCCCTCTTCACTCCTCCATTCCTTTCCCCAGCTCCCCCACAAGGGTCTCTAAGCTCACTCTGATGGTTGGCTCCAAGCATCCACATCTGCATTGGTCAGTTACTGGTTGGACTTCCTCTGGAAATAACACAAAGGGTTCATGTCAACAAGTGCCTCTTGACCACAGCAACAGTGTTGGGTTTAGTGTCTGAAGACATGATTAGATCCCCAGGTGGAGCAGTCCCCGGTTGGTCATTCCTTCAGTCTCTGTTTCATTTTTGTCCCTGTTCTTCCTTTGGACAGGAACACTTCTAGGCTGAAAACTTTGAGATCGGTGGGTGACCCCATCCCTAGACTAGGACCTTTTCTATCTACTGGAGGTACTCTCTACAGGTTCTGTTTCCCACTTGTCTGTTTATTTTAGCTAAAGTCATTTCTTTCGTGTCTGGAACTCTTTAGTGGCTATTCCCTAATAACTCAATCTCCCTGCTACATGTTTTTGTTTTTCAATTCTTTGACCTTTGCACCTCTTATATATCCTCCAGTTGCAACACTTATTTCCTCCTCCTCCTTTTTCCTCCCCAGTACACCTCCCCCTCCACCTCCCATAATGATCCTGTTCCCCCAATGAAGGACCGAATCATCCACAATCTACTCTTTCTTCCACCTATGCTCCATATAGTCTGTGGGCTGTATCATGAGCATTGAGTCTTTTCGGGGACTAATATCCACTTATTAATGACTACATACCATGTGTTTTCGTTTTTGCCTTGGTTACCTCTCTCAGGATGATAGTTTCTAGTTCTATCCATTTGCCTAAGAATTTCATGAAATCACTGTTTTTAATCACTGCATAGTAAGTACTCCATTGTGTATATGTACCATATTTTCTGTATCTATTCCTCTGTTGAGAGACATCTGGGTTCTTTCCACCTGGTTATTATTAATAAGGCTGTTATCAACATACTACAGCATGTGTCCTTGTTGTATGTTGAAGCATCTTTTGAGTATATGCCAAGTAATGAAATAGATGGGTCCTCAGGTAGCACTATTTCCAATTTCTTTAAGAAACCAACAGACTAATTTATGGTTTTCAATCCTATCAGAAATGGAGGAGTATTCCTTTTTCTCCGGGTCCTCACCAACATGTGCTGTCACTTGTGGCTTTGACCTTAGCCATTCTGACTGGTGTGAGGTAGAATCTTGAAGTCATTTTGATTTGCATTTTCCTGAGGACTAAGGATGTTGAACATTTCTTTAGGTGCTTCTCAGTCATTTGAGATTCCTCAGTTGAGAATTCTCTATTTATCTCTGCACTTGACTTTTTAAAGGTTATTTTTTCCCCTCTGGAGTCTAACTTCTTAAGTTCTTTGTATGTTTTGGATATTAGCCTTTTACCAGAAGTAGGGTTGGTAAATGTCTTTTCCCAGTCTGTGGGCTGCCATTTTGTACTATTGACAGTGTCCTTTGTTTTACTAAAGATTTTCAATTTTAAATAGTTCCATGTATAGATTGTTGCTGTTAAAGCATAAACATTTGGTGTCCTGTTCAGGAAGTTTTCCCCTGTGACAAAGTAATGAGGCTTTTACCCACATTTTCTTCCATTAGATTCAGCATATCTAGTTTTATGTGAGGTCCTTGATCCACTTGGACTTGAGCTTTGTACACAGACATAAGAATGGATCAATTTGTCTTCTTCTACATGCATAACACCAATTGAACCAGGACCATTTGTTGAAAATGCTCTTTTTTCCCACTTTAGCTGCTTTGTCAAATTAAAAGTAACCATAGGTGTATGTGTCCATTACTAGGTCTTCAATTCTATTCTATTGATCTACTTGCATGTCTTTGTACCAATACCATTTCATTTTTATCACTATTGATCTACAGTATAGCTTGAGGTCAAGAATGTTAATACCCCCAGAAGTTCTTTATTGTTTTCACTCTTTTAAAATTTTTACTATTCCAAATAAATTTAAGACCTGATCATGGCAGACCACATCAGCCACTGATTAGGCAGCGTCTTATGACATGTAGTGGAGTGTACACCCAGCCTTGCTCAACCTCTCAGTGCCTCTGCTCAGCTGTGGGTATCAAAACTGGGCCCTTTTTGCTGTGGCTAGAACTTTGAGTGCTATATTGATTGGGTAGAGAGAGAGTGGCAACTTTGTCTTGTCCCTGATTTTCATAAGGTTGCTTTAATTTTCTCTCCATTTAGTTTGATTCTGGTTATATTTTGCTGTATATTGCTTTTATTATATGTAAGTATGCACCTTGAACTCCTGATATCTCCAAGTCTTTTAACATGAATGGGTTTTGTATTTTGCCAAAGACTTTTCTAGCATCTAATAAGATAATCATGTTTTTTTTCTGTAGTTTGTTTATTTAGTGAATTAAATTGATGTATTTTTATATATTGAACCATCCTTGCCTTTCTGGTATGAAGCCTATTTGATCATTATGAATGATTATTATTTTAATTAAACAACTATCTTTTAAAAAAAAAGCAACTCTCTTGCTCTTGTGCTTTTGCAGCCTTGCTCTCCCACCCCTACCCCTCCTCTTCCCTTCCCTCTCCCCTCTTCCTCCATGTGCTCTTTGCTGGCCTCTACTCATCTATTCCTCTCTCTCTCTCTCTCTCTCTCTCTCTCTCTCTCTCTCTCTCTCTGCCTCTACCACCCTCTTTACTCTCCCATGAACTGAATAAACTTTATTCTGTACTATAAAAAAAAGACAAATGTACAGATTTTAAGCATTTATGCATAAAAGTATGCGAATACATTTTGGCAGTAATTGATTTTTTTAAAGGTCTGATAGTATGCATTAATATCTTACTAGTTGGCGATCCAGGGACAAAGGCCTTGTGAGCAGGCATTCCAAGTAACCAGGGTGCAGAGATCACTGCCAAGTGCACGAAAAGTGTGCCCCACACCCCCGTGATTGGTACAGGGAACCAGTAACCCTTTCCCAGCTAGAGGCCTTTGAGTGCAGAATGGACGTTCAGACTATCAGCTACCAAGAACAGTGAAGATCCAGGGACACAGGCCTGGTGAAAAGGCGCTCCGACTAGCCAGGATGCATGGAGATCTCTGCCGAGTGTACAGAAAGTGCACCCCCCACGTGCTTGGTTCAGGAAACCAGTAACCCGCCATTGGGCTGTTCCTAGCCAGAGGCCTTCAGGTGCAGAACAGGCGCTCAGACCATCAGCCACCAAGAACAGCAGAGATCCTGGGACACAGGCCTGGTGATAAGGCATTCCGAGTAGCCAGGAAGCAGGAGATCCAGGGAAACAGGCCAGGTTCAAGGGAGAGGCAAGAACCAATCACTGACAACAAGACTACATATAAACACAGACAACAAGATGGCAAGAGGAAAGCGAAAGAACATACCCCAGAAAAACCAAGACAACCTGGCAACACCAGAACCCAGATCTTCCATCACAGCAAACAGCAGAATGCCAAACACTGCAAAAAAAAAAAAAAAAAAAAAAAAAAAAAAAAAAGACTCAGACCCAAAATCATACCTCAAGATGATGATAGAGATTCTTAAACAAGAACGAGAGAAATAGCATAAATAAATAAAAGCTTTTAAAGAAGAAACAAGAAAAACACTCAAAGAAATTCCTCCTGACACATAATAGTCAAAACGCCAAGTGCCCAAAGCAAAGAAAGAATACTAAAAGTAGTAAGGGAAAAAGATCATGTTACATATAAAGAAAGGCAGACCAATCAGAATCACACCCCTTCATGTTAAACATCTTAGAAAGAACAGGAATTCAAGGCCCATACCTAAACATAATAAAAGCAATATAGTTCAAACCAATAGCCAACACATAACTTAACAGTGAGAAACTTGAAACAATCCCACTAATATCAGGGACTAGACAATGCTGCCAACTCTCCCCCTACCTATTCAACATAGTACTGGAAGTCCTGTGTGAGGCAGTTAAACAGCAAAAGGAAATCAAAGGGATACAAATTGGAAAGGAAGAAATAAAAACATCACAATTTGCAGATGACATGATAGTGTACCTAAGAGACCCCAAAAATTTCACCAGAGAACTTCTACAGCTGATAAACAAGTTCAGCAAAGTGGCTGGATATAAAATTAACTCAAACAAATCAGTAACCTTCCTCTATTCAAAGGACAAACATGCGGAGAAAGAAATTAGGGAAAAGATACCCTTCACAATAGTCACAAACAATAAAAAAAACCTTGTTGTGACTCGAACTAAGCATGTGAAGGACCTGAATGAAAAGAACTTCAAATCTCTATAGAAGGATATCTAGGGATATCTCAGAAAATGGAAAGATCTCCCATGCTCATGGATTTGAAGAATCAACATTGTAAAGATGGACATCTTACCAAAAGCAATCTACAGATTCAATGCAGTCCTCATTAAAATTCCAACTCAATTCTTCATAGATTTGGAAAGAGCATTGTGCAATTTTATCTGGTATAACAAAAGACATAGAATAACAAAATCCATTCTCAACAACAAGAAAACATCTGTGGGAATCACCATCCCTGCTCTCAAGCTATATTACAAGGCAATTGTGTTAAAAATGCATGGTACTGGTACAGAGATAGGCACATGGATCAATGGAGTAGAATAAAAGATCCAGAAATGAGCCCTCACATACATGGTCACTTGATTTTTGACAAAGGAGCTGTAAACATTCAATGAAAAAGGACAGCCTCTTCAACAAATGGTGTTGGTACCAACTCAGCATGCAGAAGAATGAAAATAGAGCCTTTCTTATCTCCTTGTATAAAGCTCAAGTGCAAGTGGATCACAGCTCTCCACATTAAACCAGGTACACTGAAACTGTTTGAAGACAAAGTAGGGAAAACCTTAGAACACATAGGGACAGGATAAAAAATCCTGAACAGAACACCAATGGCTTGTGCTCTAATGTCAAATATCGACAAATGGTATTTAATGAGATTGCAAAGTTTCTGTAAGCTTAAGGACACTGTCAAGAAAAGAAAACGGCAGCCAACAGATTGGAAAAAGATCTTTACCAACCCCCCATCTGAGAAAGGCATACAAAGAACTCAAGAAGTTAGACACTAGAGAATCAAAGAACCCTATCAAAAAATGGAATACAGAACTAAACATAAAGTTCTCAATTGAGGAATATCGAATAGAGGAGGAGCATCTAAAGAAGTGCTAGACATCCTTAGCCATCAGGGAAATGAGAATCAAAACAACCCTGAGATTTCACCTCACATCTGTCATAATGTTTAAGATAAAAAATACAGATGACAGCAGATGCTGGCGAGGATGCGGAGAAATAGGAACACTTCTCTCCTGTTGGTGGGGATGTAAACTGGTACAAGCACTCTGGAAATCAGTTTGGCGGTTCCTCAGAAAATTGGACATAGTACTACTTGAATACTCAGTTATTCCACTTCTGGGCATATACTCTAGATGTGCTCCAAACTACAAGAAAGACACATGCACCACAATGTTCATAGCAGCTCTGTTTATAATAGCCAGAAGCCTAAAGGAACCCAGAAGCTATAAAGAATTCAGATGTCCTTCAGTAAGTGAATGAATACAAAATTGTGGTTTCTTTATACAATGGAGTACTACTCAGCTATCAGAAACAATGACCTTTTGAAATTCTTAAGAAAAAGGATGCATCTAGAGAATATATGAAATTCAAGAAAAAACAAAGGCTAAAAATAGTATGTGAAATCCATTATGCTTAATCTTTACACACCAAGAAAACATTCACTAATTCCAGGTTACATCTTGTTTTACATGTGCTTTATGCTCATTGTAACTAGTAAGATTTTAAGTCATTCTATCAATACTTTAAAAAAATCAAGTACTGACAAAAATGTATTCATGTTTTTATGCAAAAATGGTTTTAAAATCTGAACATTTATCTTTGTTTTTCAAAATAAAGTTGTTCAATTAAAAAATTAGAAAAAAGGAAAATAAAAAGTTTGGTAGACATTTTACTTTCTAAATGGTACTACAATTAGCACATTGGTTTGTTTCAATGAAATAATGATATACTTATGTAATATCAAGGAAGAATTATAATGAATTATTAGTAACAATTATAGGCATATAGGCTAATGATAAAAAATCAACATTATTTCTACTTTTGTCTTTATGTTACTGTAAGCTATATTTTTTCTCATATAGGCCACAGCATATAAGTCTCCAGGGAAGAAAATCCTGTATCCATGTGATATTTCTCAATTAACATGTTTTTGGAGCACCTCTTGGTCAGCAGCCTCTTGAGGTATATATAATGGTTTCTTTTCTCTTTAATGGGAGATTCCATGTGGCAGTGTATGTGAGAGGACACTGAGACCGCAAACTATGCCAAGGTGCTTTTGTTCTCATTCAGGTAAATAAATAAGTAGCAGTATACTTAACCATGATAGAACTGCTTATGGTCAGATGTTAGTTTGTGCTTAGAATAGCAGTGGACACGATTTACATTCTATAGGAATGTGTTCATGGGAACATATAGCAAAAGCAGAGAGCAGTTAGGAAAAGGAATAGGGCAACACAGGGAAACAGTCCTTAAACATCAGCTGAAGTATGGAAAAGGCCTTTGAGCTTGAATCATACTCTAAATAGCCTTGAGTAGGGAGACAATTTTATGTTATTTTCTTCTACCTTTATGCCATAATTTACCATCCTATGCTCACAGATCATGATTGAATGGATGAACTTATAGCCTATGAACTGATAACTAAGGAAAATAACAAAAATACATATAAATAAAAGAGAAACTTTGTGTTTATTTCTTCACTGGCTTTTAAACATAGGTGGGAATGAACTATTCTCCTGTGAAATATTTGGTGACTATTATGTAACACAGAACTAAATTTATCAGTATTATTCATGTACGAAATTCCATGCAGGACTGTTATAAATACCTGATCAGAAGTAAAATTTAACAAATGACCAAAAGACCTTGTGCTGAAAACAGACATTTGATGAAATATCAGTTTTGAATTTCAAAACAAGATAGTACTTAAAAATACCAAAAGTGTAATTAGTATTCTTGTTTTTATCTGTGGTTTATAGTTGGAGTTTCTACATTCATTGGTTTCTGCTCAGTGGTCTGATCAGGAAGGTTTTTAAAAAGGTGACAGTCACATAAATATTTATTTGAAAATGATATAGAGCTATTTATATCTCCCTGACTATTAAGTAGGTATAGTATGTTCTAAACCAAATTTAAGAAATTTGGACAATCTGCAATGTGAAAATACAGACATTTATTTGGCAGAGATAAAATCATAATTCAAATATTTTATGCCTAATTTACAGTAAGCTTTTCCATTTTCTTTTCCCAGTTATATACTGGATTTTCAAATTTCATAGTTCTTATGAATCTAGGTCTATACATCCATTTTATTTTTATTTTTATTTTATTATCAATCTTTTGAAGCTTAATAATAATTTTATTAGCATTAATAAGAAAAGCATCCAGTAAAGGCAAATTTTAAGTCTCAGAAGCACCCCAGGAGAGAAAGGAGGCTTTTTGTGTGTGAACACATGTGCAAGAATAAGAGAGGGGGGAATTAATTAAGCCAGCATGGAAGTCAGGCACAGGTTGGGAGTGGAACTTTAAAGAAATAGTGTGAAAGACAAAGAATCAGAGGAAGCAGACTTAAGACAATCTTAGGAGAGAACTTGAAGTATTAAAATCAAAGATTATAATTTATATTTTCTATCACTTCATAATCTTACTCAATCTTTCTTCTCTAGATCAAAAGAACCCTACTATATAATATGGTAAATATTTTCATAGAGTTATGAAGAAATAGTTCTACAGTATTGTATGTATGTGTGTTTATAATTCACATGTCTATTAATGCTCAATGAATAAATAATGTTCCTCATAGACATTGCTGCAATGAAAATGGAAAAACATTTTGACATGACAATGTTTTCTTCCGTATTTACATTCTTTAAGTGGAAATTTTTATATTATATTGTAGTTCTATTTTAATCTTTTAAATCTTTTCTCTTGTCCTTTTTCTACATTCTAATCTGCTCAATTCTCTTTTTGTATTGTGTTTTTGAAAAGTAAATATCCAGAGTCTTAAGCATATTAGATAAACATATCAATATTGTGTTGCAAATCTAGTCTTGATGTTAGTACTTGAAATGTCTCTATACACTTTAAAATGGGCATATTAGTTTACATTGTCATCAACAATTTATAAAAATATCCTCTTCATAATTAAAAATTATGAGTATGTGTTCTTGTTCCCAAGTCTATGTTCTATACTTATGGAAATCTCATGGAAACAAAGGGGTATCAATTTCTCTGAAATTTTAATTTTTCACTGCTAGAACTACTGTAAGCTGCTTGCCATAGATGTCAAAAACAAAACTAGAGTATTTTGCAAGAGATTCAAGTTGCTCTTATCTTTTGAGCCACCTCTCCAAGTCTGAATATTATTTAAAGAACATAAATTAAACATCATTACCTTTTGGATTTTTGATGAAATAAGTTTTTTATAGGTGTTAAATAGTACTTTAAAAATAATTCATACTTTTTGTTATTTATTATAATTAGAACATGTTCACATATCTGCCTCTGGTTTAGTTGTAATGTGATAGTTAAAATAGTTTTCACAACTTGGAGATCCTCCTATTCTTTTTATATAAGTATAATGTATAGTTTCTCTCATTTTCTTTTTCAGGTATCCTTACCTACAAAGTAAATGGAAGGTGTGAATCAGTCTATAGTATCAGAGATTGTGTTCGTGGGACTCACCAATACTTGGGGCATCCAACTATTCCTTTTTGTGTTCTCTTCCATATTTTATGTAGCAAGCATGACTGGAAACTCTCTAATTGTCTTCACTGTGGCATCTGATCCTCATTTACACTCTCCAATGTACTTTCTGTTGGCTAACCTCTCCTTCATTGACTTAGGTGTATCTTCTGTTATTTCCCCCAAGATGATTTACGATCTCTTTAGAAAGCACAAAGTCATCTCTTTTAGAGGTTGTGTCACTCAGATCTTCTTCATTCACTTCATTGGTGGTGTGGAGATGGTGCTGCTCATAGCCATGGCAGTGGACAGATATGTGGCCATATGTAAACCTCTTCATTACCTGATTATTATGAGCCCAAGGATGTGCATCTTGTTTTCAGTGGCCTCCTGGGTGGTTGGCTTTATGCATTCTCTGGTTCAACTGGCTTTTGTAGTAAATCTACCATTTTGTGGACCAAATGTGTTGGACAGCTTCTACTGTGACTTTCCCCGGTTCATCAAACTAGCCTGTGTAGACACATACGGACTGAAATTACTGGTCTCTGTCAACAGTGGATTCATGTCTGTGGGCTCCTTCTTCATACTGGCTATTTCCTATATTGTCATCATATTTACTGTTCAGAAACACTCTTCAAGTGGTTCCTCCAAGGCTCTGTCTACGCTTTCAGCTCATGTTATGGTGGTCATCTTATTCTTTGGTCCTGTGATTTTCATCTATACACGGCCTTCTTCTTTCATACACCTGGATAAATTTCTGTTTATATTTGATGCAGTTGTCACTCCCTTTCTGAACTCAGTGATCTATACATTCAGGAATCAAGAAATGAAAATGGCAATGATGAAAGTACTTAATCAGATAATGGGTTACAGACAAATTATTAAACACTTGCACTCTGACCAGTCTTAAATAAATATAGATGTTTATTGTTAAGAAATTTCTGAAAAAATATTTTCTTGCCTATTTTATATGCTTATGCATGGTTATATGTGTTTTTTAATATGTAGTAAAGAATAATATGTGTTATTAGACTACATGGGAGAAAATATTTTTATCTATATATCTGACAAAATATAACTAGTAACATTATATAAAGACTTGAGATATCTATAAAAATCCTAATAAAATGGGCTATAGAGCTAAATAGCAAGTTCTCAAAAGAGAAGTTACAAATGTTGGTAAATATTTTGGAGAATATGGATCTCTGAACAATCCAACTTCTAAAACAAGGCTATTCTCCAAGTAGTGGCACTTGGATACCAACCCAGCCACAAAACTGGGTTTGACCTACAATCTCTCTAACCTGCAAAGTGCTCTGGGGTAATGCTGACTCAGATCTTGTGAAAATGGCCATCCGATGACTTGTCTAACTTAAGGCCTAAACCACAAGTTGGAACTCATGCTTTTTGTTGCCTGTAGGGCCAGGAGTCACAAGAAGTGGATAGCCCACAGACCTAGAGTAGAGCTACATATGGCTGACAAAAAGGCAAAAAGGCAACAAAATATTTATTAATGATATTCTGCTATACTAATAGATTGGCATCTAGCCTAGTAATTATCAGAGAAGATCCTTTGAGCATCTGATGGAAACAGATGCAAAGACTCACAGCCCAACATTATGTTAAACACTGAGTTTCTGGAATCCTGTAAAAGATGTGGTTGAAGGATCTTAGAGCATATGCCATTGGTGTTCTCTTCAGGAATATTATCCCCATGCCTATGTGTTCCAAGCTCTTCCCCACTTTCTCTTCTATTAGTTCCGGTGTATCAGGTTTTATGTGGAGGTCTTTGATCCACTTGGACTTGAGCTTTGTACAAGGAGAGAAGAATGGATCAATGTTCATTCTTTTACATGCTAACCACCAGTTTTACCAGCACCAATTGTTGAAAATGCTGTTTGTTTTTTACTGGATTGTTTTAACTCCTTTGTCAAAGATCAAGTGACCATAGGTGTGTAGGTTCATTTCTGTGTCTTCAAATATATTCCGTTGATTTACCTGCCTGTCTCTGTACCAATACCTTTCAATTTTTATCATGCTTGCTATATAATACATCTTGAGGTTGGGGATTGTGATTCCCCCAGAAGTTCTTTTATTCTTGAGAATGTTTTTCACTATTATGGGTTTTTTAATTACAAATGAATTTGCAAATTGGTCTCTCTAACATTATTAAGAATTGAGTTAGAATTTTGATGGGAATTGCATTGAATCTGTAGATTGCTTTTGTAAAGATGGCCACTTATTCTATATCAATCCTGCTGATCCATGAGCATGGAAGGTCTTTCCATTTTCTGAGATCTTCTTTATTTATTTATTTTTCTTCAGAGTCTTGGAAGTTCTTGTCATACAGAACTTTCAATTGCTAGGTTAGAGTCACACCATGGTATTTTATATTGTTTGTGACCTTTATGAAGGGTGTCATTTTTCTAATTTCTTTTTCAGCCTGTTTTTGAGTAGAGGAAGGTTGAGTTAATTTTATATTTAGCATTTTTGCTGAAGTTGTTTATCAGGTTTAGGAGGTCTTTGGTGGACTTTATGGGATCAGTTAAGTATATTATCACATCATCTGCTTATAGTGATATTTTGACTTTTCCCTTTCAAATTTGTATACCTTTGACCTCTTTTTGTTGTCTAATTGCTATGACTAGGACTTTCAAGTACTATATTGTATAGGTAAGGAGAGGGTAGGCAATATCCAAGATACAATCCACAGAGCACATGAAGCTCAAGAAGTTTGAAGACCAAAGAGTGGATGCTTCAGTCCTTCTGAGAAGGAGGAACAAAATATTCACTAGAGGAAATACAAAGTGTGGAGAGAGACTGAAGGAAAGGTCATCCATAGAAGGCCTCACCCAGGGATCCATTCCATATACAGTCACTAAACCAGACAATATTGTGGATACCAGAAAGTGCATGCAGACAGGAGCCTGCTATAGCTCTTTCCAGAGAAGCTGTGCCAGAATCTGAGAAACACAAAGTTGGATTCTGTCAACCAACAATTAGACTGAAAACTGGGCTTCCAATGGAGGAGTTAGAGAAAGGACTGAAGGAGCTGAAGGTGATTTGAAATTTCATAGGAAGAGCAACAATATCAACCAAACCAAGTCTTTGTGAGCTTCCAAAGACTAAACAACCAAATAAAGAGTATATATACATGGAGGGACCTATGGTTCCAGCCCCATATGTAGCAGAAGATAGTCTTATCGGGCTTCAAGGATAGGAGAGGCCCTTGGGCCTGTGAGGGCTCAGTGCCCCATTGTAGGAGAATGCCAGGGCAGGGAGAATGGAGGTAGTGGGTGTGTGGTGGTTGAACACTCTTATAGATGATAGAAGTAGTGGGAAGGGATAGGTATTTTTTCAAGGAAGAAACTGGGAATGAAGATAGCATTTGAAGTATATATAAAAAAATCAAATAAAATTCATGGAAAAAATGTATCAGAGGTTGGTGGACGACTCTCAGGAAACAGGTTGTTCCTAGATACAGCAGAACTCACAGAAATTATAATTCCATGCACAATATCTGCAAAATGTCAAACTAGAAAATATCCCATCATAAAAAAGAGGAAGTGGGCACAAGGTTCCATACTCAAGAAGCTTTTGTACTTGAAAGCTTTTGGGGCATGGGGAGTCAGTTTCCATTGGGGAAGTGACACTGGATATACAACCTCACAGAAGGATGCATGCTCTGAAATATTCAACCACACAAAACACACTTCATATTATTTATGTTTTGCTGTTTGTTTGTTGTTGATGTTTATTAAAACTTTTATGCTCTTACTTTGGTTAGCTTTTAAAAGAGAGGGTAGGAATAAGAAATTGGGGAATAGGGGTTCAAAAGAGGGGCTTGGATCATCTGCCACCAAAAACAGTGGAGATCCAGGGACATAGGCCTGGTGAGAAGGCATGCTGAGTCGCCAGGGAAAGAGATATCTCTGCTAATTGCACAGAAAGTGATACCCCCCCCACGTTTGTACAGGGAACCAGTAACCCAGCATTGGGATGTTTCCAGCCTGTGGCCATAGGGTGCAGAACAGGCACTCAGGACATCCACCACAAAGAACACGCGGAGTTTCAGGGACACAGGCCAGGTACAAAAAAAAGGCAAGAACCAATCACTGACAACAAGACTACGTATAAACACAGAAAACAAGATGGCAAGTGGAAAGTGAAAGAATGTACCCCAGGGAAACCAAGACAACCTGGCAACACTAGAACCCAGATCTCCCATCAGAGCAAACAGCAGAATGCCAAACACTCCAGAAAAATAAGACTCAGACCAGAAATCACACCTCAAAATGATGATAGAGATCATTGAACAAGAATGGGAGGCAAAGCATAAAGAATTAGAAGCTTTTAAAGGGTAAAAAAGAAAAACACTCAAAGAACCCGAGGAAAACAGAATCAAAGAGATGAAGGAATGGAAGAAGGAATTTAAAACAGAAATGGACACAATAAAGAAAACACTAAGAGAGACAACCCTAGAGTTAAAATACCTAAAAAAGATATCAAGAGACACAGATGCAAGAATTTCCAACAGACTACAAGAGAAGGAACTGAATAGGACACTATAAAACTGGCAGAGTTTATATGATCCAACTGGAATTAATAGATATCTACATAACATATCATCCTAAAACAAAAGAATACACCTCCTTTGCAGTACCTCAGGGCACCTTCTCGAAAATTGACACATAATTGGTCACACAACAAACCAGAGTAGATATAAGAAGAGGGAAATACTCCTATGCATCCTTTCAGAGAGATCGCCATGGTCTAAGGCTGGTCTTTAATAACAACAAGGACAACAAAAAGCCCATATACACATGGAAACTAAACAATGCTCTATTAAATGATAGCAGGGTCAAAGAAGAAATAAAGAAAGAAATTAAGGATTTTCTAGAATCAATGAAAACAAAAACACAACATACCCAAACCTATGGGATGCAATGAAAGCAGTACTGAGAGGAAAACTCATAGCTCTGAGTGCTTCCAAAAAGAAACTGGAGAGAGCATACACCAGCAACTTGACAGCACAGTTGAAACTTCTAGAACAAAAGAAAGCAGATACACCAAAGAGGAGTAGATGGCAAGCAATAATCAAACTTAGGGCAGAAATAAACCAAATAGAAACAAAAAGAACCATACAAAGAATCAAGAAAACAAAGAGGTGGTTCTTTGAGAAAACCAACAAGATTGATAAACCCTTAGCCAGACTAACAAGGTTGATAAACTGTTACCCAGAGTAACTAGAGGGCAAAGAGAGAGTATACAAATTAACAAAATCAGAAAGGAAAGTGGAGAAATAATGACTGAAACTGAGGAAATTCAAGAAATCATCAGATCCTACTACAAAAGCCTATACTCAACAAAAATGGAAAATCTGGAGGAAATGGATAAATTCCTCCACAAATACCAAATTCTAAAGTTAAACAAGGACCAAGTAAACCATTTAAATAATCCCATAACACCTAATGAAATAGAAGCAGTCATTAAAAGCCTCCCAACCAAAAAAAGCCCAGGTCCAGACGGGTTCAGTGCAGAATTTTATCAGACATTTATTGATGACCTACTAACAATATTCTCCAAACTATTTCACAAAATATAATCAGATGGAACACTACATAACTTATTTTTTGAGACTACAATTACCCTTGTTCCTAAACCACACAAAGACCCTACAAGGAAAGAGAACTTCAGACCAATTACACTTATGAACATTGATGCAAAAATATTCAACAAAATCCTTGCAAATCGAATCCAAGAACACATCAAAATGATCATTCACCATGATCTCGTAGGCTTCATCCCTATGATGTAGGGATGGTTAAATATATGGAAATCCATCAATGTAATCTACCATATAAACAAACTCAAGGAAAATAACCACATGGTCATCTCATTAGATCCCGAGAAACTATTTGACAAAATTCAAAACTCCTTCATGTTTAGTCTTAGAAAGAACAGGAATCCCAGGCCCATACCTAAACATAATAAAAGAAATATACAGCAAACCAACTGCCAACATCATATGAAGTACTACTCAGCTATCAGAAAAAATGACTTTATGAAATTCTTAAGAAAATGGTTGCATCTACAGAATATCATTCTGAGTGAGATACCCAGTCACAAAAGAACAGACATAATATGCAGTCACTGATAACTGGATACTAACACCAGAAAGCTCTGAACACCCCAGAAACAACTCACAGACTGTGTGAAGGTCAAGAAAATAAAAAAAGAAAAGAAAAGAAAAAAGCATTATGTTAATTCGCACACCAAGAAAACTTTGACTAATTCCAGGTTACATTCTGTTTCACATGTACTTTATGCTCTTTGTAACTAGTAAGTTCTTAATGCATACTATCAAACATTAAAAAAAGGCTAAGCACTGACAAAATGTATTCATATACTTTTATGCTAAAATGCTTAATATTTGTACATTTTTCTTTGTCTTTTAATATAAAGTCTTCAATAAAAAGAAGAAATTGGGGAATGAAAAGAACATAATAAATTATATTATATGTAGTATCTAAAAATAAATCAAGGAAATGAAAAAAATTGAAATTAGTATCATCATAATTATAGCTTAACCATTATAGGCATTAAACATAGAGTTCTGCTATAATTTCTATTTCAGCAATGAGATGAAAGACCATGATCCACTAATCTTCTAGAAGAAAGTGTCTATTTGAAGATTAACTTCTTGAGTTCTTTGTACATAATGGATATTTGTCCTCTACATTTTTTTAAAAAAAACTTTACTTTAAAAAACAAAGATAAAAGAAAAAAATTTTAAAACATTTTTGCATAAATGTATACAAATATATTTTTGTCAGTGCTTGGCTTTATTTTTCTTTTTTTAAATGTTTGATACTCTGCATTAAGGTCTTACTAGTTACAATGAGTAAAAAGTACATGTAAAACAGGATGTAACTGGGAATTAGTCAACGTTTTCTTGGTGTGTAATGATTGAGTATAATGTTTATTTTTGTTTTGTTTTGTTTTCTTTTTCTTGAACTTCACTTAGTCTGTGAGTTGTTTCTGGGGCAGTCTGAGCCTCTGGGGTTAGCATCCCACTATCAGTGACTGCATATTATGTCTGTACTTTTGTGACTGGGTTATCTCACTCAGGATGATTTAATCCAGATGCAGCCATTTTCTTAAGAATTTGGTTAAGTCATTGTTTCTGGTGGCTGAGTAGTACTCCATTGTGTAAATGTACCACAATTTTTGTATCCATTCATCTACTGAGGACATCTGGGTTCTTTCCAGCTTCTGGCTATTATAAATAGAGCTGCTATGAACATTGTGGTGCATGTATCTTTGTTGTATATTGGAGTGTCTCTGGGATATATGCCCAGAAGTGGAATAGCTGGATCCTCAGGTAGTACTATGTCCAATTTTCTGAGGAATCGCTAGACTGATTTCAAGAGTGGTTGTATCAGTTTAAAACCCCACCAACAGTGGAGAAGTGTCCCACTTTCTCCACAACTTCACCAGCATCTGCTGTCTTCTGAGTTTTGGATCTAGGCCAATCTAACTGGTGTGAGGTAGAATCTCAGGGTTGTTTTGATTTGCATTTCCCTGATGGCTAAGGATGTCAAGCACTTCCTTAGATGTTTCTCAGCCATTCGATATTCCTCAATTGAGAATGCTTTGGACCCCATTTTAAAATAGGGTTGTCTGATTTTCTGGTGTCTAGCTTTTTGAGTTCTTTGTATACCTTGGATATTAGTCCTCTATGTGATGTGTAGTTGGTAATGATCTTTGCACATTCTGGTGGCTGCCGTTTTGTTTTCTTGACAATGTCCTTAGCCTTACAGAAATTTTGCAATCTTATTAAGTTCCATTTGTTAATCTTTGACTTTAGAGCTTGAGCCATTGGTGTTTTGTTCGGAAAATTTTCTCTTGTGCCTATGTGTTCTAAGTTTTTCCCTACTTTCTCATTTAATAGTTTCAGTATATCTGGTTTAATGTGGAGATCTTTGATCCACTTACACTTGAGCTTTGTACAAGGAGATAAGAAAGGATCTATATTCATTCTTCTGCATGCTGAGTGCCAGTTGTACCAACACCATTTGTTGATAGTCTGTTTTTTTTCCATTGAATGTTTACAGCTCCTTTGTCAAAAATCAGGTGACCATATACATGAGAGCTTATTTCTGGATCTTCTATTCTATTCCATTGATCCACATGCCTATTTCTGTACCAGTACCATGCAATTTTCAGCACAATTGCCTTGTAATATAGCTTGAGGTCAGGGATACTGATTCCCACAGATGTTTTCTTGTTGTTGAGACTAGATTTCACTATTCTAGTTCTTTTTTTATTCAAGATGAAATTGCACATTGATCTTTCCAACTCAATGAAGAATTGGGTTGGAATTTTGATGGGGTTTGCATTGAATCTGTAGATTGTTTTTGGTCGGATGGCCATTTTTAAAATGTTGATTCTTCCATTCCATGAGCATGGGAGATCTTTCCATTTTCTGAGATCTTCCTCGATTTCCTTCTTTAGAGATTGGAAGTTCTTGTCATACACGTCCTTCACTTGCTTAGTTAGAGTCACACCAAGGTATTTCATAGTTTTTGTGACTATTGTGAAAGGTATCTTTTCCCTAATTTCTTTCTCCACATGTTTGTCTTTTGAACATAGGAAGGCTACTGAGTTGTTTGAGTTAATTTTATATCCAGCCACTTTGCTGAACTTGTTTATCAGCTGTAGGAGTTCTCTGGTGGAATTTGTGGGGTCACTTAAGTTCACTATCATGTCATCTGCAAAGAGTAATATTTTTACTTCTTCCTCTCTGATTTGTATCCCTTTGATTTCCTTTTGTTGTCTAATTGCTCCAGCCAGGACTTCCAGTACTATGTTGAATAGGTAGGGGGAGAGTGGGCAGCCTTGTTGAGTCCCTGATTTTGGTGGGATTGCTTCAAGTTTCCTACCGTTTAGTTTGATGTTGGCTGTTGGTTTGCTGTATATTGCTTTTACTATGTTTAGCTATGGACCTTTGATTCCTGTTCTTTCCAGGACTTTTAACATGAAGGAGTGTTGAATTTTTTCAAATGCTTTCTCAGCATCGAGTGAGATGACCATGTGATTTTGTTCTTTGAGTTTGTTTATATGTTGGATTACATTGATGCATTTCCTTATATTAAGCCATCCCTACATCCCAGGAATGAAGCCTACTTGATCATTGTGAATGATCGTTTTGTTTTGTTCTTGGATTCGGTTTGCAGGGATTTTGTTGAGTATTTTTGCATCAATGTTCATAAGTGAGATTGGTCTGAATTTCTCTTTCCTTGTAGGGTCTTTGTGTGGTTTAGGAACGAGGGTTCTTGTTGCCTCAAAAAATGATTTAGGTAGTATTCTATCTGATTCTATATTTTGGAATAGTTTGGAGAGTATTAGTGTTATGTCCGCAATAAATGTCTGACAAAATTCTGCACTGACTTCATCTGGACCTGGGCTTTTTTTGTTTGGGAGGCTTTTGATTACTTCTTCTATTTCTTTAGGTGTTATGTCATTATTTATATGGTTTACCTGGTCCTGGTTTAACTTTGGGATCTTGTATCTGTCTAGGAATTCGTCCATTTCCTCCAGATTTTCCAATTTTGTGGAGTATAGGCTTTTGTAGTAGGATCTGATGATTTCTAGAATTTCCTCATTTTCAGTTGGTATGTCTCTACTTTCTGATTTTGTTAATTTGTATACTCTCTCTTTGCCCTCTAGTTAGTCTGGCTAGGGGTTTATCAATCTTGTTGATTTTCTCAAAGAACCAACTCTTGGTTTTGTTGATTCTTTCAATGGTTCTTTTTGTTTCTATTTGGTCTATTTCTGCCCTAATTTTGATTATTTCTTGCCGTCTAATCTTCTTGGGTATATCTGCTTTCTTTTGTTCTAGGGCTTTTAGCTGTGCTGTAAAGTTGCTGATGTATGCTTTGTCCAGTTTCTTTTTAAAAGTGCTCAGGACTATGAGTTTTCCTCTCAGTACTGCTTTCATTGCATTCCATAGGTTTAGGGTTTTTTTTTTTTTTTTTTTTTTTTTTTTTTTTTTTTTTTAGGAATGATGTCCAGAGTGGTTGTACCAGTTTACAACCCCAACAGGGAAGAAATGTTCCTATTTCTCTGCATCCTAACCAGCATCTGCTGTCATCTCAATTTTTGATCTTAGCTATTCTGGTTGGTGTGAGTTGGAATCTCGTGATGGTTTTAATTTGAATTTCCCTGATGTCTAATGACGTTGAGCACTTTCTTAGATGCTTTTTAGCCATTCGATTTTACTCAATTGACAACTTTTTGTTTAGCTCTTTTAATAGGGTTAAAATTCCTTTTTAATAGGGTTGTTTGATTCTCTGGTGTCTAACTCCTTGATTTCTTTGTATACCTTGGATATTAGGTCCCTATCAGATGTGGGGTTGGTAAAGAACTTTTGCTAATCTGTTGGCTGCCGTTTTCTTTTTTGACAATGTCCTTAGCCTTTCAGAAACTTTTCATTCTCATTAAGTCTTCCTGGACTATTCTTATTCAAAGACAAATATCCTACTACGAAAATATATGTATTTTCATGGGTACTGCTGTTTCAATCACAATAGATAGAAAATGGAATGAACAACAGATAAATAATTGAATAGATATAATGTGGTACATATATACAATAAAATTTTATTCAGCACAAACCAATAAACATTCTTACAATTAATATATTTGTAGAAGTTGAATTTTGTGGGGGTCAAGAATCAACTCTCTGGAGTCATTTTTCTCTTTCCACATATGGAGTCTAGGATCTAACTCAGGTCCTCATGCTTGATGTTAAGTGTTTTTACCCATTGAGTGAACTCATTGGCCTTGAATATTTCTAACCCATTGGTGATAGTTAGTTAATTTTGAGACAATATTAACCCTGTTGAAAGGAATAAATGCAATGAGTAACTTTACTGTATTCAAGTAGTTTAATGAGACCAATGAGACTCTTATTTCCCTCTATCTCCATGGTGTCTGAGTTTCAGAAATTTTGGCCACACTGACCAAAACAAACAGTTCTCTAGAGAAAGAAAAATTTTGTAAGCATGAATTCATTCAATGTTCTCACGTGATGCTGTGTTTCTTGGTCAGTGGCCTCTGGAGATATATATAATTAGCTTCATATATTCCTAATGAAAGATTTCTTGTGGTATTATGTGAGAGGACACAGGAAAACCTGACTCTGCCAAATGTTCTCATTCAGGTAAAATATACTAATGTCAATAAACTTGTCAATGCTTAACTGGATTATTCTAAGATGCAAATTTGTGGCTGGAACTGCAGTAGACATGATTCAGGTTCTAAAGTCCTCAAGGAAGCTTAGAGCAAAGTAGAGAATAGTCAGTAAAAGGAAATAAACAGCACAGGAGAAAACCTTTAACAATAATCAATGTATAGGCTATGATTTTAATTTGAAAAAGATCAAAGAGGTATATGGAAGGTTTCAGAGGCAGGAAAGGGAGGAGGAAAAGAATGTAATTTAGCAGGAGATTAGATTCTCATTTTATCTTTTCTGAGCAGAGAACAATTTATTGATGCACAAATTTCACATTAAAATGACAATGTTCTGTGGATTTTTCTCATACTATTTATATTAACCATGTGTACTGTGGTCCTAGCTAAAAGGCAGTCTGTTATTTATCTTTTCCCCATATTTTATAGACCATTTTTTAATTTTTGATTATGACATTATTACATCAATTAAATCAACTGTAATTGAGAACAAATATATTGTTTATATATGAAATTTCAAGTATTGATAAGACAATAAATATGGATATTAAAATATATTATTAAATAATAGTCAATACATTTTGGACCTTTATTTTTGGTGCTCTTTGCTAACAGGTATTCACTTTTAAATTAATTTATCAAATATAGTTTGAGATTTTTATTGTCAAGTTAATTAATGTAAAATGGTAACATGTATTGCAAAACCATATTTGGAATAATCATTAAGTGTATGATTATTATATTTGATTTAGTCTTAATGTGAGATATGAACCAATCTTTTAGTTTTTTCAGTAAACAAACAACAAACAGACAAATTAATTAAATCAAGGGTCATATATTTAATTATTCAGCCTGATATTAAACTGTCAGGAGCTAAAGTATGGCAGTAGTTTATACCATGTCCAATATTTCAAGACGAATACTCTGCAGGAATGCAAGTTTGGATACTTAATTTTGTCATGAAGTCAGTTGCTAAGGTAATATCTTGAAATGATGCAAAGTGGTAACTGATTGTTTCCTAGAATGCCAATATGTTTACACCTACCTGTTTAGGGGAGTTAGTCTTATATCCATTTAGCTCAATTAAAGGATATGATATTAATATTTATATTTTATTTTAATGTAAAACTTCGTGGTAATAAGAAACATTTCATAAACCTTGGGGTTAAATATTTTCCAGTGATGAGAATTTAAAAGTAAGAGACTTTATGCCTGAGTAGGCTCTATAGTCATTGCCATGGATATCGACATGGATAGTTGAACAATAGTGAGTAGTTTTCTACTTTGTAACTGAACTGATAATATATTACTCTTCAGATGATATTGTGAAGAATTGCCGTGCTTAGTGTTGGTTAATCTTCCATGTTATGAGGAACATTTCTGAACTGGTTTTGGTTTGAAAATAGAGGGATATTGGATTCAACATTGCTGTAATAAGACTACATGACTGGCAGCAGCTTCTCCTTGATCACAATTTCAAATTACATGAACATGATAGGAAACATTTTCTTTTCAATTTTTCATGAAGTACAATTAACAAAACTATGCTGTATGTTTATGGTATACAAGAGGTGTTTATATATGTGCACGTACGAAATATAAAGATGTAAATATATGTTAATGTGATATGATGATCAAGTCAATCTAATTAGCATACTAACCACACATACTTATTAGGAATATGACTGTAGAAGTTCTACACCTCACTAATATTCATGAGGGCACTACTCATTTTGTACAGATTGTTGCCACATTGTACAGTACATTTCTAGAAACCCATACTGTCCAATTGCATTTTCCCCCTTTGACAGAATCTTCAATTTACTCTTTCTACCCTATCCCAGTTGCTCATGGCAAACTGTCATACTCCCTGATTCTATGAATATAGAATCTTTAGAATTTACTATGAGATATTTTAGTGTTTGACTTTCTGTGTCTCTTTTCTTTCACATTGCAAAACATGTTCTATGCTTGCTCATGTTAAAAGAAAAATAGGATTTCTTTTTCTTGAAGGGGGCAAAGAATAGACTATGTGTTCAGGTGTGTGTGTGTGTGTGTGTGTGTGTGTGTGTGTGTGTGTGTGTGTGTGTGTGTGTGTGCAGTATCACAGACATATTTTTTGGAGGTCAGATAATTTCCTGGTTCCTAATCTCTCATTCTCCACTTTATTTTTCTGAGACAGGGTCTTATTCTGAACTTGCATCTAATCTGGCATCTCATAAGCTCAAATGATCTTTCTATTCCCACCTCTCACAATACTGTGTGTATGGATTCACACAGCCTCAGTAAGATTCTTTTGTGGATGTTGGTTTCTGAGCATATGTTCTCATGAATACAGTAAGCACTCTTACTAATCAAGCCATCTCTCTGGCTTGGTACACCATATTTTTCTTTTTTCTCTCTTTTAATCTTTATATTTTTTTCCCTACTTAAAACTTTACAACCTCTTCATCAATTGTGTTGTTGAAGATCAAACATAAAGCATTTCTCATTTATAGTTTTAATACATTAGGCTAACAACCCAGTCTTTGTATTTACATTTTTTAAGAACACTGAAGGGGTTGGCATCTTAAAAATATTAATTTATGTTCACATCAAGCGTTTACAACGGTATTCTCCGATAAAACTCAACTAATTTTTTAACTTTAATTTTTTTCAAGTATTTGAAATTAAACACTAAACACATTTTTTCTTTTTCTTTTCCTTTCCTGTCCTTTCCTTTCCCAATGTTACCCATTCACTTTCACTTGTTATTTGTGAAAATCGTGAGGCAATATTTTACTGCAGTGTAAAGGTATAATCTTTATTACACTGACCAAAGATGCTCAGCCCTTATTCATATATATATATATATATATATATGCAGGACTTTAATGTAATTATAATTTATGTTTTTCCCTTTTCCTCCATCAGGCAGCACTGCCAACACAAGCAATGGAAGAAGTGAATCAGTCTGTGGTGTCAGAGTTTGTGTTCCTGGGACTCACCAGCTCCTGGAGTATTCAGCTATTACTCTTTGTGTTCTCCTCCATGTTTTATGTGGCTAGCATGATGGGAAACTGCCTCATTGTGTTCACTGTGGCATCTGACCCTCACTTACACACTCCCATGTACTTTCTTTTGGCTAACCTCTCTTTCATTGACTTAGGTGTTTCTTCTGTTACTTCTCCCAAGATGATGTATGATTTATTCAGAAAACACAAAGTAATCTCCTTTTTAGGTTGTGTTACTCAAATATTTTTCATTCATGTCATTGGTGGTGTGGAGATGGTGCTGCTCATAGCCATGGCCTTTGATAGATATGTGGCCATATGTAAACCTCTTCATTACCTGACCATTATGAGCCCCAGAATGTGCATCTTGTTTTTAGTGGCTGCCTGGGTAGTTGGCTTTATGCATTCTTTGATTCAACTGGCTTTTGTGGTAAACTTACCATTCTGTGGACCAAATGTGCTGGACAGCTTCTATTGTGACCTTCCTCGGTTTATTAAACTAGCCTGCGTAGACACTTATCAGCTGGAACTTATGGTAACAGCCAACAGTGGCTTCATCTCTGTGGGCTCCTTTTTCATACTTATCATTTCCTGTATTGTCATTATAATCACTGTGCAAAAACATTCTTCAAGTGGTTCCTCTAAAGCCCTGTCTACTCTTTCAGCTCACATTTCTGTGGTATTCTTATTCTTTGGTCCTTTAATATTTTTCTATACTTGGCCATCTCCCTCCACACACCTGGATAAGTTTCTTGCAATATTTGATGCAGTCATCACTCCTTTTCTGAATCCTGTGATTTATACATTTAGAAATCAAGAAATGAAGGTAGCAATGCAGAGAGTATGCAGACAGCTAGTTAGTTATAGTAAAGCATCCTAAATAGATGTACTCCAGACTGTCTTCAAGAAATAGAGCAGCACATTGTTCATCTACCTCAGAAAAAATTTTCCATGTATGTATATATTTCATTTTCAGTTATAGAGACATATTTTTCCTCTACTAAGACAGGTACAATCTCTCCTGAAATCAGAGAACTACATGCATTTATAAACCATTGATTATAATAATCTTTAACCTACATTCCCAAGGAATGATGTTGACTTGAAGTAACTGGTGCATTAAGCCCTCTAGAACAAGGAAATTTTGCCTTCCTTTACAATTTCTTAATTTGAGTATTTCATAAACGGATATTGTATTTAAATAATTTCTACTCTATGTTTCCATACTCTAAGTTATTTCTGGCCTCTTTCATTCCTTTTGTTATTCACAATTTTCTTAGTTATTATTGTTAAAATATACCTAATAAATATACATAAATAAATAAAATAAAAATAAATAAAAATATAAAAATACCTAAAATGGACACATATGTATAATCATATACACATATATATGTGATGTACATACATATATACATATAAATCAGAAATCATGCTGAATACATTCAATGTTGCTCATATATATATATATATATATATATATATATATATATATATATATATATGGATAATATGATATCCTGGCATTGGACAAACTATCAAATTGTGAATTGTCTGCTATCTAGAAATTTCTAATTAGAATTTGGTGCACTTTTGAATCATTTTTTTTTTTGTCCCATGTAGTTTGTACAAAATACATGTTTGGAGGTTTTCAGTTGTAGAATGGGGTTCAACAGATACAAGGTGTGTATCAAGAGACTATACCAAGGAGAATAATAGATGCATATTTTTGTAGAAGATTTGAAATCAACTTTCGAATACTAACAAACAATATAAAAATCACACTTTTTCTGCTGATATGAATGACTCTATTCAAATACATTCAAATTCTAATTTTTGTTTGTACTTTTATTGATTAAGTTATTTAGTTACTTCACATCCTGATTGCAGCTACCACCAACCCCTCCCCTTACTACCCCTTCCTCTCTCCTCTATTACCCCTCAGAAATGGGAGGCCTCTGGTGGACAGAAACCAGCCTTGGCATATTAAGTAGCAGTCAGACCATGTGTATCTTCTTCTATTAAGTCTATACCAGGCAGCCCAACAACGGGAAAAGGATAAAGGCAGGAAATATAGTTAGAGATAGGCTTAGCTCTTACTATACAGTCCCCAAAGAAGTCTTATCTGGACAACTATTATGTATATGTAAGGACCTAGTTCAGTCTTATGCAGGCTCTCTGGTTGGCACTTTAATCTCTAAGTTTAACCAATAGACCCAGGTTAGTTAATTCTGTAGGATTTCTTGACCCCTCTGTCTCCTTTAATCCGTTCTTCCCCTTTCCCATAGGATTCTCCAACTACACTTAATGTTTTGTTGTGGGTTTCTGCTTCAGTTTCTAACAATTGCAGGGTGAAACCTCTTTGATGATAGTTTTTCTAGGCTTTTGACTTCAAGTATAGAAGAATATCATTAATAGTGTTAGGAATGGGCTCTCTCTCTTGATATTGGTTATTCATTGCTCCTTTCCTCAAATTCTGCTGTATATTTTCTTTGCAAATCTTGTAGGTAGGACAAAATGTGGGTCTAAAATGTAGCTAAGTTGGTATCCTAATCCTTCCATTGGAAGTCTTTCCTTATTACTGGTGATGGCTGATACAGGCTCTATACCCCCATTGTTAGGAGTCTTAGTTAGGGTCACCTTCATAGATTCCTGAGAATTTCTATGATTCGAGTGTTCTATCTTATCTGGGAAATTCTATCCCAACCTCCATTCTAGTTGTCATACACAGTATTCTCTTCCTCCATCCTCACTCTACCTGATCTCTCCTGTTATCATTCCTATCCCTTACCTAACCCAGTCCCATCCTTCTATTATCCAGTGATGTCTAATTCATTTCCCATTCTCAGTGGAATTCAAGTTTCCCCATTTGGGTGCTCATTTTATTTATTTGTTCTTGTTTTTTTGCTTTGTGTGTTTTTTAAAAAATCAATTTATTTTTTATATTGATGGAAACAGAAGCAGAGACCCACAACCAAACATTAGGCAGAGCTTGGGTAATTCTATGAAAAGGGTTGGGGAAAACTATCAGGAGGTCAAGCATTAAGGACACAACAAAAAATCCTATAAAACCAACTAATCTGGGCCAACTGAGGCTCATAGATTCCAAATAACCAACCAGAGAGCATGCATGGTACTGACACACACTTTCTGCACATATGTAACAGTGTGTATCTTGTTCTTTCTGTGGGATCCCTAAAAATAGGAACAAGGAATGTCTCTGACTCAGTTGTCTGACTTTGGATAAGTTTCTCATAACTCAAGTTTCTAAGATGTACTTGGGCTTCCACATTGTGGTCTTTCTTCTTTTTGAGCTTTATAAGGCCTGTGAGTTTTTTCTTGGGTATTCAGAGCTTTCTGGGGCTAGTATCTGCTTATCAACGAGTGCATACCATGTGTGTTATTTTGTGACTACATTACCTCACTCAGGACGACATTTTCTAGTTCCCTCCATTTGCCTAGGAATTTTGTAAAGCCATAGTTTCTAATACCTGAGTAATACTCCATACTTTCTATATCCATTCCTCTGTTGAAGGATATCTGGGTTATTTCCAGTTTCTGGCTATTATAATTAAGACTGCTATGAGCATGGTGGAGCATGTGTCCTTATTATATGTTGGAGCATCTTTGGGGTATATGCCTGGAAGTGAAATAACTGGGTCTTTACGTATTACTATGTACAATTATTTGAGGAACTGCTAGACTTATTTCGAGAGTGGTTGTACCAGATTACATCCCCACCAACAGAGGAGGAGTGTTCCTCTTTCTCTGCATCCTCACCACCAGCTGCTGTCATCTGAAGTTTTGGATCTTGGCCAATCTGACTGGTGTGAGGTGGAATCTCAGGGTTGTTTTGATTTGCATTTTCCTGATGACTTGGTATGTTGAGCATTTCTTCAGGTGTTTCTCGGCAGTTTGGTATTCTTCAATTGAGAATTCTTTGTTTAGCTCTTTACCCCATTTTTTAATAGGATTGTTTGATTCTTTTGAGTCTAACTTTTTGAGTTTTATATATATATATATATATATATATATATATATATACCTGTATATATATATATATTGAATTTTATTATATACATTTTATATATATTAGACCTATATCAGATATGGGATTGCTAAAGATCCTTTCCCAGTCTTTTGATTCCCATTTTTTTTGACAGTGTCCTTAGCCTTACAGAAACTTTGCATTCTCATGAGGTCCCATTTATTAATTCTTGATCTTAGAGTATAAGCCACTGGTGTCTGTTCAGGAAAATTTCCCCTGTGCTTATATGTTCTAAGCTTTTCACCACTTTCTCTTCTAATAGTTTCCGTGTACCTGGTTTTATGTGGAGATTTTTGATTTACTTGCACTTGAGCTTTGTACAAGGAGATAAGAATGGATCGATTTGAATTCTTCTGCCTGCTGAGTGCCTGTTAAACCCCCACTTGTTTAACAGGCTGTCCTTTTCCCATTGAATGTTTTTAGCTCCATTTTCAAAGATAAAGTGACCAAATGTGTGAGAGTTCATTTCTGGGTCTTCAATTCCCAGCTGTGGGAATATGGAACCTGAAGAGACAACCTTTCGTAGTTATACAGGGCCCTCAGTGGAGTAATGGGGACACCAACCCACCTTCAAAATTTCTGAACCAGAATTGTTCCTGTCTAAAAGAAATTCAGGGAAAATCATGGAGAACAGAACAGAGAAAAGGCAAAGTAGTGACTGCCTGAACTTGGGATCCAGCCTATGGACAGGCACCAAACCCTGACACTATTACTGATGCTTGTAGACAATAGCCTAGAATGATCATACTCTGGGAAACTCTACTAGTAGCTAAGACAGATGCCAATAATCATAGCTAAGCACTGAACTGAGGTCAGCACCCCTATAAGAAAGGTAGAAGAAAAATTGAAAGAGTTGAAGAGGATGTTAACCCCATAGGAAGCCCAACAGTTTTAACTAACCTAGACCCCTGGGAGCTCTCAGAGACTAAGCCACCAACCAAAGAGGATACACAGGCTGGTACAAAATACCTGAAAGCTCTAGAACAAAAAGAATCAAATACATAGGGGAAATGCTTGCAACTAACCTTTAGACTGAGAACATGGTCCCCAATAGAGGAGTTTGAGAAAGGACTGAACGAGCTGAAGAGGTTTGCAACTCCATAGGAGGCCAAAAATAGCAACCAACCAGACACCCATTCCCCTAAGATCCCATGGACTAAACCCCTAGCTAAAGAACACATGGTGGGACCCATGGCTTCAGCTGCATATGTAGTAGAGGATCTTTTTGTTGGGCATTAATGGAAGGTGAGGTTCTTAGTTCTGTGAAAGCTCAATGCCCCAGTGTAGGGGAATGCCAGGTTAGGGAAGCAGGAAGGAGTGGGTGGGTTGTTGGGGCATCACCCTCATAGAAGCAAGGATATGGGGGATGTAATAGGGATTTTTTTATAATAGAAATTGTGAATGGAAATAACATTTTAAATGTAAATAAAGAAAATATCCAATAAATGAATAGAAAGAAAATATAAAAGATAAACAATCTTAACCACGGACAAAACTATATAATAACCTGAATTCTCGTGCTTTGCTAGAACAATGTGGTTTTAGTCATTTCATAAAACAAACAGGCCATGTGGTTGCAGTTAATCACTCAAATACTCCTAGGTATTTGTTTAAAAAAAAACAAGAAAACAAAACAAAACAACAACAACAAAAAAATCCTTGCCCACATTAGAGGTCAGAAAGAAAACTCATCATTGACTTTCCTAGATACATATGAAACAAGACACCATACCTCAGATCAATAAAAAAATAAACCTAGAGGATCATGATTGCTCACTGGACAAAGGCCTTTACCATCAAGCCTTATGGCCTCAATTTCATCACCTGGACCCATGGGGTAGAGGAAGAGAACTGATTTTTACAAGCTGACCACTGACCCCCATAAGGGCCCTATGGCACACATAAGCACAAACATAATAATAATTGATGTTTTTAATACTTTAAGGGTATAGAGAAATGTTGTACTAAGGATACAGACAATATCTATGAAGAAACTTTCTAATCCAATAAAGAACATGTTGACAAAGCAAACAAAAACCGTGGTTTATTCACACAACGGAATTCTACTAAGCCATTAAAAACAAGGACATTATAAATTTTACAGGCAAATTGATGAAATTAGAAAGTATCATTCTGAGTGCGGAACCCAGACCCCAAAGCACATGCATGTTATGTAGTCTCTTATAAGTGGAATTAACCATAAAATGCAGGATAACCATGCTTTAATCAACAGAACCTAAGAAGACAAATAAGAAAAACCCAAGGTAGGATGATGGAATCTTTCTCAGAAGGGAAGCAAAATAGATATTGGAGGTCAATGGAATGAAAAAACCAGGAGTCACAGGGGATAGGGAGGGGAGAGGAACAGGAGGTGGGATCAGATACAAGGATAGCAAGGTAGATAGAAAGGTAAGAGCTGGTCAGCATGGGTGGAGCAATCTGGGACATGCCAGAGACCTGGATAGGTGGAAGTCCCAGGGGGTCTATGGGGGCAACTTTAGCTGAAACTGCTAGTAGTAAGTGGTATGGATCCACAAGTGACCACTTCCTCTAGCCAGGCAGGACTCCCAGTGGAGGGAAAAGGATAGTAATTCACACACTAAACCTTTGAACCAAAATCTTCCCTGCCTACAATAAGTAATGGGATAAAGACAGAGCAGAAATAAAGAGTATGGCCAACCAACGACTGCCCTAAATGTAGACCTTTCCCATGGGCAAGAAGTGATCCATGACACTATTGATGGTACTCTGTTATGCTTGCAGGCAGGAGCCTAGATTAACTGTCCTCTGAGAAGCTCCACCCAACAACCAATGGAAAGACCCACAGCTAAACCTTAGATGGAGCTTGGGGAGTCCTACAGAAGAGTAGAAGGAAGGATTGAAGAACTCAGAGGACAGGACCAAGAAAGTCACTTCACCTGAATCCTTTGGAGCTCCCAGACTGAACTACCAGCCAAGAGATGAGCAAGGGCTGCTCCTAAGACTCCTGAACATATGTGGCACATGTAACATATGAGCAGCTTAGTCTTCATGCAGTTCTCCCAAGAACTGGGGCAGGGGCTGTCCCTGAGTCTGTTGCCTGCCTGCTTGCTTGTGGATCTGGATCCGTTAAAATGGTCTGCCTTGTCTGGCCTCAGTGGGCGAGAATATACCTTGTCTGCCTAGTCTTGCATTGACTTGGTGTGCAGGGGTGGATTGGATGTGAGGTTAAGGGGAATCCTCCTTCACAAAGGAGAAGCAGAGATTGGAATGGGGCACAGAGGGGGCTGATATTGGGATGTAAAGTGAATAAATAAATTTAATTATAAATAAATAAGTTAATAAATAAACAAATAAATAAAGAGGAAAGCAAGCAAAAGGCAGAGAAAATTCCAGAATGGAGAGGGGGAGGTGGGCATAAATTCATATCTCTAGTTAAGAGCTAGTGACAATTGATTAGTGCTGGAAGGGGAAGAGTTAGTTTTGTAGATAACCTGCAGTTTGTATTTTGATGTTAATTCCACTTCCCCAAGAAGGGCTGCCTAGTCATTCTTACTCAGGTCACTTCATCTGAACCTTCCCATTTTTATTAGTAAAATAAAGGTGAGAGACAGTGATTGGGCAGGGGTCAGAGGTGAGGAGAAGGGAGAGGAAAAGGGAGGAGGGAAGGATCAAGATAGAGATCTGGAAGGATGAATTGGACCCAGGTGGACTTAATTGGCATTAGGTAGCTATAAACATTTTGAGGATTTTATAGGTCTTATATCTCATATAGAAGGACAGCTTGTATCTTTGTCCATTTGATATAATTTTACTGTTTGTGGAAGGAGAGTTTGGTATATAAATCTGCATTAAAAGCTATTGGGCCCTAAAGTCATGTTTGTACTGGGTGGGGAGGTAGTTTCCCTGGGACAAAGGCAGTTTTTTGGGCAGAGTGAGACTGCAGGGCCGATAAAGAGATAAGCAATTCCATTTTTTAAAAGAAATATTTACTGCAACAAGTTTCCTTTAAGAGTGTGACCTTGGTGGGTTGGCTACACCGCCGTGGAGGGCCGCACATGAAGCTGCATGGTCAGCACCAACTGTGCTTGGAAAGATACAAAAGGACAAGAGTACACAAGGTTGGGTAGGTAGGAAGTTGAAAGTGGATCTGGGAGGAGCTGGGGAAGAGATGAATATAATTATAATACACTAACAAAATTCTCAAAAAATTAATAATCTGGTAAAGATTAGAGAAAAGGAATAGATATTAATTCCTGATCCTATACATTTATGCTAGAGGAAGCCATAAACAAGCCAGACACTATGGAAGTTTATTTTATTTTATGAAAGAAGCTATACTGAGTGAGACCTCCTTGCGTATTCACCTGGAAGACTTGGAGATAATACATCACAAAGATACTTCTACATCAATGTTTTTTTTTTATTTGTTTGTTTTGTTTTTTGTTTTTGTAATATTGATCACAATAGCTAGGTCATAGAACAAATCTATGTGTTATACAAAAGAAGAATGGATGAGTAAAAGATGGTATATATACACAATTGAAAATTTTCAGCCATAAAAAGAAACAAAATTATGTCATTGGCAGGAAAATGAATATAACTGGAGATAATCCTATTAAGTAAATTAAGTCACTAAAACATATACCAGTTTTCTATTTTTAATGCTACAGACATCAGTAGTTTGTTGTTTTAGTTCAAACATATTCAAAATGGAAACTCAAAGAGTATACTTTCTACCTAAAACAATTAAACTAGATTCTACTAGCATATAATGGTTAATGCGTTACAAAATAAAAAATACCCATTTCCTAAAATTTGTGATTCCTAGATTTGATATGGAATATTCAAAATCATACATGTGTCTATGATAGCAAAGTGTCTAGGGAGAATAAAAAGAAATAATGAGAGAGGAAGAAGAAAGGATGAGAGAGACTGGGGGAGTATACAAGTGAACTTGATGAACATATACTATATACTTCTATGAATAATTTAAAAATACAGTGATGAAAAATAAGCACACGGCAACATACACACACAATGCTTAACATAACACCTTCTGCTCTGTCACTATGCTCCTAGTCCTTCATAGAATTAATCCTCACTTCCCTCATCCCTGGCTCGGTTTCAAGAGTTTATAAAAGTGCTAGTTCTTCCAGAAAATCTGCCTAGAGCCTCAGCAATAGACATAGTCTTTCTTCTCTGTTCCAGTCCTATAAACTGCTCATGCCTTTAGGAACGCTGTTATCTGGAACGTATTAAAATTCTGTGCTTTCATGTATGTGTTGTGGGACTTGAAGATGCTTGGACTTGAAGCACAAGAGGAGTCAATAAACTTCACGTGTAGGTATTTATTTTCAAAGAACTTACAATCCAGTGAACATTAAGAAAGTAATTTCTGCATAATGGATTTTCATTTTCTTTTTTTTTCTTGAACTTCATATAGTCTGTGAGTTGTTTCTGGGGTGTTCAGAGCTTTCTGGGGTTAGTAACCAATTATCAGTGACTGCATATTATGTCTGTTCTTTTGTGACTGGGTTATCTCACTTAAGATGATATTCTCTAGTGCTTAATCCTTACACACCAAGAAAACTTTGACAAATTCCAGGTTAGATCTTGTTTTACATGTACTTTATGCTCATCGTAACTAGTAAGATCTTAATGCACACTATCAAACCTTTAAAAAAGCCAAGTACTGACAAAAATGTATTTGTAAACTTTTATGCAAAAATGCTTAAAATATGTACAGTTATCTTTGTTTTTTAAAATAAAGTTGTTCAATTAAAAAGTATATCTAGAAAAAAAAGTAATTTCTGGATAGCAGTAGGGTAAGAGGGGGATGGGATAGGGGTTTTGCAGTGGGAAAAGAGATAAGGGATAACATTTGAAATGTAAATAGAATATCCAACTAAAAAACAAGTATGTATCTTCTGGTGTAATTTTGGAGATTATAGAATAGTTGACTATTTTGTAGTGCAAAAAAAATTAAAAATCAGTATAACTCTGAGATTCCACCTCATAACGGTCAAAATAGCTAAGATAAAAAACTCTGGTGATAGCAGATGCTGGCAAGGATTCGGAGAAAGAAGAACACTCCTCCACTGTCGGTGGGATTGCAAGCTGGTACAACCACTCTGGAAATCAGTCTGGCAGTTCCTCAGAAAATTGGTTTTAGTAATACCTGAGGTCCTAGCTGTATCACTCCTGGGTATATACCCAAAACATGCTCCAACATATAATATGGAAACATGCTTCACCATAATCATAGCAGCCTTGTTTGTAATAGTAAGAAGCTAGAAAGAACCCAGATGTCCTTCAACAGAGGCATGGATATAGGAAATGGGATACATTTATGCTGTGAATTACTATTCAGCTATTAAAAAACAATGACTTTATGATATTCTTAGGCAAATGGATAGAACTAGAAAATATCCTGAGTGAGGTAACCCAATCACAAAAGAATGCATATGAACTCACTGATAAGTGGATATTAGCCCCAAAGCACGGATTATTCAAGATACAACCCACATACCACATTAAGTTCAAGAAGTTGAAAGTTCAAAGAGTGGATGCTTCATTCCTTCTTAAAAGGGATAAAAATATTTACTGGAGGAAATACAGATACAATGTTTGGAGCAGAAACTGAAGGACAGGCCATACAGAAACTGCCCCACCTGGGGATCCATCCTATATACAGTCACCAAACCCTGAAAACATTGTTGATGCCAAGAAGTACATCATTGACAGGATTCTCCTCAATGGAGGAATTAGAAACAGGACTGAAGGAGATGAAGGGGTTCGCAACCTCACAGGAAGAACAACAATATTAACCAACCAGAACTCCCAGAGTACACATGGAGGGACCATAGTTCCAGTAGCATATGTAGCAGAGGATGGCCTTATCAGGTCTCAAGGAGAGGAGAAGTTCTTGGCCCTGTGAAGGCTTAGTACCCCAGTGTAGGAGAATGCTAGGGTGAAGAGATGGGGGTGTTGGTGGGTGGGGAACACTCTCATAAATGCAGCAGGAAGGGTGATGGGATAGTAAAATTCCACAGGGAAAACTGGGAAAGGTGTTAACATTTGAAATGTAAGTAAATAAAATATCCATTTTTTTAAAAAAAGAAAAAAAATAGTGATTGTTAAAATGTGAAGTCAATAAAGGGAGAATATGACACTATCTTGCAACACCATCATAAAATAAAAATAAAGGAGACATGGGGATTTGTATTAAAGAAAAATAATGAAATGGAAAATTTGGACTGTTCTGAATTATATGCTCTACATAGCAAGATTCACATGATCCTGATCATTTATACCTTCCTTAGATACTCTGCTTCATTTTAAGTCACCAGTGATCAAGTTCAAATTGACAGGTATAACCATCAATGGTAGTGGTCTAAGAACTTGCTATTCCAGTTTTGTTTCCTCCCCAATGACTAATTAGGAGATTTTCATTGGTTACTTTCACCAAACCAATTGGATTTCAGAGGCAATTCCCTGGGTCATATGAACAAAATTGGAAAATCTAGGTTTTTTTTTTTTTTTTTTTTTTTTTTTTTTTTTTTTTTTTTTAGCAGCACCTGGTCTAATCTCCACACTAATTGATGTCCTCTTTCATTTGATCAGCTTTTTTCTATAATAGCAATTGTGTATGCCAATACTGTTATTGGGGAATTCTCTGACTGGAAGATGCTGGTTTTTGGAGATAGGTAGGTGAAAGATTGAAGGAACATAGTAGAACAAACTGAACAACTCTCTCAATTCAGGTCCAATATGGCAGCCTAGATGCAGAATCTCATCTCTAGATATAAAGTAAAATTTAAAAAATGTTAGTTAGATTATAATGTAGAGAAGATGGTTCAGATCACAATCAGAAGAAAATAACACTGTAAATTGTGGAGAAAATCTGAGGGCAGCAGAAATTGCACCTTTCATTTAAAAAAATCTGAAGCTTTAAGTATAAATACAGATTTTTGAAGCTTAAGTTCTAAAGGGTTTTGTCAATAACTACTCTGAGAATCACAGTAGGTATATAATCTGTAGAAGCTGGAAGTCAGGACTACTTGTTTTGATTTGTTTCTATGCTCACAGACAAGTTACCTAGAAATAATTAATATATTATAGTTCTCTGGGGCTGTTTTTGAAAACCAAAGTCAAGTGGTAGACACAAAAATAGGGATATAATAACTGTAAGAAACAAGAGATATAATAACTGTGGATTGTTTTGAAACATGTATAATTTCAGAAATCTTATAATTTACACACATATAAAAATGGCTGAAATATTATTGTATGGGGAAAATCAGTCATTTTTTATGAAGGATGTTTATTGAATTTTTGTTATTTTTGATTTCCTTTTTTATTTTGGTCATCACATAAAATACATTTAAATAATATCCAGGGAAAAATCAAACCAGAATCCAGGAGGATAGGGATTGATGTTATGAAAAATGTGAATGAACGGGTAACAACTGGGATGCTTAACTCTTGATACAGATAACCAAAAATGGAGGGGAAACAGCAAAGAACTGAGAAGCAGAATTTCTGATATTGTTTGTATATTTTTTTTGGAAAAAGACACATGTACACAGGTTAAACATTTGACCTGATAAATTCATATAGGAGCAGAGAAATATGCACTATTGAAATGATAGGACACACAAATTATATTAAAAAATTAATATTCTATTCTTACATAGAATAGTTTTGTAAAAGTTAAATATTCTTCGGTGTGCACAGGGCCAGAAATTTGATTTCTCTAATTTTATAACTGAGGCAACCAATAATTCCATTTTCTTTAGCTCTGAACTTCAAATGGGTAAGAATCTTTTTTAGGAGACAAAGTTCATGTAAATTAACAATATAGAATAATTTTTAGAAATGGTATGCTAGAGAGAGGTGGGCTCTTTTTTATGGTATTTAAGTAAGAAAGTAAAGAAAGGTTATAGTCAGCAGATGACCTGGAGGACAAAAATAATTAAAATGTTATTTTAAAATAAGATCAAGGTTTTTGGAACAAAAGAGGTTCTGAAATCACTGAGCCCTCCAGGGAAAAATTCTTGTCTTTAAGTCTCAGAAGACACAAGTCCTGTGCATCTCGGTGCCTATTGATCAGTTCTTTGCCTCACTTCTTTTCTTTTTAGATTATATGTCTTAATTGTAAATGCGATTTTGGGGGGAGGGATTCTTTAATTCTTTCTTTAGTTCTATTTTTTCCATCTTCATAACTGTTACACTATCTTAGGCCCTGTACTGTTTTCTAACATGAAAATTTCAGTTGCCCAAGTACTTGCTGCTATTTCCAGATAGTATCCAGAAAAGAGAACTAATACGTACCCACAAAAGATGCATTTGTTTTTTGCTGTCTGAAACCTTTGAGCCATTATTATATTGTTTTGGATGCATAGAAAAGTTATTTTGATGGGAGAATTTTTATTCTTAGAATGACAACCTTATTTTTCTGTTATTTTACTTTTGTTTTACAGTATTAATTTTGTACATTGATAAATTTGTCCTTTGTTATAGAAAAGCCTTTGTGGTCCTGTTTAGCCATGGAATATTTCAGTATTTTTGATAGAGTTCCTTTATTATGGTTCATTAGGGCCTGATTGATTTTCAACCCTGTTGCCTCTTAGACCTCACCTGTATGACTCTCATTTCCTTCACACTTATCCTCTTTAACCTCCTTGTTGTTCTTTGGACTCTGCAGCTAAGTTCATACCTTAGAGTTCTTGCTCTTGCTGTTGTGTATCCATCAAATATCTCCCAAAATAAATTAACAATTTCCTCACCATTCATTTTCTCATGTTTCTTTTCATTTGAATGATGAACAAGAACTGTCTCATGAGTCCCATTTTAGAATCACATTCCCAATACTGCCCCATTGCTCCTTGCTTAAAATTTTCTACGTTTGAAAAACAACATTTGAAATTTGGTCTTTTAAGTCTCTCTCTCTCCCCCACTCTCTCTCCATAATTAATTAAGGCTTTAGAGCATTTAAATATTCTTTTCACTATTGTTTATGTTGCTTAGGTTTTGCACAGTTAAGAATCCCTATTTGTATAATAACAGAAATAATACTAAATCACATTTTATCATATTGTCTTCCAGGCTGACCAAAGATATCAATATTTAGAAATAGACAGTCTTACTCCAGAGCCTTTTCTTGGTTATAACACTACATTACGTCCTATATTGAATACATAAATAGTAAAGCAAAAACTTACCTATAGAAACTGTAGAGTAGTATAATAAATAATGTATAGCTATGGAAAATAAGTTTTCACAGAATAGAACATTAAGAAAAAAATATCTGTCTTTCTGCCATCCATCCATCCATCCATCCATCCATCCATCCATCCATCCATCCATTCACTCATCTCTTAGACTCTAAAATAAAAACAAGTGAAAACTAACAAGGAATATAAATCTGTAGTTTAGACCAGTGGTAGCATAAATAAAATGTCAAGAGCAAATACCAAGTTTATATAGACACATATATACATATTTTATGTGTGGCTTGAAAAATCTAGGAGATTAAATGCTTTAAAATACATTTTTCTTTTGTTTCTACTTACTAGCATGTAAAATGTTGTTTTGTTCACAATGAATGGAATGAATTTATAGATTTGAACTCTTTCAACTAAATCACTAATCAACTAAAAATCTTTGTTTTTAAGATCAACCAACATGATTAAGAAATTTACCAGATATAAAATGGGTAAATGTATGGATGAATCATGAGGAAAATGTGACAAGTTGAGGTGCTGTTTGGTTTGAATATGAAAGAATAAATGATATTTTCGAAATTACAGTATAGAGAAAGATGATTTCTTGCTTGAGCAACAAAATCAGAGCATTTCTGTGCAACAGCCATTGTCTATCCTGTATATGTGGTAAACAAGACCTTTAGTGAGAGGGTGATTCAATCAAACGCACAAACTCCGCACATCAACATCAAGTGCTCTTGCTTCTGTGTTTGATCAGGTGTGACATGTTCACCAGTCGACTGGATTTCTTACAATTGCTTGTGTTAAAGATCTACAGCAACTCTTCTTTACAGCAATGCTTTGCCATCTGTAACAAAAACACTTGTGGACAACAGAATACCATTCGAATTTTGTAAAATGCTCAGGTAATGTTTGCCTTCCACAGATAGCTTACCTTTTCATAGTGAGTATGAAGACACCAGTAATGTGAATATTCTCATTTTCCCTTTAGGTAACATTAAAGCAAACCTCTGATTTGGGCAAATGATTAGAGCAAACCATTCTGCAGTGTCTGAATTTGTGCTGTTGGGGCTCTCAAATTCCTGGGAGATCCAGGTTTTTCTTTTTTTCTTTTCTTGTCTGTTCTATGTGTCCAGTTTGACAGGAAACTTCATCATAGTTGTTACAGTCACCTCGGACCCCTACTTGCATTCACCCATGTACTTTTTATTGGCCAATCTCTCTGTTATTGATCTTATATTTTGCTCCATTGCAGCACCCAAAATGATTTGTGATCTTTTCAGAAAGCAGAAAGTCATCTCCTTTGGAGGTTGTATCAGTCAGATCTTTTTTAGTCATGCTGTTGGAGGCACTGAGATGGTACTCCTCATAGCCATGGCCTTTGACAGGTACGTGGCCATATGCAAACCTTTACGTTATCTGACCATCATGAGCCCACGGATGTGCCTGTTAATATTAGTTGCTGCTTGGATCATTGGTCTCATCCATTCATCAACCCAGTTGGCTTTTGTTATAAACTTGCCATTCTGTGGCCCTAACATACTAGACAGCTTTTATTGTGACATTCCACGACTCATCAAGCTTGCCTGCACAAATACCTATCAACTAGAGTCCATGATTACTGCCAATAGTGGGTTCATTTCCTTGATTGCGTTCTTTTTGCTCATCATTTCCTATGCTTTTCTCCTCACCACTGTCCAGAAACAGTCTTCAGGATGTTCATCCAAGGCCATTTCTACTCTGTTGGCTCATATTACAGTTGTAGTTTTGTTTTTTGGCCCTTTGATATTTTTCTATGTGTGGCCTGCTCCTTCAACACATGTAGATAAATTTTTAGCTATATTTGATGCAGTTTTGACTCCCTTTCTAAATCCAGTTATCTATACATTGAGGAACAGAGATATGAAAATTGCAATCAGGAAAGTTTTTTGTCAGCGCTTGGCTTTTAAAAATTAATGTAGATGGTTTGGTTGAGATATAAAATTCCCAAGTGAGTACTGGAACTTCATACATTAAATTCCCTTAAAAGATTTCGTGTTAGAGATTCTTTGAGTACATTAAAAAAATCACCTCCTATCAGATGAGTCTATTTTGTTTCTCTAAAGTAATAAGCAATGTTTTCCATGAAGAAAAAGAAGGTATGTCTATATAACAAATAGGAACCAAGTATCTTGTTAACTTTTTAATGCTCAAATAACTGTGCCAATAATTACTAATACATGTGTTTATAACAAAGGTGGTTTTGAAATTCATGGCTCCTTTTTCATAGTTAGGTGTTTTAAAAATATTCTTGTCAGAAATAGCTGAGACTAGTTTATGGACAATAGTCCAGATTACGGTATATAGTTACACGTTTTTCAAAAATGTCAGAAATCCATAAATTATGACATTTAGTATTATTTATCTCTTGTTAAAACACTTCTGTTCCTTACAGTTTACCTTTGGTGTATTTAACAAAGACATCGATCATCTCTATCTCCAGGTGAGGTATACTTTGTGGCTAAGCAGCCAATGAGCAGAAACTGTCTATTTAATCTACAGACTAATACTGTCCAGAAAGGGACACATTATGCAGAAGAGTCGACTGATAGTCTTTGCTAAACCAAAATTATCAGCACTTCAAGATTTCTGCATTTCAAAGATCTGTCAGGTGACCCTGGGCCAGAAAGCTTGCTCTCACATGTTCCTAACAAGAGACTGCTAGTGGAGATTTGTCTCCACAACATGTCTTGGTTCTGGAAGCTGTGTTAGGCTTCCTATGTTTTTAGATATTTAACCATTCTCAGATTTCTAACAGAGTTGAATGCTAATTCAATTTTACAGCCTACCCAAGCTAATTAACTCTGAGAAAAGAGTCATTTAGAATATTTTCAAATGGTAATAGTTGTACACAGCTTACATTTGAGAGAATTTTTTTTTTAAAAAAGTAAACAGAAAGCATGTTGTGTAGGATGATGTCATAATACAACAAGGTGGGTCCAGTCTATCACTGGATGAGAAGGAAAGGTAGGTGGGAAAAATTCCAGGAAGGAAAGAGGAGAAGGAGAAAGCACAAGGAGACACAACTGATTACACAGACACAAGGAGACTTAATGGTTAGACTTAGGCATATCTATTATGTAGTTCCTAGGGAATGGTAATTCTTATAGAGAGGACAAGGACTTCTGTTCATTTCCTGAAACTATTAATGGGCAAGAGGCTGACTAGAGGTTGGGAGTCCTGAAGAACATGGCCTCAAAATCAGGTGGTCTACAAGCCATCCAACACTGGAAGTTTCTGTTAGTGATCTCTTGAATCTGTAAGTGGGGTTAAATAAGAGGGGACTGAGATCAAGGCCAGCCTAAGCTACAATGCATCATTAGAAATAAAAAAGGATTAAAAATGTTGCTGAGCTTCCATCTCTTTGCTTTTCATAGTTTTTGTGTGCTTCAGTTATCTTTGATGCCCCCACAGCTCCTAACAGCTTGACTACACTGGATTGCAATTTGTTGCTCATTCACAAAAACTCCCTCCCTCAAGCTTTGGCTTTGCATTGCTTCCTTCAAGACTTTACATATATGTCCCACTGGGCAGATGCAAAAGTGGAAATGTCAGAATAGCTTCATTGCCTGTTGAGATGCCTTATGGAACAAAAGGTTAGACAACACAATGTCCCTCCATCTCTATGTCCTGACTATAATCTTGAGAACTGATTAACTGAGAAGCATACCACAGTGAGAATATCAGAATCTCAGCACCTGACTATGGTTTTATATATAGGAGAAAGTCATTGAAGAAGTCAGTCTGGACAGGAGTTTGGACCATTGTTTGCATCACACTGAGAAATGTCCAAAACCATTTTTTTTTTCTGAGACCTCTGATAGGAGACCAGTCCCTAGGCATTCATACGAGGTGGAATTATACAGGATCGTTGATTTATCTAGGTTGGCAAATTATTGTAAATATTATACACATTGGATCAGAGAAAAATAAATAAACAAAGGTAGTTTTGGTTCTAACAATTATATTGGTTTTAAGCTGTTCTGCTTTCAGTGTGATTCTTTATTTAATGTAAAGATATTTATTAATTTTAAAAATAGAACAAGTAGACAGTAAAGATAAACTACTGAAATATCTAAAACTATTCATGTTATAGTTATTGTTTTATTTATTTTAAAAATTTATTTTAAAATAGAAAACCCAACCATTCAAATGTCTACCCTCTTTCCCAAATTTATGTTTTTTTTCTATATTATTATTACACATATTTTAATGAATAAGTATGTACATGTAATCTGGGCAGTATTTTTCATTTGTATATGATTTTATGGGGACAACCTGATATTGGATAATCAGGTAGGATCCTCATTCTTACGAAAGACTAATCCTTCCTCATCAATCAGTAATTGTCTATAGCTCTACATTTAGTGATATAATTTTGTGAGACCTCCTCCATTCAAGTTACCATGTCAGTTGGTATTGTCATACTTGGGTCATGTTTAGACAATCAAATGGTGGAGTTTATGGATCCATTTCCTCCACAAAATATAGGAAATGCATAGCCATGGGCTCCCTGCTTCTCACTCTCTTGCAGTCATTCTGACACCACTTTATTGATGGTCCCTCACTTTTAGGGATAGGAGTTATGTTGTGGATATTTCAACTAGGAATGGATACCCCATGTTTTTGGTTCATTTTCTTTTCATTTTATTTTTTTATTTTGGTAAGTTGTGGCTTTCAGTGATGAGTTCCATCTACTGCCAAAAGAAGTTTTATGTTTGATGAGGGGTGAGAGTTATATTTGCCTGCGTCTGTAAGGATACATTTCAGTGTGCAGTTGCAGATTATTCTGGTTTTGGGAAGGGAGAGTAGAATGCTCCTCTCTAGAGTCCATAACCTAATAGTGACAGGTACCTGGCTAGGTTTACAGTAGCAGGCATGTGTTTCCACCTATTGAGTGGGACTTACCTCTAATCAGTTACCTGTTGGTTAACATCAAGATTTAAGCACCACTGTTGCACCTTTGAGAATACCTTGCTGTGCTGATATTTATATGAATCATAGATGTTACAACTATCTATAAGCATGGATAGACTATTTGTTACTCTTTCCTTTTGGCAGTCTTCATAGCACCTTCTAGCACACACACACCCACACACACCCCCACACACACACACATACACGTGAGTGTATGGTAATTTTAGAAAACAAAATGATTCTCTATAGGATTTACAAATGTTGTTATAAATGTTACTTATTCTTCTGCCCTCTTCAGTTAAAGCATACTGCTCCCGCAATTTTCTGTTTATAACATTTGTAACCTATTACCCTTTCTTGAGGTTACACAATGGTTTATTTATTACCTTTTGAATCTTACATTAATTTACCCCCAGTTTCCATAGGTGATCTTGGCCTTATAAGGGAACAGAAACAGACAACACCTTTTAAGATTGTTGATCATTTATTTGTTATAAGTCACATATCTTGATTTTATATTCTTCCATATGTTGGAGGTTATTTTGTATTTTTTATTAAATAGAACAGATGTTGGCAGATGTTCTGAAAAAGGCTAGTATGTAATTAAGTTCATCTTTGTGAATGTCAAAGTTTCTTTTATTACCTTTTCATGATATGACAAAAATATTTTATAATTTATTGGTTATGAAGAAAAGATGTAAACTATTTTAAGCACATAGTCAGTGGTATTTTTAGTAAACTCAAAATTGTATAACCATTGTCCTCAATCAATTTCAGAATACTTCTCTTATGCATGTAAGATCTCAACACCATTTACTATTAACTAAAACTTGCTCTTTTCCCACAGTCCAGGAAATCTTTGACTCTAGTTAAAAATATACTTTCATTTATAAATGTATTTTACTTCTTATTGAATTTTTTTCATGCCATATATTCTGATTATGGTTTCACCTCACCCAACTCCTTCAGCTTCTTTCCACCTCCCACAACCAAGATCCATGTGTTTTTTTTTTTTTTGGGGGGGGTGGTTAGAAAAGAAGCAACTATGTGAACGAAAAGCCATAGCAAAAATGAAAAAAAGAAACACAGTGCACACTCATACTCACACACACACACACACACACACACACACACACACACACAGACACACACACACACACACACACACACACACACACACACACACACACACACACACACACACACACACCAGAACATAAAACCACAGAATTGGAAACCATAATATACAAGCAAAAGTCCACTAAGAAAAAATTTCAAGCAAAGAAATATGAGTCACAAAGATCTACAAAAATACCACCAAGTTCATTTTGTGTTGGCCATCTGTTTCAGGGCATGAGGCCTGCCTTTAGAATGATTAATATATCCAGTAATATTCCACTGGAGAAAACTAAATTTTCTCTTGTAAGCAGATTTCAGCAGGAGCAAGATTTTTGCTTAGTTTTGGGAACATATATCCACTCCTCTCTTTATCACTGGGACCCCATTTGGCTTTAATCTGTATACACCTGTGCCTGTTGCCAAAGTCTCTATGAGTTTTTTTTTTTTAATTGAAGAACTTTACTTAAAAAAACTAAGATAAATGTACAAATTTTAAACTTTATTGCATAAAAGTATTCGAATTCATTTTTGTCATTGCTTGGCTTTTTAAATAGGTTTGATAGAGTGCATTAAGATCTTACTAGTTACAATGAGCATTAAGTAAATGTAAAACAGGATATAACCTGGAATTAGTTAAGGTTTTCTTGGTGTGTAAGGAGTAATCATAATGGTTTTTATTCTTTTCTTTTTTTCCCTATTTTTTTTCTTTAACTTCACACAGTCTGTGAGTTGTTTTTGGGGTGTTCAGAGCTTTCTGGGCTTAGTATCCAATTATCCATTTTATAATAGGGTTGTTTGATTCTCGTGTGTCTTGCTTCTTGAGTTCTTTGTATATCTTGGATATTAGGCCTCTATCTGCTGTGGGGTTGGTAAAGATCTTCTCCCACTCTGTTGGCTCCCTTTTTGTTTTCTTGACAGTGTCTTTAGCCTTACAGAAACTTTGCAATCTCATTAAGTCCCATTTGTCAAGCTTTGACCTTAGAATTCAAGCCATTGTTGTTCTGTTCAGGGCGTTTTCTCCTGTCCCTATGTGCTCTTAGGTTTTCCCTAGTTTTTCAACTAATAGTTTCAGTGTACCTGGTTTAATGTGGAGATTTTTGATCCACTTGCACTTGAGCTTTGTACAAGGAGATAAGAAAGGGTCTATTTTTATTCTTCTGCATGCTGAATGCCAGTTGGACCAACATCATTTGTTGAGTAGGCTGTTCTTTTTCCATTGAATGTTTACAGTTTCTTTGTCAAACACAGGTGGCCATATATGTGAGGGCTCATTTCTGGATCTTCTATTCTATTTCATTGATCCACATGCCTATTTCTGTACCAGTACCATGCAGTTTTTAGCACTATTGTCTTGTAATATAGCTTGAGGTCAGGGATAAAGATTCCCCCAGATGTTTTCTTGTTGTTGAGGATGGATTTCACTATTCTAGGTCTTTTGTTATTCCAAATGAAATCACACATTGTTCTTTGCAATTCAATGAAAAATTGGATTGGTATTTTGATGAGGATTGCATTGAATCTGTAGATTGCTTTTGGTAAAATGGCCATTTTTATAATGTTGATGCTTCCAGTCCATGGGTATGGGAGATCTTTTCATTTTCAGAGATCTTCCTCAATTTCCTTCTTCAGAGGTTTGAAGTTCTTGTCATACAGGTCCTTCACTTGCTTAGTAAGAGTCACACCAAGGTATTTCATATTTTTTTGACTATTGTGATGGGTATCTTTTCCCTAATTTCTTTATCCACGTGTTTGTCCTTTGAGTAGAGGAAGTCTACTGACTTGTGTGAGTTAATTTTATATTCAGTCACATTGCTGAAGTTGTTTATCAGCTGTAGGAGTATTATGTTGAATAGGTAGGGGGAGAGTGGGCAGCCTTGTTGAGTCCCTGATATTAGTGGGATTGCTTCATGTTTCCCACCGTTAAGTTTGATGTTGGCTGTTGGTTTTCTGTATATTGCTTTTATTATGTTTAAATGTGGGCCTTGGATTCCTGTTTTTTCCAAGACTTTTAGCATGAAGGGGTGTTAAATTTTGTGAAATGTTTTCTCAGCATCTAATGAGATGACCATGTGGTTTTTTTCTTTGAGTTTGTTTATATGGTGGATTACATTGATGGATTTTCATATATTCAACCATCCCTGCATCCAAGGGATGAAGCCTACTTGGTCATGGAGAATGATGGTTTTGATGTGTTCTTGGATTCAGTTTGCAAAAATTTTGTTGAGTATATTTTCATTAATATTCACAAGTGAGATTAGTCTGAAGTTTTCTTTCCTTGTAGGGTCTTTGTGTTTTAGGAACGAGGGTAATTGTAGCCTTAAAAAATGAGTTAGGTAGTTTTTCACCTGTTTCTATTTTGTGGAATAGTTTGGAAAGTATTGTTATTAGGTCATAAATAAATATCTGATATATTTCTGCACTGAACCCATCTGGACCTGGGCTTTTCTTTGGTTGGGAGACCTTTGATAACTGCTTCTATTTTTTTAGGTGCTTTGGGATTATTTAGATGGTTTAACTGATCCTGGTTTAACTTTACTATCTGGTATCTGTCTAGGAATTCATCCATTTCCTCCAGATTTTCCATCTTTGTTGAGTATAGGCTTTTGTAGTATTTTTCTTGAATTTCCTCAGTTTCAGTCATTATTTCTCCACTTTCCTTTCTGATTTTGTTAATTTGGATACTCTCTCTTTGCCCTCTAGTTAGTCTGGCTAAGGGTTTATCAATCATGTTGGTTTTCAAAAAGAACCAGCTCTTGGTTTTGTTGATTCCTGGAATGGTTCTTTTTGTTTCTATTTGGTCTATTTCTGCCCTAAGTTTGATTATTTCTTGCTGTGTACTTCTCTTGGGTGTATCTGCTTCCTTTTTTTCTAGAGCTTTCAGCTGTGCTTTCAAGTTGCTGGTGTATGCTCTCTCCAATCATTTTGGAAGCACTCAGAGCTATGAGTTTTCCTCTTAGTACTGCTTTCATTGCATCCCATAGGTTTGGGTATGTTGCGTTTTTGTTTTCATTAAATTCTAGAAAATCATCAATTTCTTTCTTCATTTCTTCTTTGACCCTGCTATCATTTAATAGAGCATTGTTTAGTTTCCATATGTATATGGGTTTTTTGTCGTCTTTGTTGTTATTAATGACCAGCCTTAGTCCATGGTGATCTGAAAGGGTGCATGGGAGTATTTTAATCTTCTTATATCTATTGAGGCTTGTTTTGTGACCAATTATGTGGTCAATTTTGGAGAAGGTGCAATGAGGTGCTGAGAAGAACATGTATTCTTTTGTTTTAGGATTGTATGTTCTGTAGATATCTATTAATTCCAGTTGGTTCATAACCTCTGCTAGTTTTACAGTGTCCTTGTTCAGTATCTGCTTCCATGATCTGTCCAATGGTGAGAGTGGGTTAGGGTTAGGGTTGGGGTTGAAAATCTACTTTATTCAATATTAGAATGGCCACTCCATCTTGCTTCTTGGGTCCATTTTCTTCGAAGGTTTTTTCCCAACCTTTTACTCTGAGATTTGTTTATGTATGCAGTCTGAAAACCTATATATTTTTATTGGGGAATTGAGTCCATATATGTTAACAGATATCAAGGAATAGTGGTTACTCTTTCATGCTACTTTTGCTTTTGGAGGTTGAATTGTGTCTGTATGTCTTTCTTCTTTTGGTTTTCTTGCTTAGGAATTTTCTTGTTTCTATTAGGATGTAGTTCCCCTCGTTGTATTGGGTTTTCCTTGTAAAATCTTTGTAGTGCTGGGTTTGTTGTTAGATATTGTGTAAATTTAGTTTTGTCTTGGAATATCTTATTCTTTTCATCTATAGTGATTGAGAGTTTTGCTGGGTATAGCAGTTTTGGCTGACACCTGTACCTATTAGGGTCTGCATGATTTCTGTCCCAGCTCTTCTAGCTTTCATAGTCTCTGTTCAAAAGTTGAGTGTAATTTTGAATGGTCTGCTTTTATATGTTACATGGCCTTTTTCTCTTACTTCTTTTAATATTTTTCTTTACTTTGGGCACTTGGCGTTTTGACTATTATGTGTAGGGTAGAATTTCTTTTCTGGTCCAACCTATTTGGAGTTCGGTAGGCTTGTTTTATGCTCATGGTCATCTCATTCTTAAGGGTAGGGAAATTTTTTTTTCTACAGTTTGGTTGATGATATTTACTGTGTCTCTTTGTTGATATTCTTTGCCCTCTTCTATTCCTATTATCCTTAGGATTTGTCTTCTAATTGTGTCCTGGATCTCTTGGACATTTTGTGTTAGGAGCTTTCGGTTTTTGCCTCTATTCTGACTGTTTTGTCTATGTTTTCAAAGTTGTCATTGACCCCCAATATTCTCTCTTCCATCTCTTGTAGTCTGTTGAAAATGCTTGCATCTGTGAGTCCTGATTTCTTTTTTTAGGTTTTCTACCTCTAGGGTTGTCTCTTTTAGTATTTTCTTTATTGTGTCCATTTCTGTTTAATTTCCTTCTTCCATTCTTTCATCACTTTGGTTATGTTTTCCTCTAGTTCTTTGAGTTCTTTGAGTGTTTTTCTTGTTTTCTCTTTAAAAGCTTCTAATTCTTTATGGCTTTCCTCCCGTTCTTGTTTAAGGATCTCTATCATCATCTTGAGGTATTATTTCGGGTCTGAATCTTCTTTTTCTGGAGTGTTTGTTATTCCGCTGTTTGCTGTGATGGGAGAGCTGGCTTCTGTTGTTGCCAGGTGGTCTTGCTTTCCCTGGGGTACGTTATTTTGGTTTCCTCTTGCCATCTTGTTGTCTGTGATTGGTTCTTCCCTCTCCCTGTACCTGGCCTGTGTCCCTGTATATCCTGATCTCCAGCTAGTTGTAACGTTTTCACACTAGGCCTGTGTCCCTGGATCTTGGCTGTTCCTGTTGCCGGATGATCTGAGTGCCCGTTCTGCACTCAAAGTCCTCAGGCTGTAAATAGCCCGCTGCTGAGTTACTGGTTCCCTGAACCAAGCTGGGGTGGGGGGTGCACTTTCTGCATGTTCAGCAGAGATCTCTCTGCATCCTGGCTAGTCAGAACTCCTTCTCACCAGGCCTATGTCCGTGGATCTGCACTATTCCTGGTGCGGCTGATCTGAGTGTCTGTTCTGCACTCAATGTCTTTTGTCTGGGAATAGCCTGATGCCAGGTCTATGAGTTTATAAAAGCTTGAAATACCCAAGATACTATTCATAGACCATATGAAGTTCAAAAATAAGGAAGACCAAAATGTGAGTGCTTCAGTCCTTCTTAGATGGAGGAAAAAAATACTTACATGAGGAAATACAGGGACAAAGAGTGGAGCAGAGACTGTCAGAAAGACAGTTCAGAGATTGCCCTACCTGGTGACCCATCCCACATGCAGCCACCAAACCCAGTCACTATTGTTGATGCCAAGAAGTGCTTGCCGAAAAGAGCCTGATATGGCTATTCTGAGAGGCTCTGCCTGAGCCTTACTCATACAGATGGAGATGCTTGCAGCTAACCATCAAAGTGAGAATGGGGACCATAGGGGAGGAGTTAAAAAAAGAATAGAAGGAGCTGAAGGGGTTTGTAACCCCACAGGAAAAACAAAAAATTCAAGCAACCAGACCCTCTCCCCACCAGAGCTCCCAGGTACTAAACCACTAACCAAAGAGTACACATGAAGGGACCCATGGCTCCAGCTGCATATGTAGCAGAGGATGACATTGTGTGGAGAAATAGGAGGAGAAACCCTTGGTCCTGTGAAATCTCATTTTTTCCAGTTTGGGGGAATGCCAGGGTGGTGAAGTTGAAGTGGGTGGGTGGAAGTGGATGAGTGGAAGTGGGTGATTGAGAGGGTAAGCATCCTCTCAGAAGCAGGGAGAGGGGAGATGGAACAGGGAGCAATGAGGAAAGGGAATAACATTTGACATGTAAATACATAAAATATCCAATAAAAATGATAATCTAAAAATGTCATTCTTGTTTTGTCTAGAATATATAATTTCTTTGGTGACAATTATCTCCCCTGGCTCTTACAGTCTTTTCTACTTCTCTTTAATTTCATTCTCCAAGCCCTGAGGGAATGAGTTTGATTAAAAACATTCTATCTAGGACTAAGTATTGTAGTTTTTCAAATCACTGATCTATGAATATAAAAGAATGTCTTCAGGAGTCATTGTATTGTTATGTTCTTTTAGCAGAACAATAATATTACATTTACCTTAGGCCAACAACCTATGTCATTTTAAGTTTTTTAGCTACCAGGAGCAGTGCCAGATATGGATTTTATCTCATGGAGTAGGTCTTAAATACAGCCAGATAATGGATGGTTTATTCTCCCAACACCTGTGCATTCAGTGTCAGCATATGCAGGCAGGTCACCTTTATAAATTGAAGCTGGGTTGGGTGTTTGCTTTCTCTTCTTTGGGAATGTGCATAGTACCTCCTAGTATCATGAATACTATTCAGTAAGGGTAAACTCTTCTTATTTATGTTCAGTAGGATATATGAGTTTTGACTTCAGCAATAAGATCTTACTATCAGTTTGTAGAAAATATCCAATACTCTGAGATGTTTGGGTATGTTCATGATGCTTTTTTTAGCCAATGACTCAACTAGATATAACCCATTTTTGGTATTGAATATTTAATTTGATATAGGTAGATATCTAGTTAGGGCATTGTTTTATTATTATTTGATAACTCCATTTATATTTTCCATATAATATATTTATATTTATTCAACTATGTATTTAAAGCTTCTGCAGTACTAGGTTTTCACACAATACATAAAATGATCCTTAGTAATTGTTGTCCCTCTAAGATTCTCCACTTAATTCCTCCTTCCTTCCCTTTCTCATTTAATCCACTTGTTTCAGTTTCTCCCTAATCTCTCTACAATTATAAATTCTATTTTCCTTCTTTGGAAATTATCTCCTTCTTCTGACTAATTTACTTTATACCTAACCTTTGTGGTTATATGAATTATATAACATGTTTACCAAAGGCTTAAAAGTTAATATCAACATATAGGAGAGTTTATAGACTGTCTTTTTTGGGGCTGGGTCACCTCACTCAGAATTTTTTTTCTAGATCCATAAATTTACCTGTTAAATTCCTGATTTGTTTTTTAAACATATATTATTTATATTTTGTCAATGTACCACATATTTATTATCCATCTGTTGATAGACATCTAGACTATTTTCCAACTTCTGGTTATTATGGGTACAGCAATAGTGAACATATTTGAGCAAGTATTTTTTTTGTTAGGATGAAGTGTCCTTTGGATATTGAGGTAGACCTAGTCCCAGATTTCCAAGGAACTGATTTCCACAGTGGCTGTACAAGTTTGCACATCCACAAGAAAATCATAAATGTACCTCTTTATCCACATCAACACCAGCATGAATGGTCATTTGCTTTATTGATCTTGGCTATTCTGTTTGTTGTAAGAAAAAAATGTCCAAATAGTTTTGGTTTGCATTTACTTAGTGACTATGGATTCTGAACAGTTCTTTGAGTGTTTTCCAGCTATTTATGTTTCATCTTTTGGAAACTCATTTTTAGTCCTGTATCACATTTTAAATTGTGCTATTTGTTTTTGTGTGTTCACTTTTTAGTTCTTTATATTTTTAGATATTAATCCTCTATAACATGAATAATTCATACAAATATTTTCACATTGTCTCTGCTGCCACTTTGAATGGTGGTGTCCTTTGCTATCTAAAAGGATTTCACTTTCATGAAGTTTCATTAATTAATTATTTGTCTTAATGCTTGTGTGTTGGAATTTTGATGAAAATTATTTTGAGTCCATTTGATAGATGACCATTTTCATTAGTTTCATCCTACCAATCCATGGCTTGGGAGATCTTTCCAGTTTCTGATGTTTTCGCAATCTCTTTCTTCAATGTCTTAACATCTTTATTAGAAAATATGAAAGCCTTGCTTGATTAAAGTTATGCTTAAATATTTTTTAATATTTTAATTTGAAGGTATTATTTCCCTCAGCCATTTTTCTGTTGTATTTATGAAGGCTAATGATTCTTGTGTGTTGATTTTTGTATCTTGTTACTTTGAAGAAAGTGTTTATCAGCTGTAGAAATTTCCTGGTAGAGCTTTTGCTGTCATTGATATATGCAGTCATATCATCTTCAGAAAAAGAAGCCTTTACTTTTCCATTTCCTATTTATACCCCTTTGAGTTCTTATTTGTCTTATTGTTATAGTGAGTATCCTAAGTTCTTTATTGAATAGGAGGAGAGTGGACAACTTTTTTATTTCTAATTTTAGAAAACATGCTTTGAGTTTTTTCCACTTAAGTTGATGTTGGATATGAGCTTAATGTAAACCTCCTTTATTATGTTGAGGTATGTCCCTTGTATCCTAAATTTCTTCAGGACTTTTATCATGAAAGGTTGCTGGATTTTCTTAAAGGTCATTTTTTTTTAATCTAATGAGATAATAATGTGTTTTGCCATCAGTCTGTTTAAATAATGAATGACATTTACCAACTTAAATTTGTTAAACCATCTTTGTATCTTTGGGATAATATCTACTTCATCATTATGGTGAATGGTCTCTGATTTGTTCTTAGACTCAGCTTGTGATTATTTTATTTACTAAAAAATTACATTTATACTTATAAGAAAGATAAGTTTGCAAAACTATGAATTTTCATGTGGTTTAGGTAAGGGGGTAATTGTATCCTCATAAAACAATTGAGAGTGTACTTTATATTTCTATTTTGTTGAGTAGTTTGAAGAATATTGGCATTAACTCTTCGTTAAAAGTCTGATAGAATTATGTGAATCCATCTGGCCCTAGGCTTGTTTTGGATGGAAGATTTTTATTTATTGTTTCTATTTCCCTATGTATTATAGTTATGTTTAAATTGATAATTTTATCTTAATTATCTGATCTTGATCTTGAACTTTAGTAGGCTGTATCTATAAAAAATTTATTCATTTCTTTTAGATTTTACAATTTGGTAAAGTACATATTTAAACAAAAAAGTATTTGTTACCACCAACCCAGCTACAATCTTCTATTATGTCATACCTGGAAAATATGCTAGGGTTATAGTGACGCAGAACTTGAGAGAGTAGCCAACTAATGTCTGATCTGATCTAAAGATGACTTAATAAGAACAAACTCACATCCAACACTGCTTGGGTAACCAAGAATCAAAGGCTAGATAGACAAGTGATACAGGGTAAAACGAAACATTACCAGTCTATAAAAAATCAGATCATTAAAATGATTCCTAATGATAGGCTTCTATATTCATAGACCAGGACTATATCTAGTCATCAACAAAGAGTCTTCCTCTGGCAGCACATGGAAACAAATGTAGTGACCCACAGCTAGACATTATGCAAAGAAAGTACGAATTAGGAGTTTCCATCAAACCCATTCCCTCAGAGCTTGGGGAATCTCTTAGAAGATGGAGCTAGAAAGATTGTAAGAGGCAGAGGGAATTGAGGACACCAGAAAAATGAGGCTACATGAATCAACTAAGCAAGGTGTATATAAGTTTATAAAGATTGAAACAGCAAGGATGTGCCTATATGGGTCTATACCAGTTTCTCTGCATATTTGTTATGGCCATTAACCTAGCATTTTCATGGGACTCCTGACTATGAGAACAAGAGGGCAGTTAACTCTTGTGGTTGCTCTTAGGACTCTTACCTCCTGTTGGGTTGCCATGTCCATCTTTTATATAAAAGTTTTTGCTTCAACATATTATATTTTATTTTGTCATAATTGGTTATTATTTCTTAGAAGTCTGTTATTTTCTAATGAAAGATAGAAAAACAATGTTTCCGGGGGGGTAGGCATAATGCTTTTGTGAATTTTGTAAATGTAATCCTTGTGTTACTCATATGCTGATTTCTATGCCCTCATACCTTGTTTTAATCTGGACACAAAATTTTAATGCTTATGTCAAGAAGCTCCTGTCGAGTTTGTTTCACCAATTTTTACCATTTATTCTCTGCCTTCATCAATAAATGATGATGCTTAATGGTTAGGAAGAAGACAGAATAGAGAAGGACTTCAGTGAGAGAAATCAAAGAGAGAAAGGAGGAAAAGTTTCTATTTAGGCCATAACAGAGGAGTTTGGAGAGAGTCTTTGGTAACACAAGTTATACCTAAAGAGCCAGACCAATAATAAAATGAAGGTATGGGAATTTGATTGGGAGCTAGTCAGATTAGTTTAGCAGACTAGTAGGCCAATACCACCTAGGTACTGCAGTGAAGATTTTAAATAAATATTGGGGTTTTCAGTGTCATTTAGGATAAAGTAATATTACTGCCAGATTAATTCAGTGTTTACACTTGTAATAAAGTCTTTCACTTTACATGGGAGAAATTGGGAAGGAACTAGAAAAAGTGAAAGAAGAAAATTTACAATCAAGATGTATTGTATAAGAGAAGAATCTGAGGGACTCAGTTACCAACTGGAGGGCCCATGAATGCAGAACAGGCTCTCAGGTCATCTGCCACCAGGAACAGCTGAGATTCAGAGACACAGGCCTGGTGAGACTGTGCTGTGAGTAGCCAGGGCGCAGAGAGGTCTGGGCCAAGTGCCCAGAAAGTGCCCCCCCATTCGTTCAGTGGAGCAGAAACTGTGCTTTAGGGACTCAGTTTCCTCCCCTAGGGCCCTTGCCTGCAGAACAAATGCTCAGGCCATCTGCCACCGATAACAGTGAAGAGTCAGGGACACAGGCCAGGTACTTGGGAGCAACGGGAACCAATCACTGACAAGAAGACCATGTATAATCACAGACAACAAGATTGCAAGAGGAAAGCAAAAGAACTTACCCAAGGGAAACCAAGACAACCTGGGAACACCAGAGCCCACCTCTCCCATCACATCAAACAGCGGAATAACAAACACTCCAGAAAAAGAAGACTCAAACCCGAAATTATACCTCAAGATGATGATAAAGATCCTTAAACAAGAACGGGAGGAAAATCATAAAGAAATAGAAGCTTTTAAAGAGGAAACAAGAAAAACACTCAAAGAAATCAAAGAACTAAAGGAAAACAGAACCAAAGAGATGAAGGAACGTAAGAAGGAATTTAAAATGATAATGGAAGAAAAAAAAACCCTAAAAGAGACAACCCTAGAGGTAGAAAACCTAAAAAAAAAATCAGGAGTCACAGATGCAAGCATATACAACAGACTACAAAAGATGGAAGAGAGAATCTCGGGGACTGAAGACAACATTGAAAACATAGACAAAACAGTCATAGAAGATACAAAAGCCAAAAAGCTCCTTACCCAAAATGTCCAGGAGATCCACAACACATTCAGAAGACCAAACCTAAGGATAATAGGAATGATTAAAAGAAAAAGTCACGTGACAGTAGATGCTGGCCAGGATGTGGAAGAAGAGGAACACTTCTCCATTGTTTGTGGGTTTGCAAGCTGGAACAACCACTCTGGAAATCACTGTGGTTTCTCAGAAAGTTGGACATAGTACTACCTGAAGTCCCAGCTATAGCACTCATGGGCATATACACAAAAGATGCTCCAACATATACAAAGGACACATGCTCCACTATTTTCATAGAAGCCTTTAATATTCATAACCTGGAAAGAACCCGAATGTCTTTCAACAGAGGGATGGATACAGAAATTGTGGTACATTTATGCAATGGGTCATTTCTCAGCTATTAAAAACATTCACTACATGAAATTCTTAACCAAATAGTTGAAACCAGAAAATATCATCCTGAATGAAGTAACCCAGCCACAAAAGCACACCAAGTATGCACCCACTGATAATCAGATACCAGCCTAAAATCCTGGAATACCCAAGAAACAATTCAAATACTATATTAAGTAAATATAAGTAAAAAATAAGGAAGACCAAAATGTGGATGTTTCAGTTCTTCTTAGAAGGAAGAACAAAATCCTCAGGGGGAAGAAATACAGGGACAAAAAATGAAAGAGAGACTGAGGGAAAGGCCATGTAGAGACTGTCTCACCTGTGGATCCATCCCATATACAGCCACCAAACCCAGTCACTATTGTTGATGCCAAAAAGTGTTTGCTGACAGGAGCCTGATATTGATGAACACTAACATACCCTTTCCTCTCTCTGCCACCTACTGACACAAATGTGACATAGCAACCACATCTGCAATGCCTTTAGATACAGAACTCTGGGTTTGTGTTTTGTTTTTTGTTTTTTGTTTTTCTGTGGGCACTTAGTGCTCTAAATTTGCTTTTTAAAACATCCTTCAGTGTTTTCCATATGTTTATTCTATGTTTTACATTCAACTCTAAAAAGCTTTTAATTTCTTTCACAACTCATGACTTGGCCTATTTTTATTCAGTATTAAGTTGGTTAGATCCCAGGAATTTGTGTACTTTCTGTTGTTCTTGATAAACAGCTTTAATCCATGGTGGTTAGATAATATGTATAGTCTTTTTTCAGTTTTATTTTATTCACTGAGCCTTAAATTTTGTCCAAATATGTGATCAATTTTGTATAAAACTCCACAAGCCTCTGAGAAGAAGATGTATTCTTTTGTGTTTAGGGAAAATGTTCTGTAAATATGTTAGGTCTATGTGATTTGTGAAGTCATTTAGTTCCAGCATGTCTTCATTTAGCTGTCTGCGTGATCTGTCTATTGTGAGACTGGGGTATTGAAATCTTCCATTATAAATATGTGAGGGTTAATATATGATTTAATAGTATTTTCTTTTTACAAACCTGGATGTTTTGTTATTTCTTGCATAAATGTAGTTCTTGGTGGATTTTTCCTGTGATAGTATAGTAATCTTTCTTATCTATGATTAGTTTTGATTTGAAATCTATTTTGACCCATCTGAAAATGGCTACACATGCTTATTGGGTATGTTTTCTTGCAATAACTTTTTTCCAGCCTTTTAACCTGAGGTGATATTTGTCCTTTATTTTTATGTGTGTTTCCTTCGTATAGCAAAACAATGAATCCTGTTTTCTAACCCTATCTTTTTTTTTAAATGACTTTATTTTACAAAACAAAGATAAATGTACAGATTTTAAACATTTTTTGCTTAAAATTATACATTTTTGTGAGTACTGTTTTTTCAGATATTAAAATAATTTTTACATAAAACTATGTGAATATATTTTTTAGTCAGTACTTGATTTTTTCAAGGGTTTGACAGTATGCATTGAAAACCTAATAGTTACCATGAGCATAAAGTATATGCAAAACAAAATGCAACATGAAAATAGGCAAAGTCTTCTTGTTTTGTAAATATATATATATATATATATATATATATATATATATATTGTTTTATTTCTTGGACTTCGTACAGTCTGTGAGTTGTTTCTGGGGGAGTGCAAGCCTCTGGAGTTAGCATCCCAATATCAGTGACTGCATATTATGTCTGTTCTTTTGTGACTGGGTTATCTCACTCAGGATGATATTCTCTAGATGCAGCCATTTTCTTAGGAATTTGGTTAAGTCATTGTTTCTGGTGGCTAAATAGTATTCTATTGTGTAAATGTACCACAATTTTTGTATCCATTCATCTTCTGAAGGACATCTGGGTTCTTTCCAGCTTCTGGCTATTATAAATAGAGCCGCTATGAACATTGTGGTGCATATATCTTTGTTGTGTATTAAAGTGTCTCTGGGATATATGCCCAGAAGTGGAATAGCTGGGTCTTCAGGTAGTACTATATCCAATTTTCTGAGGTATCGCCAGACTGATTTCCAGAGTGGTTGTATTAGTTTGCAACCCCACCAACAGTGGAGAAGTATTCCTCTTTCTCCGCAGCCTCTCCAGCATCTGCTGTCATCTGATTTTTGGGTCTTGGCCAATCTGACTGGTGTGAGGTGGAATCTCAGGGTTGTTTTGATTTGCATTTCCCTGATGGCTAAGGATGTCCAGCACTTCCTCAGATGTTTCTCGGCCATTCGGTGTTCCTCAACTGAGAACGTTTTGTTTAGCTCTGTACCCCATTTTTTAATAGGGTTATTTGATTCTCTGGTGTCTAGCTTTTTGAGTTCCTTGTATACCTTGGATATTAGGCCTCTATCTGATGTGGTGTTGGTAAAGATCTTTTCCCATTCTGTTGGTTGCCGTTTTGTTTTCTTGACGATGTCCTTAGCCTTACAGAAACTTTGCAGTCTCATTAAGTCCCATTTGTTAATCTTTGATTTTAGAGCTTGACCCATTGGTGTTTTGTTCAGGAAATTTTCTCCTGTGCCTATGTGTTCTAAGGTTTTCCCTACTTTCTTATCTAATAGTTTCAGTGTATCTGGTTTAATGTGGAGATCTTTGATCAACTTACACTTGAGCTTTGTACAAGAAGATAAGAAAGGGTCTATTTTCATTCTTTTGCATGCTGAGTGCCAGTTGGACCAGCACCATTTGTTGAATAGGCTGTCCTTTTTCCATTGAATCTTTACTGCTCCTTTGTCGAAAATCAGTTGACCATATATATGAGGGCTCATTTCTGGATCTTCTATTCTATTCCATTGATCCACATGCCTATTTCTGTAACAGTACCATGCAGTTTTCAGCACAATTGCCTTGTAATATAGCTTGAGGTCAGGGATAGTGATTCCCGCAGATGTTTTCTTGTTGTTGAGGATGGATTTAGCTATTCTAGGTCTTTTGTTATTCTATATGAAATTGCACATTGATCTTTTCAGTTCCATGAAGAACTGGGTTGGAATTTTGATGGGGATTGCTTTGAATCTGTAGATTGCTTTTGGTAGGATGGCCATTTTTAAGATGTTGATCTGTCCAATCCATGAGCATGGGAGATCTTTCCATTTTCTGAGATTCTCCTCAATTTCTTTCTTTAGAGGTTTGAAGTTCTTTTCATACAGGTCCTTCACTTGTTTAGTTACAGTCACACCAAGGTATTTCATAGTTTTTGTGACAATTGTGAAGGGTACCTTTTCTCTAATTTTCTTCTCCACTTGTTGGTCCTTTGAGTATAGGAAGGCTACTGATTTGTTCGAGTTAATTTTTTATCCAGCCACTTTGCTGAACTTGTTTATCAGCTGTAGGAGTTCTCTGGTGGAGTTTTTGGGGTCACTTAAGTACACTATCATGTTGTCGGCAAAGAATGATGTTTTTATCTCTTCCTTTCCGATTTGTATCCCCTTGATCTTCTTTTGCTGTCTAATTGCTCCAGCCAGGACTTCCAGTACTATGTTGAAAAGGTAGGGGGAGAGTGGGCAGCCTTGTCGAGTCCCTGATTTTAGTGGGATTGCTTCAATTTTCTCGCCATTAAGTTTGATGCTGGCTGTTGGTTTGCTGTATATTGCTTTTATTATGTTAAGGTATGGACCTTAAATTCCTGTTCTTTCCAGGACTTTTAACATGAAGGGGTGTTGGATTTTGTCAAATGCTTTCTCAGCATCTAGTGAGATGACCATGTGATTTTGATCTTTGAGTTTGTTTATATGGTGGATTACATTGATGGATTTCCTTATATTAAACCATCCCTGCATCCCAGGGATGAAGCCTACTTGGTCATGATGAATGATCATTTTTATGTGTTTTTGGATTCAGTTTGCAAGGATTTTGTTGAGTATTTTTGCATCAATGTTGATAAGTGAGATTGGTCTGAAGTTCTCTTTCCTTGTAGGATCTTTTTGTGGTTTAGGTACGAGGGTTATTGTAGCCTCATAAAATGAGTTAGGTAGTATTCCATCTGATTCTATCTTTTGGAATAGTTTGGAGAGTATTGGTGTTATATCGCCAGTAAATGTCTGATAAAATTCTGCACTGAACCTGTCTGGGCCTGGGCTTTTTTTGGTTGGGAGGCTTTTGATGACTTCTTCTATTTCTTTAGGTGTTATAGGGTTATTTAGATGGTGTACTTGGTCCTGGTTTAACTTTGGGATCTTGTATCTGTCTAAAAATTTGTCCATTTCCTCCAGATTTTCCAATTTTTTTGAGTATAAGTTTTTGTAGTAGGATCTGATGATTTCTTGATTTTCCTCAGTTTCAGTTGTTATGTCCTCACTTTCCTTTCTGATGTTGTTAATTTGTATACTCTCTCTTTGCCCTCTAGTTAGTCTTGCTAGGGGTTTATCAATCTTGTTGATTTTCTCAACGAACCAACTCTTGGTTTTGTTGATTTTTTCAATGGTTCTATTTGATTCTATTTGGTCTATTTCTGCCCTAATTTTGATTATTTTTTGCCGTCTACTCTTTTTGGGTTTATCTGCTTCCTTTTGTTCTAGGGCTTTTAGCTGTGCTGTCAGGTTGCTGATGTAAGCTCTCTCCAGTTTCTTTTTGGAAGCACTTAGGGCTATGAATTTTCTTCTCAGTACTGCTTTTATTGCATCCCATAGGTTTGGGTATGTTGTGTTTTCGTTTTCGTTGAATTCTAGAAAATCCTTAATTCTTTTTTTTATTTTCTTCTTTGACCCTGCTATCTTTTAACATAGCGATGTTTAGTTTCCATGTGTATTTGGGCTTTTTATTGTCTTTGTTGTTGTTAAAGTCCAGCCGTAGACCATGGTGATCTGAGACGATGCATGGGACTATTTCAATCTTCTTATATCGATTGAGGCTCGCTCTGTGTCTAATTATGTTATCAATTTTCTAGAAGTTGCCATAGGGTTCTGAGAAGAAGGTGTATTCTTTTACTTTAGGATAATATGTTCTGTATATATCTATTAATTCTAGTTGGTTCAAAGTCTCTGCTAGTTTTGCAGTGTCATTGTTCAGTTTCTGTTTCCATGATCTGTCCATTGGTGAGAGTGGGGTATTAAAGTCTCCCACTATTATTGTGTAATGTGAAATATATTTTTTGAGCTTTAGTAGGATTTCTTTTATGAATGTGGGTGCTTTTTTATTTGGAGCATATATGTTAAGGATTGAGAGTTTCTCCTGACCGGTTTCCCCTGTAATGAGTAAAAAGTGTCCTTCCTTATCTTTTTTTGATAACTTTTGGTTGGAAATTTACTTTATTCGATATTAGAATAGCCACTCCAGATTGCTTCTTGGAGCTCTTTGCTTGGAAGTTTTTTTCCCACCCTTTAACTCTGAGATAGTGTCTGTCTTTGTCTCTGAGATGAGTTTCCTGTATGCAGCAAAAGGCTGGATTTTGTTTATGTAGCCAGTCTGATAGTCTTTGTCTCTTTATTGGGAAGTTGAGACCATTTATGTTAATAGATATCAAGGAATAGTTGTTTCTGTTTCCTGCCATTATTGCCTTTGTGGGTGGAGTTGTGTCTCTGTCTTTTTCTTCTTTTAGTTTTCTTGTTTAGAAGTTTTGTTGTTTTTACTAGGCTGTATTTTCCCTCATTGTATTGGGTTTTCCACCTATAATTCGTTGTAGTGCTGGGTTTGTGGTCAGATATTGTGTAAATTTTGATTTTCTTGAAATATCTTCATCTCTCCATCGATGGTGATTGATAGTTTTGCTGGGTATAGCAGCTTGTGCTGGCACTTGTGTTCTCTTAGGGTGTGCATTATGTCTGTCCAGGCTCTTCTAGCTTTCATTGTCTCTGTTGAAAAATCGGGTGTGAGTCTGATTGGCCTGCCTTTATATGTTACCTGACCTTTTTCCCTTACTGCTTTTAGTATTCTTTCTTTGCTTTGGGCACTTGATGTTTTTACTATTATGTGTCGGTAGGTATTTCTTTTCTGGTCCAACTTATTTGGAGTTCTGAAGGCTTCTTTTATTCTTGTGGTCATCTCATTCTTGAGGGTAGGAAAGTTTTCTTCTATGATTTTGTTGAAGATATTTACTGTGCCTCTTAGTTGATACTCTTCTCCCTCTTCTATTCCTATTATCCTTAGGTTCGGTCTTCTCATTGTGTCCTGGTTTCCTGGACATTTTGGGTTAGGACCTTTTTGTTTTTTGCATCTTCTCTGGCTGTTTTGTCTATGCTTACAATGTTGTCTTCTGCCCCCGAGATTCTCTCTTTTATCTCTTGTAATCTATTGGTAATGCTTGCTTCTGTGATTTCTGATTTTTTTTTAGGTGTTCTACCTCTAGGGTTATCTCTTTTTGTGTTTTCTTTATTGTGTCAATTTTTGTTTTAAATTCCCTCTTCCATTCCTTCATCTTTTTGATTCTGTTTTCCTCTTGTTCTTTGAGATCTTTGAGTGTTTTTCTTGTTTCCTCTTTAAAAGCTTCTGAATCTTTTTGCTTTTACTCCCGTTCTTGTTTAAGTATCTCTATCAGCATCTTGAGGTATGATTTCATGTCTGTGTCTTCCTTTTCTGGAAGTTTGGAATTCCGATATTTTCTGTTATGGGAGAGCTGGGTTCTGGTGTTGCCAGGTTGTCTTGGTTTCCTTGGGATATACTCTTTCCCTTTCCTTTTGTCATTTTGTTGTCAGTGATATGTTCTTTCCTTTCCATTGTATCTGGTCTGTGTCCCTGGATCTCCACTGGTCCAGGTGGCAGATGGGTCGAGCCCTGTTTTATGCCTCAGAGTCGCCGGGTGAGAACAGAAGTTCCTAAGTTCTGGTCCTGGTCTCTGGATCGGGCAGGACAGGGCAGGTCAAGGCAGGGGGTGCACTTTCCGTGTGCACTCTGCAGAGATCCCTCCACTCCCCAGCAGCCTAGGTCTCCCACTCACCAGTTGTTTAGCCTTTATGAGCTGCCGTTCCGGGTGGCAGATGGGCCAGGCTCTGCTCTGCATCCTGAAGTCGCCACTGGGTGGAAACAGAAGTTTGAAATTTCTGTTCCTGGTCGCTGGATCGGGCAGGGCAGGGCAGGGCAAGGGAGGGGGTGCACTTTCCGTGTGCACTCTGCAGAGATCTCTCTGCTCCCTGGCAGCCCGGGTCTCCCACCCACCAGTTGCTCCTAACCCTATCTTTTTATTTAGTAATTGAGAATTTTAATACTGAGATTTATCAATGAGCAGTGTTTATTGATTTCTTATACTTTGTTGAGATGGTATTGGTTTCTCTCACCTATTTGATATAACTGATCTGGTTATTCATTTTCATGTAAAGGGTTAACTATACTCCAAAATTGAAGGTTTTTTTCTAGAGCCTTCTGTAAAGCTAGAGCTGTAGATAAATATTTCTGGAGTTTTTTTTTTCAATGGTGGAATTTTGCTTTCTGCATTTATTGTGATTGAAAGTTTTCCTGGGAATAGTAGTCTGTGCTGACATTCAGGCTTTTAGAGTCTTCATTGAAATGTTAAGTGTTATTCTAACATGTCTACTTTTACATGTTACTTGTTCTATTCCCTTATTGCTTTTAATATTTTTCTTTGTTTTGCATGTTTAGTGTTTTTATTATTATATGCCATGGGAAATTTATTTTCTAGTCTAGCCTATTTGATTTTTCTGTATATTTTTATACCTTGGGAGGCATATCATTTGTAAGTTAAAAAAAAACTTTCTTTTTTTAAAAAAATTAAAAGTTTCTTTTTATTTTTAAACTCCAGATTTTATTCCCTTCTCAGTCCACCCTACAACTGTTTCACATACAAATTCCTCACCACCCCCTTGTCTCCACAAGAATGTCCCTACCCCAGCCACCCAGCCAGACCTCTAAACTCCCTGGGGCCTCCAGTCTCTTGAGGGTTATGTGCATCTTCCCTGACTGAACCTCAACTCCACAGTTCTTTGCTGTGTATGTGTTAGGGGCCTCATATCAGCTGGTGTATGCTGCCTAGTTGGTTGGTGATCTAGTGTCTGAGAGATTTTGGGGGTCTCTCAAATTGAGACTATTGATCCTCCTACAGGGTCACCGCCTTCCTCAGCTTCTTTCAGCTTTTCTCTAAGTCAACCACAGTGTTCAGCATCTTCTATTGAATGGCTGGGTTAAAATATCTGCAATGACTTTTTCAGTTGCTTGTTGGATCTTTAGGAGGGCAGTCATGATATGTTTCTTTTTGTGAGCACTCCATAGTCTCAGTAATGGTGTCAGGTCTTGGGGCCATTGCTTGAGCTGAATCCTTCTTTGGGCCTGTCACTAGACCTTCTTTTCCTCAGGTTCTTTTCCATTTCTATCCCTGCAGTTCTTTCTGACAGGAATAAATATGGGTCAGAGTATTGACTGTGGGATAACAACCTCATCCCTCACATTATGCTCTGTCTTTCTGCTGGAGGTGGCCTCTACAAGTTCCCTCGCTCCACTGCAGGGCATTTTATATAGGGTCTCACCCTTTGAGTCCTGAGTATTTCTCACCTCTCTGGTACACAGACTTTCTTCCAAAATGTTATTGAATATAGTTTTGTGCCATTGACCTCGTTTTCTTTTTTTGTGTTAATTCCTGTTAGTTATAGAATTTGTGTATTCACAATGTCCCAGTTTTCCTAGATGTTTTATGCCTGGATTATTTTTTATATTTAACATTTTCATTGATTTAGGTATAGATTTCTTATATCTTGACCCTAATAACTAAGATTCCGTTTTCTATCTCTTGTACTCAGTTGAATACAAGATTTTTAATTTGGCTTCCTAAACATTACATTTCCAATTTTAGCTCAGTTTTCATTTTCCTTATTGATACTATTTCTAGTTTTATGTTTTGAAAAATATTTCCCTGTTTTCACATATGTTATTAATGGATTTATTAAATTTTTATGGCCCTTGAACACATTCATGGTAGCTATTCTGAAGTACTTGTCTTCTGCTTCTGCTATATTGCATTTTTCAGGGCCTACTGTAGTAGGGTTGTTAGGTTCTAGTGAAGACATCATGTTATGCACAACAAGAAAACTTTGACTATTTCCATGTTACATTTTGTTTTACATGTACTTTATGCTCATTGTAACTATTAAGTTTTCAATGCATACTATCAAACCTTGAAAAAAATCAAGTACTGACTAAAAAATATATTCATATAGTTTTATGTAAAAATTATGTTAAAATCTGAAAAAAAGTACTGACAAAAAATGTATAATTTTAAGCAAAAAATGTTTAAAATCTGTACATTTATCTTTGTTTTGTAAAATAAAGTTGTTTAAAAAAATAGAATAGACAGTGGGAAAGAGCCTTGAACACATGGATACTGAGGAAAATTTCTTGAACAGAATACCAATGCCTTGTGCTCTAAGATCTAGAACTGTCAAATGGGACCTCATAAAATTGCAAAGCACACTGTAAGGTAAAGGACACTGTCATTAGAGAAAAAAAAGGCTCACTCTCCTTAAGTCTGGGGAAACAATCTCTCAGGAGAACTACTGTGAGCATGGACACTGACAGACTATGGCTGCCTCATAGACTCACCTCTGAAAAATCTTTTCCATCCATGTTTTTCTGAAAATATAAAAGAATTTAGATTCCGGAGAGAGATTGCAACGCCACTGAAAAACAGTGTCAGCTGGCTGGACTGCCCAGAGCTCCCACAGACAGGATCACAAAGGTGAATACATGACAGATACATGTAAAAGTTTACATATGTGGCAGAAGATGACCTTGTCTGACATCAATGGGGGGAGAGGCCCTTGGTACTGTGGAAATGTGATGCCCAGTGTATGGGGATGCTGGAGAGGTGGGGCAGGAGTAGATGGAGCATCCCCCTCATACAGGCATAGGAGAGGAGAAGAGAGTGGATGGGTTGGGGACATGTGAGAGGTAACCTGAAAGGGGCATATCATTTGAGATGTAAATAAATGGAATGCTTAATAAAAATTAAAGGACAAAAAAAAATAAAATAAATCAAGTCTGTCAAAATGCTAGCCACTGCTCACAACTCTCCTCCTTTAACCAGGCAACTGTGAGCAGTTGATATCTGCAGGGGAATGGAGAGTTACTCTTTGACACTGTGACAATGGCTACTTTTCTCATGCTCCAAAAGATGACCGCACACCCTTGCACATATAAGCAACAATAAATAGATTCATTGGTTAATTAAACAAAAAAAAAATGACTTAAGGTTGGGAGAGGCATGCGTCAAAGTGAACCTTGGATAAGTTGAAAATTAGAAATTGTGGTTGGATATATTGCAAGGCACGTATGTGTAAAAATCTCAAAGAATAGAAAAGGAAAATTTGTAAAAAATGAAATAATATTCACTATACTTCTAAATAGCAAAATGTCTCCTCATAAGGGACTTACAAATATATCTCCCTCTATTAACAGTGTCTCTACTTGGCTACCATGGGAAAAACAAATATTCCTGTGGGATATTCTTCAGGTCATGTTATTTCAGTCTCCCAGAAAATCCCAGATCTCTGCAGTACTATGTGGTCACTTCCTCCTAGAGCTACAGTTAGCTTCCATACTAACAAACGCACTATTTTTTGCCTACAATAATCCTATAGAGGGTCTAGTTGATGTTTTGGGAATGATCACATCTCAATCTGTAATGAAGTTGTTTTTGTTCCTTTAGGACAAAAGGTAGGTGAAGAAGGAATAGTTACAATATCAGAGACTACAAGTTTCTCTGTTCTAAGGATGGAGTTTTTTTTCAATTTCTGGTTGTGTGATAAAAAAATTTCTTTTCAAGTATTCACTGTTATTTCTAAATAATTGTGGCAATTGCCCTTTATTGTCCTTGGAGTTTATACTTCATATTAAATGCTGTTCTCATTAATTCTTGTCTTTTAAGTCTATGTTCATTATCTTGAATTTATTTATTAATAGTTTTGTGTCATCTTATGCCTAAGCCCAGGCAACACCATTCAACTTTCTGTCATTTTATTTTCCCGTGTTCTAAATAATTTTATACTTACCTCAACCTGCACTCTTCACTATTATCTCAGAGTTTCTTAAACTGGCCTGCCATCCTAATATGGGTTATTTGCTTGAAATGATTCCTCGAATTTTAATCTTTAAATATTTTAATTGATTAAAGTGTCAGTCAGTGCCACATTTTTTTAAAACTTCTTTTTTATCTGAACATCTTGCTGCTGGTATCTCCTTGCACTGTAATTAGGCACTATATACAGTCTATAGTGTTTCTGTAATATTTCCCATACTATTTCTATTTATTGTAGTGTTAATAGTAATTGATTTTAATCATATAATACAGAATACATCCTTCACAGATACACTCTAACTAATAACTTATGTAATAAAATGTTATATTGAATAAAAACAAAGAGAACTAAGCTTGCACTTGCCTTGGCTTGGCTTCTGCATCTATTACTGACCATTAAATTCGCCTGAATTGTGTGTATGTGTGTCTTCATTTGTATATGGCTATGTCTAAAATATATTAAATGGTGGATAGATATGAGATACATATGCTCTATATACATCTCAAAAACTCCATCAGTACTTTCTTATGCTTAGAGTGGAAGTGGGGAGTAATTTGATTTCAAAGACCACTCCATTCATCTTTCTACTGCACTATACTAAAAGAACACTCTAATTTTTCTCTTGGTAGAAATGTTCATGAAAAGAGACAGAAAATTTTGAGGGGTGTTTGGATTTTAAAATTTGCATATACTGGGTCAATATGTCTGCTCTGCTATTGCAGGGTCTCTTGTTCAGCAATCTCAGGGCTTCTCAAATAAGTATGACAAATATAATTTATGGATCATTCACATGTCCACTATACCACAAAGAGCTAATTTTTGTACCCATTATCATATTGGCAATTAGACACATTGTGAGTCTAATTGAGCAAGCACTGGAAAGAGTGGTCTTTCCTTCCTTAATCTCAAAGCCAGGAGTAGTTTCTAGATAATTTGATTGGAAATTGGAATTGGATTTCATTGTTATCTGAACTTTTGGGTTTCCCCTTTGTCTGGGTATACGTCTCTCTCTCTCTCTCTCTCTCTCTCTCTCTCTCTCTCTCTCTCTCACACACACACACACACACACACACACTTTCCATAGATTCTATGACTGCTTTCCTTCCATTTTCTACCTTCTTCCTCATCCCTTTCTACCTTTTAGATTGTTGCTTAAACTTTAAAAGTTGAGTGCTATTGTGTACCTACCTAAGAACCCATGCAAGATGTATTCAATTGTTCTGTTTAGAACCCGATGCTTGAGAATAGATTGTGATTAGTATCAACTTTTGTATGAGAAAAAATGCTTGTAGAGCCCATTTGAAGACATGAAGAAAAGAAAATGAGGTATTATTAGAACTTACTGACTTTCATGCTCATTGTGAACCATGGGCAGTCAGAAATGATAATGTAGATTTTCAAGCAAAGAATCAACATATTGTTGACCAAGGTGCTTTTTATTTTATCATCATTTATTTTCCACCATAGTCCTTGTTCTTCATAAATAAATTGAATTTTCTAGATAAAATGAGTGCTTTATTTCAAACATACACCCCCCACACATATACACACATACACATTTATGTATATATATATATATATATATATATATATAATTTTTGTCCTCGTCTATCATTTGTTGTTTATTGTTTTAGATTACTGATAATATCTGTAAAATTTATGCTTTTCTAACTGATTTACTGAGCTGGGAACCTACAAATTTTAGACAGAATCCTGACTTATCACATAGTATGGTGAAGAAAAACATTGTGAATTTCTATTGCTTCTTGTCAGCATTTATTAATTTAACAAAATGTTTTACTATGATATTTCAATTGATTATCATATTGTGTACTGACTCTTTTTACCACCTCTCCTACTCTTTATTCCCCAATATTATAATATTCTTCTATACTTTAAATTTCTTCTTTTAGCTTTAAATCCTAGCTTCAAAATATGATAGAAATTGTACAATATTTCTCCTTCTATGTCTAGGTTATTTTACTCACAATGACATCCACTTTAATCAATTTTATTGAAATAAACATACAGTTGTTTTTTTTATCTTTGAGTAAAAGTCAACTGTGTATTTCTAACACATTCTATTTATGCATTAATTTGCTGATGGGCACCTAACTCAATTCCACAGGTGGTTATTGTGAATAGTGAAAAATTTACATGAACATTCAGGTCTCCTTGTAGCATGGTATTATTTTCTCTTGTGGGTACATAACCAGCAATGATATTGCTAGAGTATATAGAAGTTATAGCATTTACTTTGTGAGGAGCTTGCATACTCATTTGCGTGGTGTTTAGATTAATTTTCTTTTGGACACAGTGACTAAGGGTCCCTTTCCCTGGGCATTTTGTCAGGGTTTCGTTGTTTATTTTTCTCATGATAGCTGTTTTGGTTGTGATGCAAAAAAATTTCAATGTAGTTTTGATTTACATATCAATTATGATCGTGGATTGCTAAGCATTTTGGGAAGGTTAAAAATGTGGAGGCAGAATAGATGTTCCAATAATAAATATTTCTTAAACTTTTAAAAAATTCTGAGTTCTTTTCAAAATTATAACTGAAGAAGTGAAAATGATGTATGACAGTAACAAATATTTTTATAGTTTTATTCATAGTTATTAGTCAGTTTATATTTTGTCTAATTATTATTATACAAAACACTTTAGTTCAAATAACAAAAATTTGGTGTATATATATATGTATATGTATGTTTTAATACAGAAGACACATTTAAAATTTTGATATTTGGTTCTTTTTTCTTTCTTAATTTTCTACAGGATATTCAGTTTATAGATCAAGAATCCAGAGGCCTGGGCTCTACTTCTTAGTTCTGCTAAAGTTGTGAATATTTTGTTTATACTGTTGAGTCTTGTGTTTTTTTGTTTTAGTTTTTTTTTTTTTTTGTTTTTATTGGTTGCTTGTTTCTGTTTTCTAGCAGAAAAATAGTAAATCCATAGCAAAATGGTTCTAGGTATTAACTAGGTGATTGTATTTTTTCACTCAAAGCCTTGATTTCCTTTTATCAGTAATGTCCCTAGCCCTCTCATAAGTGCATCAGTTGTTCATATGTTTGCATCCATGTCTCCTTCTTCACAGATTCTTTATTCTGTTTATTCTTCCCATACAGGGAGCGTATGGAATTTCCTTCTTCAGGATCTCACATTTCTGAGAATAAAAGATCAGAAAATGACTTTTCACAGACTGTGGACTTTGGATTCAGGAGATGACAGCAAAGGCATTTGGTTTAATCGAACATGCAAATACTTGGCTGAGTGATCACAAACTCAACAAAACTAAAATATGGTGAAAGCTTCTGCCATGCTTGAGGCCAAGAGGTAAATTAAGAAGGTATCATCGATTTCTAAATTTGTGTCTATAGTGGAAGAGTGTCAGAAATCTGATTCTCCATCTCAGCATCTTCTAAGGCAAGACAATTTTTAGATCCAAACCCCACTATGAACTCACCTTAATTTCCACCATTTTTTCTCTCCTCAGTTTCATGCACACTCAAGAGGTGTCAGCTGCCTTCAGTACTGGATTTAGCTATATATGATTAAACCTAAGTAAAACATCTGTAGTGTTTTCATAGATTACTTGCTAATTTGCTTTTTTTAAATATAAAAATGAGTTAAAATCTTAAAGCTTTGTGCATACAACGTACCTACATCATGAAAGACATAGCAAAGATGCTGTTATAAAATACTAGACCAGTGAGCATAAAAAAAAAAAAGGAATCTGAATACTTTAAAGGGAGCAAAAAACCCAAACTAAAACAACAAACAAACAAACACATAAGGAAAGAATGGGTAAACTTAGGGCAATGATGAAGAAAGCTTCATATTTCCTCTTTTACAAAAAATAGCCATGAGAATGTTAGGAAATGTGTACAGTTAATGGGTTTGTAAATGTATTTCTCACCCAAAGTAACCAGCTAGGCATGTGCATTATTAGAAGACAGCGTGAAGTGTTACAATGTCTGTGTATTTTTCAGGTTCAGAGAAAAACCTTGCAGGACCAGATAGTAGGTTCTAGAACAATCCTCATAGTGCTATGGCCTGCAGAGGCTTGCTATAATCTGAGTGGAACTTGCAGGCAGATGAGAAAAGTTTCAGTGGTCCAGTTTGAAGTAGATTATGTTAAGAGAGACAAAACAGTGACAGAGAGCAAGGTCCCATATGATTCCAGTTTAGTCAACATATGCAGTTGTCAGATTGACAGACACAGAAAGTAGAATGTCTACTAGAAACTAGAAAAGGTCTTAGGAATCATGCTTTAGCATTGCTTCATAAACATAACATTTCAAAGTTATATGATGAAGTTTGAATATTTATTTCACAGCAATATGAGATATTCCACATTACCAAATTATGTACTCAAACTGGTCAGGATGGCAATTTTATGTCCTATTTTAAAAATCACATTAAAAAGAGAGATAACTTACAAGAACAGGGAGCGTAGTCAACATGACAAATATATAAATTCTGCCTTTGATAAAGTCATTGCTCTTCATATACTATAATAGTTCCATTTATTTAATATTAAATGATATCATATGATTTAGCCTATACCAATTCTAGTTTAAGGATTATATAGTTCTCATTTTTGGATGGAGATTCAACAATTAATTTTTAGTTTATGTTTTTCTTTAACAGTCTTTGTGTAACTTTCTTTGTGAAATATGAAAATTGTAATAAATCAAATAAATTATTTAGTATTTTATGGTAATATGTAACATTGTGGTCGTATTTACCTTTGGAGAAAATTACATTCCCCAGGCATTCTTTCTGTACTTGTAAGCAAACATAATTTCTTGCTTGCATATTCTATTTATTGGTGTAGATAATTATGAAAACTCTAGTTTTGTGTAATTTCCTCATTAATTTTAGGCTCTTAGAGGCTTCATTGATAGTTTAAAATGAATATTGAATAATGCTTTTATTATATAGTTTCATTGTATTCTTCACTATCATTAATTTCATCATTCAGAGTGTGTGATTAATTTTATAATTAAGTAGATTTGCTTATAATGTGAACCACAAATAATTAAAGTACTAAAATTCCTAATAATTATACTTTTTAATCATTTTCTTAGTTATCATAAGCGTATCTGTAACTCAGTTGGTTGAATCAATGGATGGAAAGAACCATACAGTGGTGTCTGAATTTGTGTTTCTGGGACTCACCCACTCATGGGAGATTCAGCTCCTCCTCCTTGTGCTCTCCTCTGTGCTCTACGTATTAAGCATGTCTGGAAACATCCTCATTGTATTCTCTGTGACCATTGATCCTTACTTACACTCTCCCATGTACTTCTTTCTAGCAGGTCTCTCCTTCATTGATTTAGCAGCCAGTTCTGTTGCTTCCCCCAAGATGATTTATGACTTGTTTAGAAAGTACAAAGTCATCTCCTTTGGAGGCTGTATCACTCAGATCTTTTTTATTCATTTAGTTGGTGGAGTGGAGATGGTGCTACTTGTGGCCATGGCATTTGACAGATATGTGGCCATATGTAAGCCTCTGCACTACCTGACCATTATGAACCCACGAGTGTGTGTTTTGTTTATGAGTGCTGCTTGGGGCCTGGGCATTAGCCACTCATTTTTCCAGCTGGCTTTTCTTATTGACTTACCATTCTGTGGCCCAAATGTACTGGACAGCTTTTACTGTGATCTTCCTCGACTTCTCAGATTGGCCTGTACAGACACCTACAAGTTGCAGTTCATGGTTACTATCAACAGTGGGTTCATCTGTGTTGGCTCTTTCTTGTTGCTCCTTATATCTTACATTTTCATACTGTTCAGTGTCTGGAAGCATTCTTCAGGTGGTTCATCCAAAGCCCTCTCCACTCTCTCAGCTCACATCATGGTAGTGTTTCTTTTCTTTGGCCCCACTCTGTTTATATATACATGGCCCCACCCTCATTCCCAAATAGACAAATTTCTTGGTCTTTTTGATGCAGTTCTTACTCCTTTTCTGAACCCAGTCATCTACACATTCAGAAATAAGGAGATGAAGGTAGCAATAAGGAGAGTTTTCAAAACATTATTAGCTTTTAGAAATATTTCATAAATAATATAATAACATCTTTATTTGAATGACAATGTGTCCCACGGGAGGCATTTTTGAAATGGAATCAGTGGTGTGGATAATTATGAGTCTTTTCATTTTCCTTAACTGAAGTGGAAACTTAAGGGGTTCTTGGAAAGTCAATTGTGTTGGATGGTGTGGGCCAGGATGCACATTTTGATCCAGTCCTATTTGTCCCCCTGATTTTATTTAATATAAGCAATTTCCACCCTCTAGGCACAGCCCATTCACACATTCTCTATTTTGCTCTAATTTGGTCTGTTCATATCAAGCACATAGCTAACAAGAATTCCCCATGACTAGATTTCATTGAAAAAACTAGATCAAGCCTCTGATTCCCATCTAAATCTACCAATTCTATAGAACACTTGTCAATGAAAACTACCAAGATAAAATGCTGGGCAAAGATTTTGTAAAGAGAACAATCATAAACTTTATCAAAAAATTCAAGGAATTTAAAGAATACAGGAAAAACAGATCAATGAAATTAAGAAGAAAGAATTTATGAATAAATGGCCAAATGATACCCAAGAAAACATAAGTGTAAGTCTGATGAAAATGATGAAGACAATACAGTAATTGAGAATAGAATTCAATAAGGAGATCGAAATGTTGAAGAGAACTAGCTAAAACGGAGATGAAATGAAAAAATTCCAATCCTTTCAATAAATTTGATTTGAAAACAAAACAAAGCAAAACAAAACAAAACAAAAACAAAACCCTAGAATTGTAATGAATCTGGTGTAATTCTGATAGGTCTCATTTTAGATGTTACTTGGTCTTTTTCCTTCAATACTCTTAAAATTCACATTCTTCTGTATATTTAGTGTTTTAGTCATTTAATTTAATTAATAATATTTAGTCATTAAGTACTAGGAGGATGTTCTTTTCTGCTCTATTTTGTTTGATGTTCTGAAAGCTTCTTTGACCTTCATAGGTATTTCTTTTTAGGTTAGAGAAATTTTCTCCTATAGTTTTGTTGAAGATGTTTTCTGGGCATTTCAGCTGGTCACCAAGACCAGCTCTGTCAAACAACAGGTTCTCCAGGGCAGGAGCAAGGACTGAAAAATAGTTGATTAGACAAAACTATAACATGACTCTAGCCAGTTCTGCAGCTGAGCTGAAAATTTTATTATTCAGTCCTCTTTTAAAACACTTTAATTACATGCAGAAGATACGATTATTTCTTGAGTCAAGGAACAAGCAAGCTAATAATAAAAAATCCTGTAAACATCTTTTTGGAAGCTTGGTGGGGAGACCAGAAACAAAAGGGACTTCCAAGAGACAAAGGGATTCCCATACCTTTGTCCTGAGTTTCAAATGTAAATGTTCTGCCCTGAGTTTTAATTGTAAATATTCTTAATCCATGCCAGTTTCTCCAAACCCAGGGCCCGAGTCAGATTCCTGCCCTGATTTACTACTATTTTCCTCCTGATGTCAAAATTCCCACCACCAACTGTCTGTCCAGTGGTGCCAAAAAGCTCTCCATAGTGCATTTTTAAAAATATTCCTATTTTTCTTAGGTTTGGTCTTTTCATAGTGTTCCAAATTTCCAGGATTTTTTGTGTCATGAACTTTTAAAGTTTGCATTTTTTTATATATTGATTTTTTAATCCTTTCTCAAACACGTGAGATTCTCCTTTCTTTTGTATTCTGTTGGTGATGAGTATGTCTAGTTTCTGTTCTTTTTCCTAGGTTTTCCATTTCCAGGATTACCTCAGTTTGTGCTTTCTTTATTGCTTTTATTTCACTTTTCAGGTCTTGGACAGTTTTGTTGACATTCTTCACACGTTTGATTGTATTTTCTTGTAATTTTTTTATATTTATTTGCTTCCTCTTTTAATGTTTCTACTTTTTGAATCTATATTTCTGTATTTGCTTAAGAGATTTATTCATGTCTCCTTAAAGGTCTTTATCATCTTTTAAAAATGGAATTAAGATCCCCATCTTGTGCTTCAGTTTCATTAGAAATTCAGAGTTTGTTGAAGCATGATAGCTGGGCTCTGGTGATGCCCTATTGCCCTGGGTCTTGTTGATTTTGTTTCTATGATGTTCTTTCGGCATCTTGTTTTCCCTGGTGATGGTTAGATAGTGCTGATGGCAGTAGGACTTCTTGGAATGGTGGGGGAGCTGTGGACTAGTTAATGAAGCTAGCTAGCTATGCCTCAGCCAGACTCCACTCTTCAGGATGTGTCCTAGAAGGATCCTACTTTGCAGGCCATGTCTCAATCAAACCCAACTGGGATGGCAGACAGCTCTGAATATGCAGGCTGTATCTTAGGTGAACCAACTAGGAGGGTAGGCAGATCCAGCTAGAATAGGATTAGTTAGGCATTTCAAGATGGTTTGATTTTGGGCCTCTGAAGGTGTCCACAGGGAGGCAGGATGCTATGGGAATCCTGATCTTAGTGCTTGTGCTATTGGTGTTCTGTTTAGGAAGTTGTCTCCTGAGTCAGTGGGTTCAAGGGTACTCTCCACTTTCTTATCTATCAGGTTGTGTATCTAATATTATGTTGATTTCTTTGATCCACTTAGACTTGAGATTTTTCAGGGTGTATACATGGATCTATTTGCATTCTTCTACATACAACCATTGAGTAAGACAAGCATGCTGTATTTTTTCCATTGTATAATTCTGTCTTTATCAATAAATTAGGTGTCCATAGGTGTGTTAAGAAATGGGTTCAAGGGAGAATGCAGGAATCTTCCTGGGAAGGAGAAATAGACTGACATGATAAGAATAAGAGAAAATTTAATAAAAGGAAGATGGAGAAAAAAAGTCCTGGAAAGACATCTGGAATTAGACAGTGATTCTAGGGCAAGATAAATAGTGGCTCACAGAAATTAAACTGACAATCAAGTAGTCCATATGGGTCATATCTAGGCCCTCTGAATATGTTATAGTGTGTAGCTTGGTGTTTTTGTGAGAATCCTAATGGAGGGAGAAGGGGCTCTTTCAGATGCTTTTGCCTGCTTTTGTAACCTCTTTTCTCCTATTGGGCTGCCTTGTCCAGCCTTAAAATGTGGGGAGATGCCTAGTCTTATTGCAATTTGATATACCATGTTTGATTGACATCTCTGGGAGGCCGCCCCATTTTCTGAAGGGAAATAGAGGAGAAAGAGGATATGGAGGGGGAGGTAAAAAGTGGAGGAGGAAGACGAGGATGATGATGTTGATTCACAAAAGGAGGAGGAGAAGAAAAAAACAGTGGTAGGGATATAGTATATGAAGGAATAAATTAATAAATCACCCCTGTTTCCGGAAGGACAGCTGAGCGTAGGCCTGAGAGCAAGAGAGCAAGTCAGTAAGTAGCAGTTCTCCATACTTTCTACTTCCATTGCTGCTTAAGGTCCTGCCAATACTTTCCTCTGTGACAGGTTGCAACCTGAATTGTAAGGTGAAATGAAATTGTAAGGGGAAATAAAGTCACAAATGAAACAAACAAACAAACAAACAAGCAAGCAACCAAATTTATCTTCTACAATTAAACTAAAAAAATATAGTAAGAAATAGTTTGGGCTGAAGAGTGAACATTGCAAATGATAAATAAAAAGATATACATAACTAAAACACTATTATAAAAACATTAAAATCAACAACACAATGAGTGCAAATTATACATATATTTTAATAGTTATTGGGACTATTAGTGACCCCAATTATTTAATCAAAAGACACAAGCTGACTGAATGGATAAAGAAACAAAACTCATATGTTTGTTGTCTACAAGAAATACATCTTATCATTAAAAAGAGACACTTTCTTACAGTAAAAGGACAGACAAAAGCACTCTAACCAAACAGGATCATGAAGCAACCAAGCATCACTATCCCAATATTTGACAAAGAGATATCAACCTAAAACTTATTAGAAGAAAAAAGGGAAGCCTCATTTTAATCAAGAGAACAGTTAAGTAAAAAGACATTGGTATCAATATATATTCACTAAAAATTGTTTCAGAAAATTTCATTTAAAAATGTACTACCATATTTAAAGATGAACATCAACCCATTAATAGCAGGTGTATTTTAATACTGTACTGTCTTGAATAGACATCAAGGCAACAATTATACAGAACACAATTGTTTAATTGTGGTATTAAACAATACCACACAAAACATACTTAACAGACACCTAGAGAATATTTCATCCAAAAACCAGAGAGGACACATTCTACTCAGTATCACACAGAAGCTTTTCTACAATAGGCCATGTCTGCGGACACAAAACAAATCTTGATGCGTTTAAAAAGACGAAAACAAGTCCGGGTATTCTATCTGACTACAATTCAATAAACCTTAAAATTGCAAACAAACAAATATCTAGTAAATACACATATTCTTGGAAGTTAAACAATTCATTATTGACTGACATGTCAAAGAAGAAATAAAAAAGAAACAAAAAATTCTGAGAATAAATGAAAATGAACACACAAAACACACACAAAACACACACACACACACACACACACACACACACACACACTAGCTTCCATTAAAAGCAGACCTACAACAGAAATTTATAGCTTTAAATGCCTACATTAAAAAAAACAGTAAGAACAAAAATAAATGACTTAGTGATGGAACAAATGTTTTGGAAAAACAAGAATGAATCAAATTTAAACCCAACTTTAAGAAGAATTTTAAAAATAGTAGTTTTTTTCTTTAGCTCAGCTCCAAAGTAAATGAGACAAAGACTATTTATTTAAACAAGTTTTATTACACAATAACTAAATAATATTAATCTATATTAAAGTTGTAAACTAATCTTGGTACCTCTCAACCCAAATATCCTAGATGTCGTTACAAATTGTTATGGTCTTGGTCAGGGAGGAAACAAAGTGAGGAAGGTTAGTTAGATCCAGAAATTTTTCTTTTTCTTTTTTCTTTTCTTCTTTCTCTCTTATCTTAAATTAGATGGAAAAGGAGGGAGGAAAAATGAAAAGGGGATATTAAAATAATAGGAATAAAGGGTAGACTATTGAAATTACTTTTATATCAAAGAATATAAACCAAAAATTTTACATGACATACATCTTTATATATTGATACAGAATTACAGTTATATTTATATAGATCTTTATATAGTGATATATGTGTTATAACTTACTGTGCATATAATGTGTGTGTGTGTGTGTGTGTGTGAGTGTGAGTGTGTGTATATGTGTGTGTATGTGTGTGTTCAATTCTTGTTTAAGGTATTGTATCTAGGTAATTCCTAAAAATGTAATATTAAGTTCTGGTCTTTTAAAACGGGCTGTTATAATACGTTTATTGTAATTATGCAATGTAAGTTGATAGTCAATCAAACCTACGGTCATGTCAAATACTAGTTTAGTTAAATACAAAAATATGATTTCTAGGTTGAATAGATAGTAAATAGCTAGAAATAAACAATTCAGATATTAGGTGATAGACAGATGATAGATAGATACCTAGATGATAGATAGATAGATAAGATGGGTAGGTAGATAGATAGATGTTAAATAGTCTTCAAAAACCTCAGATATACTGAATATGACATTTAAAGATTTTTTTAAATTTATAGATACTTATATTTATCTTAAGAGTTTTGTTTGTTTGTTTGCTTGTTTTGAACTAGGGGACATATCAGCTCCCGGAAGCATCCATTTCTACTTCAAAGATGAGCAGATGATCTCCTTATGGAGTTTGCTTCATATGTGGCAAGCTAGCCACTGAAGAAAAACTTTCTTCAACTGTAGACAAAATGCTATCCAAAATGGACAAATGGGATTCAGGGAAGTTGACTGCTGAGCTAATGAAGTTGAAGACTACATAATTATAATCTCCCATTAAGCATACGTTTTTTGAAATTCAAGGTAATGTTTTTAAGCCTAAGAAGATGTTTTTAGGTTGGTAATGCAAGTTAGGATAAAAACTGATTTAGGTACAGGACTCTGAACTCACTAAGGATAAATAATAGATTAGTTCATCCTAAATTTCAAATATATAGAGTGGACATAGTGAATGTAAATCTTACCATATTCTTTCATAATTGTTATTATTGTATATGCCTTATTATCATAAGAAAAAGAACCTTTTATTAGACTTAAGAGGGAAATGTTAGTATACATTATTGTGCAGTGTGTAAAGATTATTCTTCTATTAATCAAATACTTCTTTCTTTGTTCCCGTATCTGGTTTCAATGTGGACATGGCATTTTAGTACTCATTCCAATAATTTCCTGTCTCGCTGTTGTGTAAACAATGCTCTCCATTTATTCTATGATTAATCAACAAAGGAGTTCTGTTCTACATGTACTTTATGCTTATGGTAACTAGTGGGATTTCAATGCATGCTATCAAACCTCTAAAAGAATTAAGTACTGTTAAAAATATATTCATATAGTGTTATGCCAAAATGGTTTTAAAAATCTGTACATGTATCTCTTTTTAAAATAAAGTTGTAAGAAAAAGACAAAGGATGATCAGCATCTGGGGTTTCTTAGAGGCTGCAAGACATCTTTTGTTGTTCTGTTCTATTTATTTGTAATGTCATTATTGCTATATCATTCATGTGGCCCTCATGTTAATCTTTTCCCCCATTGTTTAAAAATAGAGTGTTTGCTCATACAACATGTCTATGAATATAGTAAAAATCTTTAGGAGTGATTTTATTATTATTATTATTTTTTTTTGTCCAGTAGTATTTGTTTTTAACCTTGGTCTCTGGGATGTCTAGTCTCTGGCTCCTGACACAAACAATGTTAGAAATAGTAGGCTCCACCTCATAGAATGGGTCTTAAATAAAACCAGACACTGTTTGGTTACTCCCTCAAGTTTTGTGCCACCATTGTCCTATCATAATTTGCAAGCAGAACAGCACTGTATATCAAATGTTTTGTGGTTGGAATGGGGTATATGTTTCTTTATTTGGTATCCTGCAGAATACCTCCCTGTAACAAAGGCACTAGAAAATTGGGTGAAGGTTGTATGTAGGCACCAGCTTTACCTCCTCATCTTCAGCAATAGGACCATGCTGTGAGTTTGTAGAGAACAGCTCATTGTCTTAGCAATGGCCTGCACTGTTTGAGGATTTCCATGGCACTATTTGACCAATAACTCTGATGGATGTGACTTAATCTTAGTATTGTAGCAACTTTTGGTGACAAGAAATGGCCAGATGAGACTCTGTTTCTGCAGGGATTATTTTTACATTATTTATCTGTGACAATTTTATAGATATATAATACATTCTTGTCATACACATTGCTCCATCTTTTCTTATTGAAGTTCCTATTTATTTACATTTTAAAAAGGTATTCTTAATGGTTGTAATCAATACAGTTTTATAAATTGCTTTTTTTTTGTTTTAATATCAGGGTAATCGTTGGTCTTTTAGAGTGATTTGAAGTATATTTCCTTCTCTTAAATTTCCTATTGGAGTTTTATAAGAATAATGTGATTTATTTCTCAAACATATTTTTTGGCCTGCTTTTGGGGCAACCAGGTAGAATTCTGCCCCAGGACCCTTGCCTGCCAGGCCCCTGTAGGCACATACAGCATCAAAATGCATTTAATTTTAGCAAACAACTCTGCCTGCAGTTCCAGAGACATGATGGCACCAGAAAGATCTAGGATAGACCCCTTCCCACCAATTTTTCTGCCTACCTGGTTCTCTTGGGCCATACTGAGCAGAGATTAGCTGTGCCCATTACCCTAGCTCTAATGTCTAGCCTGCATTACTGGAAGCCTGTAGGTACCAGGAACAACTAGTGGAACCTCTTCTTCCCAGTACCCTGCCTGCCAGTTTTCCCTGTGGTATGACCAGAAATGAGCTTTGCCATGTCCCCTGAGGTCCATTTCTTGGCCCGTGACACTGTTTACATTCTTAGAAGCCTGCCAGCATCTGTGAAACCAGGTAGGACTTCCCTAGGCCCCTGCCTGCCATGTTCCCTTAGGCTTACCCAGCACTAGGGAACTGTACCCTTTACTCCATTTTAAGGTTCATGACTCTGCCTGCATTCCTGGAGGGGGGTAAATACCTTCCCCCCACTCTCCTGCCTGCAAGTCCCCCTAGGCACATCCAGAGGCAATAAACTGCACTCACCACGCCCCTTTGCTCCACTTCCAGCCCACAACCCTGCCTGCATCTCTGGTGAACTACCAGCATCAGAGACAACAAAATGGCTAAAGACTAGTGTAAAAACACAATTAATATGAGCCAGGGCACAGAGCCCAGCTACCCTACTACAGCTAGCCCTGGCTATCCTAACACAACCATAGCACACAAAAATGACCTTAAATCCAATCTTATAAAGATGATATAGGCCTTTAACATAAAAAGAAATAAATCCCTTAAAGACATAACACTCAAACAGGTGAAAGAAATGAGTGAAACCGTTCAAGACCTGAAAATCAAATAGCAGCAATATAGAAAACATAAACTCAGGCAATCCTGGAGATAGAAAACCTAGAAAAGAATGCCTTTAAAAATCCCTCTTTAAATATATATATATTAAACAGAGAAATAATGAATCTAACAGAGGTTATAAATCAAATAGACCTCATAGATATCTACAGAATATTTCCAAACACAAAACATATACCTTTTTCTCATCACCACATGGGATTTTCTCCAAAATTGACTATATAATTAATCACAAAGCACATCTCAACAGATATAAAAAAATTGAAATAACGTTTTGTTTCTTAACAAGTCACCATGAAATAAGGCTGAATGACTACAACAACAACAACAACAACAACAACAACAACAAAACATAGAGCCTACATACTCATGAAAACTAAACAACTCTCTACTAAATGACTATTGGGTTAGGGAGAAAAAAAAGAAAGAAATTTAAGACTTTCAAGATTTCTATGAAAATTAAGGCTTAGCAATCCAGAAGTTAATGGGACACAATGACAGTAGTGCCAAGAGCAAAGTTCATAGCATTTAGTGTCTTCATAAAGTAACGGGAGAGATCTCATATGAGCAATTTAAAAACACACCTGAAATTTCTAAAGCAAAGAGAAGCAACCACATGCAAAAGAAGTGGAAGCTAGAAAATAATTCAAGTCAGTGCTAAAAATCAATCAATTAGAAACAAAGAGAACAATACAAAGAATCAATAAAACCAAGAGCTATATTTTTGAGAAAAATCACAAGATAGACACAACATAAGTCAAATTAACTAAAAGGCAGAGAGCGAATATCCAAATGTATAAAATCAGAAAGGAAAAGTGAGACAGAACAGCAGTGACAATATTCAAAGAATCATTGCGCTCATGTCTAGCTCTAGCCTTGCTCCTCAGTTGCAAAGAGCCTTGCAGGACTCCAAGAGCATCCTGCCCCCATTTGGAAGCCTTTAGGAAACCCAAAACTAACAAATTTGGAAGACTGCCTGACTACCCATTCTAACTGGATATGTCTGCCACTCCAGCTGGCCAACTTGGGACACCTGCAAGGGTTAGATCTGTTGGCTATCCCAGCTGGGGATGAAAATACAAACTCTAAAAAGTTCATGACACAAAACATCAAGGAAATTTGGGACACTGAAAAGAGAAGACCTAAGAATAATAGGAACAGAAAAAGGAGATTTCCAGCTCTAAGGCCCAGAAAACATTTTCAACAAAATCAGAGATGAAAATTTCCCTAAACTAAAGAAAGAGATGCCTGTAAATAGACAAGAAGCTTACAGAACACCAATCAGATTGCACCAGGAAAGAAAATCCACCCTCCACATAAAAATAAAAAACTAAATATTCAGAGCAAAGAGAGAATTTTAAAAGCAGCAAGAAAAAAAAAAGCCAAGTACCCTATCAAGGGAGACTATAAGAATTACACCCAATTTCTCATAGGAGACTCTAAAAGCTAGGAGGAACTGAACAAAGTTCTCTGGCTCTAAGAGACTGTACATGTCAGCTCGGAGGACTAAGCAAACTTTCTGTCATATATACACTATTGTATTTTTTTTTTTTATTGGATATTATTTTTACTTACCTTTTAAATATTATCTCCTTTTCAGGTTCCCCTCTGGAATCCCCCTATTCCATCTCCCTCCCCCTGCTTCTATGAGAGTACTCACCTACTCACCCACCCACTCACTCACTTATCCATTCCCTCCCCTCCCTGCCCTGGAATTCCCCTAAACAGGGGCATCTATCCTTCACAGGACCAGGAGTCTCTCCTCCCACTGATGCTCAATAAGGCCATCCTCTGCTACAAATGCTGCTGGAGCCATGGGTCCCTCCATTTGTAGTTTGGTTGGTGGTTTAGTCTCTGAGAACTCTGGGGGTTCTGGCTGGTTGATATTGTTGTTGTTATGGGATTGCAAACCCCTTCAGCTCCTTTAGTCCTTTCTCTAACTCCTCCATTGGGGACCCCATTCTTTGTCTAATGGTTGGCTGTGAGCATCTACCTCTGCATTTGTAAGGCTCACCAGAGCCTCCCAGGAGACAAGTATATTAGGCTCCTGTCAGCATGCACTTTTTGGCATCCACAATATTGTTTGGGTTTGGTGACAGTATATAGAATGGATCTCCAGGTCGGGTAGTCTCTGGATGGCCTTTTTTTCAGCCTCTGCTTCATACTTTGTCTCTGTATTTCGTCTTGTGAGTGCTTTGTTTCCCATTCTAAGGAGAACTGAAGCATCCACACTCTGGTCATTCTTCTTCTTGAGATTCATGTAGTCTGTGCATTGTATCCTGGGTATTTCGATAAGCAAAACTTTAAATTACCATAGATAAAGAAACCAAGATATCCTATGATGAAACAAAATTCAAACAATACCTTTCTACTAACCTAGCCATATAGAGGGTATTATATGAAATAACTCCAACTCAGCAAGGCTATCTGTACTTAATAAAACAGAAAATAATGTTACACCATTAAAACCAATAGAAGAGAAACACACACTCACACACACTTAACCATCACAAACTCAAAAATAACAAGAAGTAACACTCACTAGTCATTAATAGCTCTCAATATCAATGGACTTAATTCTTCAGTAACAGGACATAAGCTAACAGAATGAATGCATAAACAGAATTCATCATTTTGCTGTGTATAAGAAACACAACTCAGAAACAAAGATAGTCATTATCTCAGTACAGAAGACTAGAAAATGGTTTTTCAAGCAAATGGACCCAAGAAACAAGCTGGAGTAACCATTCTAATATCTTTCAACTGAAAATAATTCAAAGATATAGGGAAGGATACTTTATATGCATCAAAGGAAAAAATCTACCAAGAGGACATCTCAATTATGAACATCTATGCCCCAAATGCAAGGGTGCCTTGCATTTTTAAAAGAACATTACTAAAGCTTAAATCATATATTGAACCCCCCAAACACTAATACTAGAAGACCTCAACACCCAGTCTCACCATAGACAGGCCATCGAGACAGAAACTAAACAGAGAAATAATAAAACTAACAAAGGTTGTGATTCAAATGGACCTAACAGATATTTATACAACATTTTACCCAATCACAAAAAATTAATTTCTTTTTAGCACATCATGGAAGCTTCTCCAAAATTGACTACATAATTGGTCATAAGGCAAACCTTAACAAATACAAGAAGAGTGAGGTAACCCCATACACCTTTTCAGATCGTCATGGTTTAAAGCTGGATTTCAACAACAACGGAAACAAGAGAAAATCCATATATTCTTGGAAATTCAATAACTCTCTACTCATTGGTCATTGGGGAAGTGAAGAAATTAAAGATTATCTAGAATTAAGTGAATATAAGGACACAACATACCCAAAATTATGGGGCACTATGAAAGCAGTGCGAAGAGGAAAATTCATAGTACTAAGTACCCTCATAAAGAAATTGGAGATTTATCATATTAATGAATTAAAAGTGCATTTTTAGGTTCCAGAAAAAAGAAGCAAACTCAGCCAGAAGGGATAAAAGGCAGAAAATAATCAAAATCAGGTCTAAAAACAATAAATTTGAAACAAAAGAACAACACAAAGAATCATTGAAAATAAGAGCTAGTTCTTTGGCAAAATCAAGAAGATAAACAAACCCATAGCTAAATGAAGTAAAAGGCAGTTCCCACATTAACAAAGTCAGAAATGAACAGACATAACAAAGGACATTAAAGAAATTCAAAGAATCATTAGGACTTACTTCAAAAGCCTGTACTCAACAAAGTTGAAAATCTAGTTGAAATGGATATTTTCCCAGACGGATACCAATTACAAAAGCTAAAGCAAGATCTGATAAACTATCTGAATAGTCCTATATCTCTTAAGTAAATAGAAGCAGTTATTAAAAGTCTCCCAATAAAAAAATAGGCCTGGGACTGATGGTTTCAGTGTTAAATTCTACCAGATTTTCAAAGAAGAGCTAATGCCAATGTTCCTCAGTCTAGTCCACAAAATATAAACAGAAGGAACACTGCCAAACTTATTCTACAATACCACAGTCACTCTAATACTTAAACCACACAAAGACTCAACAAAGAGAATTTCAGACTAATTTCTTTTATGAACATTGATGCAAAAATACTCATTAAAATACTTGTAAACTGAACCAAGAACACATCAAAGTCATCACTCATCATGATCAAGTAGGCTTTATTCCAGGGAAGCAGGGATGGTTCAATGTGCCAAAATCCATCAACATATTCTACCAAATAAACAAACTGAAAAACACATGATTTTCTCACTAGATGCTGAAATAGGCTTTGACCCAATCTGATACTCCTTTATGTGAAAGGTCTTGGAGAGGTCAGGGATACAAGGCACATAACTAAACACAATAAAGGCATTATACAGCATGCCAATATCCAGAATCTAATTCAATAGAGGGTAATGTAAAGCAATTCCACTAAAATCAGGGATAAATCAAGGCTGTCCACTCTCTCCATATCTTTTAAATATAGTATTAGAAGTTTTAGCTAGAGCAATAAGACAACTAAAGGAGATCAAAGGTATATTAATTGGACTAGAAGAAATCAAAATATTGATATTTACCGATGATATCATAGTATACATGTATACATTTGTGAGCATCAAAATTCTACCAGAGAGCTCCTGTAGCTGATAAACGACTCCAGCAAAGTGGCTGAATATGGAATTAACAATAAATTGGCTGAGACAAAAACCTAGGAAAACCGTAACTATCACAAAAGCCATAAGTAACACAAAATACTGTGCTGTAACTCTGGCCAAGCAAGTGAAAGACCTGTATGACAAGATCTTTAAGTGTTGGAAGATATAAATTAATAATGATAACAGAAGATGGAAAGGTCTTTCTTGCTCATGGATTGGTAGGTTAACATAGTGAGAATTACCAAAAGCAATCTACAGATTCAATGCAATCCCCATCAAAATTCTAACAAAATTTTTGTAGACTTAGAAGAACGATTTTCAACTTCATAGGGGTAGCAGAAATGATGCTGAAAAATAAAACAACTTCTGGAAGTATCACCATCCTTAACTTCAAGTTGTATTATAAAGCAATAGTAATAAAACTGCATAGTATTGTTTGGTATAGAAACAGGTGGATAATGGAATAGTATTGAAGACTCAGAATCTCCAAGCCTACACTTTTGAAGACTCTTGGTTTTTGACAAAAATGTATTGTATAAGAGGAGAATCTATTTTTCATTCACTTTTCAGAAGCCTTCTAGGAAAGGTTAAAGCTAACAGACGGTCTTCAAGGAGGTGGCCTTCACGGAGGTGGCCCACATTTTTTTATGGCATAAGCTATGTGAGCTTTGAAAGGTAAGGTCCCAAAAGACTTAATATCAGGATTGTTTCTCACAGCTGATACTGCTTTCCTGTCACTATTATATGGCCTAAGGATTCCTAAGCATTAACCCACAATATTGAGCAAATTTCCTGCAGTTCAACATAAAGATGAACTTCCCCAGCTATTATTATTAATATTGTTTAGATGAATTAAGGATTTTATAGAATTGCTGATTTTAATTTTAGATAGAAAGTTTTAAGAGATGATTTTAGTTGTTTTGCTAGAAAGATGTAACAAAGTTAGAATCAAGAATAGAATCTGCCTGCTCTGCATAAATAGTAAGCAAAGGCTGCAGAATACGGAATACAGTAAGTTTTCACCATTACACTAAAAGGAGAAATAGGCTTGGGACAAATTTCTGTTCAAAGAAAATCATTCAAGCCCAAGGATTAAGCCACAGGTGTGTACTATGATAAGGCAAGGCCAGATGGAATTGCTGCTTACAGAATAATACACTGCCTTGAACTTAATATCACATCCTCTGTGACTTCTCTTTTGTATGATATTCTTATGTGTAGGGTAATTTTCTTAGAACTTTAAACTTAGAAGTAAAGAAGTAAAGCTTTGTCTTGGGGACTCTGTCCCATTTATCCATATGACAAATGTACATGTCTTTTTATCTATTTGTGTAAGTATGTATGAACATCTGTGTAGCCTGGCCAGGGACAGTGTGCTGACTGACTGGCAAGAGAAAGGAACACTGGCAATTAATCCTTTACTTAATTGCCTGCTGCTAAACAGCATGTGTTAATTTGACAGCTTAGTGCTTATTTAAGCATAAATAAGAGAGTTACAAAGTAAGAGATCAGCATATATTCATGCATAAAAGGTTAAGCTTTTAGAGCTTATTTGAACACAGAACAGTAAGAAAGAGTTAAGTTTTTAGCACAAACCATATAAAGCGTTAAGTCTTCAGTGCTTATTGAAGCAAAGAAAAGTTAGAAAGAGTTGAGACTCCATAAAACACAGAAATTTATAAGGTAATATAAAACATAGTTAAAGAAAAAAAAAAAAGAAGCCAGTGGTTTTCAGCCATAGAGAAAAGCAAGAGAGTGTTAAGTCTCCAGAAGCTATCAGCTTCCAGGCCCTGGTACAGTTAGAGAGAGTTACATCACCTGAGATCATCAGTCTTTGGCCATTGTTCAACTCTATACCCCACTTCAGTCCATTCCAGTAAGTTTGGCCAGGTTCCCAGCATCCACTAAGAGTTGTTCTAAGGGTTAGACTTGAGAATTTGAAGCTATTTAGAGGAAATCGTGGAGGAGAAACACTTGAAAACATTAAGCAATGACTTTCTAAACAGGTCATTAGTGGTGAAGCAAAACGTTTTCAGAGTGTCCGGGGTAGGAATATGACCTGGAGCATTTCAGTACTGATGAAAGGAGGCATGGTCACAGTGGGTATCAGAGACCTAAACATCAGGACCTGTGTGATAACTAATGAGTGGTAGAGCCTGCAACAAAAGTTCTTTGTTTTTTTAAGAAGTCGTACTCTGAGGTTCTCACAGCATTTGGGAACAGTCATGGTACCCTGTAGAGATCAGCAAAGAACATCATCCAGTCTATGGATCTTTTCAGAGGATCTTTATGTCACAAAAGATTCTGGTAGTTGAGATGCATTAGTAAAAATAGAAGTCAGCTCAACTGCCAGTAGAGACACTGTCTAGGAGGAACAAGTATTCAGTTGAGGGATTGGGGCCCTGGTCATGCAGGGCAGACATGGAGGTTTTTCTATTCTGTGTATTACTCATTTCACATTGTTCCCCAAATTGGTGTTTATAAAAAATGAGAAGTTTGTATCTTTCCTGACGTAGGGAACAAGCACATGAGTATCATTGTTATAGTTGTATGGGTGTCTGCATTTATTTTACCAGCTCCTAAGGAATTGAAATATTATCCCAGCCTTAGAACCCTGTGCCAAGTGCCACTGTACTGACGCCTACTGTATGCAGGATAGGGCTAACCAAACTTCTTGAGATTAAATAGTGACACAGTTGGGTGGCACAATATGTACCAATACTTTCTATCTCCTGAAAAAGACATTTTTTTATTTCAGCCAACCTACCCTTGTACTTCAAACTTTATATAATCGGAAAATTTCATGGCCTAGACACATTTCCAATATCTTGCAGTTATCTGGCAGTAACACATACCCAGGGAAGCTCGTAGAGGATGCTTTGTTTCTCAGCTCACTGCATGCACTTCTAGCTTTGTTTAGAACATGCACCCATCCATATAACCATTTGGTTAATGTTTACTTACTGCAATAATCTCCTCACAATTTCCACATTTCCTCTGGGGAATTTTCTTAAATTCTTTCAGCTCTAACCTTATATTATTTTCATGATCTACCTATCCAGTTCTTCATACTAGGATCTCCCCCAAGCCCCTGTTTCAGTTTACTTGCTGGCTATCACAGGGTATATAAAAATTACAGAGATAGACACCGTAGCTTTATTTTGTTTGTCAGCTGTAGTTTCTGATGTCCTATAGCCGCCACTCAGCAAACACTGGTGAATTAAACCATATTTTTGGAATGCTGATTTGAGCTTGCAATGATGGAAATATAACACAGGTGGACATGTCTAGTTCCTTGGTTTCTACTTTTACTTGATGTAGATGACTCAAAAATCCCGCTTATTATATTTTTGTGGAATTATCTTACAGTAATACTAAACTGTTCTAACATGTTTTCTCTATCATCTGTCTCTATGCTTCTGTGATTGTATATATATGGCTCCATTTTGTTTTACATATGTTTATACACATGTATAAGCATGTGTACACACATGTTTGTATACATATATACAAAAAAACAGGTAGCAAACATGAGAAGGATTGGTTAGATGTGCATGTTCTAGAGGCATATTTCCTGTTTTCAAACATAAGATTCATCAATTTGGGATTAAGGTAAAGGATAAGTAGAAAATACGCTATTTAGCACCATCAATTTCTAGTCAACTTATTTGCATTTATTAACTGTTGATTTTAGTTTTCACCACATTGGTGAAATCACTGGTGTTTGTTTTTTCTATAATTTCTAAGTTAAAGTTTGTGGTCAACCAGGTAATGAACATTTCTCCCCTTTAGATTTTTGTGCCTTCCATTTTATTTATCCTATTACTCTTTCTCCATTTCCCATAAAGAAATTAATAAGAAACTGCAAAGCAATAAGTTCTCATGCCAGCTTCAACTTAAGAGTTCCTGAGATGATGGTTTCCTGTTCTTGACAATAGATATTAAAGAAACAGTTCTCAGAATTGTTTCATTTTTTTCTCTTGTTATTTTTGTATTAAATTCTAATTTGTTTATTATTTGGCTTCATAGGCAATATAATTATTAGAAGAATAAAGAAATGGTAATGTGGTGAAGTCAATGTCATCCCCGGGTGACTCATTAACTATTATTCCTTTCATTAATGTGAGAAACCTGCTGTGATTCCAAAACATAGGTCCCATGATAGACTGATTCCTGGCAGTCAATACCTGGTCTCAAAACTTTCCCTTGGTCACTGTCCAAGCATAATTAACACTCATAATTGGTTGCTTTTACTGTGCCAGAGTTATGCAACACTCTTTACACGAGGGACAGGCATGCAAAGATACAAACTTTGTATGCTTTTTTGACTCCCTGAAGATGCTCATGGCCTCCAGTCACAAGACCAAAGTTTCTTCTGTTTATTGTATTCCATTGTCTACTGTCTGATGGGATTTGCTTTAAGAAAGATAGTTGAATCTTGGCTTCCAGACAAGGAAGATTATGAGTTGGATTTATGCATTTACAGTTTTCTAGCAAGAACTACATTTTATCTTATTTATTTATCTTATTGAGATTGCAAAAACTAGAGTACAGAAAAGACAGTAGAACAAATGATTTTACATAAAGTGAGCATTCTTGCAATCACTGCCCAAGTCTATAAATATTTTCCTACTACCCCAGAAATTTTTAAATGTCTCTGTTTAATCCTACCCACTGTAAATATTCATCTTTTTTTCCAGACTATCATCATGTCTCTCTAGCCTCATCAGAGAAGCTTCTTTCAATTACTGAAGGAGTAGGAGTTCTCTGGTGGAATTTTTGGGGTCACTTAAGTATACTATCATATCATCTGCAAATAGTGATATTTTGAATTCTTCCTTTCCAATTTGTATTCCTTTGATCTCATTCTGTTGTATAATTGCTTTGGCTAGCATTTCCAGTATTATATTGAATAGGTAAGGGAAGAGTGGGTACCCTTGTCTAGTCCCTGATTTTGGTAGGATTGCTTCAATTTTCTCACCATTTAGTTTGATGTTGTTACTGGTTTGCTGTATATTGCTTTTACTATGTTTACGTATGGGCCTTGAATTCCTAATATTTACAATACTTTTAACATGAAAGGGTGTTAAATTTTGTCCTATACTTTCTCAGCATCTAATGAGATGACCATGTGTTTTTATTCTTTTGAGTTTGTTTATATAGTGGATTATATTGATGAATTTACATATATTGAATCATCTCTGCATCCCTGGAATGAAGTCTGCTAGATAATGGTGAATGATCATTTTAATGTATTCGTGGATTTGGTTTTCAAGAATTTTATTGAATGTTTTTGCATCAATGTTTATGAGAGAAATTGGTCTGAAGTTCTCTTTCTTTGTAGGTTTTTTTTTGTATTTTAGTTAGAAGCATAATTGTGGCTCTGAAGGATGAATTGGGTAGTGTTCTTTCTGTTTCTATTTTGTAGAATAATTTGAAGAGTATTGGTATGAGGTCGTCTTTGAAAGTTTGATAGAATTCTGCACTAAACCCATCTATCTAGTCCTGGGTTTTTTTTTTTTTTTTTTTTTTTTTTTTTTTTTTTTTTGAGAGGGGGTGTTGGAAACTTTTAATAACTGCTTATATTTCTTTAGCCATTATGGGACTGTTTAAATGGCTTATCTGATTGTGATTTAACTTTGGTATTTGGTATCTGTTTAGAAAATTGTCTATTTTCTCCAGATTTTCCAGTTTTGTTGAGTATTGAATTTTGTAGTAGAATCTGATGAATATTTTGAATTTTCTCAGTTTCTGTTGTTATGCCAACCTTTTCATTTCTGATTTTGTTAATTTGAATACTGTCTCTGTGCCCTCTGGTTAGACTGGCTAAGTTTTATCTATCATGTTGGTTTTCTCAAAGAACCAGCTCCTAGTTTTGTTGATTCTTTGCATAGTTCTTTTTGTTTTTACTTGGTTGAGTTCAGCTATGTGTTTGATTATTTCCTGCCATCTACTCCTCTTGGGTATATTTGCTTCATTTTGTTATAGAGTATTCAGGTGTCTGTCAAGCTGCTAGTGAATGTTCTCTCCAGTTTTTTTTTTTAAGGCACTTAGAGCAATGGATTTTTCTATTAGCATACCTTTCATTATATCCCCATAAGTTTAGGTATCTTGTAACATTTTTTTCATTAATTTATAAAGAGTCTTTAATTTTTAGTTAAATTTTTAATTAACTTTAATTTTTAAAATTTGACCAATTGTCATTGATTAGAGCATTGTTCAGTTTCTATGTGTATGTGGGCTTTCTGTCATTTTTGTTGTGATTAAAGACCAGCCTTAGTCTGTGGTGATTGGATAGAATTTATGAGATCATTTCAATCTTATTTTAACTGTTGAGGCCTGCTTTGTAACCAATCATATGGCCAATTTTAGAGAAGGTAACCTGGGTGTTGAGAAGAGTGTATATTTTTTTGTTTAAGGATAAAGTATTCTATAGATGTTTGTCAAATTCATTTGTTTCATAACTTCTGTTAGTTTTACTGTGTTTCTGTTTAGTTTCTGTTTCTATGATTTGTCCATTGATGAGGGTGGGGTGTTGAAGTCTCCCACTATTATTGTGTATGGTGCAATATATATTTTAATCTTTAGTAAAATTTCTTTTATAAATGTGAGTGCCCTTGCATTCGGAGCTTAGATGTTCAGGATTGAAAGTTCATCTTAATAGATTTTTTTTTGTTTGTTGAGTATTAAGTGTCCTTTCTTATTTTTTTGTTAATATGTTTTTGTTGAAAGTCAATTTTATTAGACATTAGAATGGCCACTGTAGCTTGTTTCTTGAGACCACTTGCTTGGAAAAATTTTCCCAGCCTTTTTACTCTGAGGTAGTGTCTCTCTTTGTCAGTGAGATCAGTTTCTTGCATGCAGCAAAATTCTGGGACCTGTTTACATATCCAGTCAGATAGTCTATATCTCTTTATTTGGGAATTGAGTTAATTGATATTAAGAGATATTAATGAATAGTGATTGTTGCTTCTTGTTATTTATGTTGGTAGAGGTAGCATTATGTTTGTATGCCTTTCTTCTTTTGAGTTTGTTGCTAGATGATTACTTTTTTGATTTTCCTAAGGTGTGGTTTCCTTCCTTGTTATGAAGTTTTCTATCTATAATCCTTGGTACGGCTAGGTTTGTGGAATGATATTGTGTAAATTTATTTTTGGCCTTGAATATCTTGGTTTCTCCATCTAAGATAATTGTGAGTTTTGCTGGATATAGTGTCCTGGGCTGACATTTGAATTCTTTTTGGGTCTATATTGCATTTGTTCTGGACCTTCTGTCTTTCATAGTCTCTGTTGAGATGTCTGGTGTAATTTTGATAGGTCTTCTTTTATATGTTACTTGACCCTTTTCCCTTACTGCTTTTAATATTTTTCTTTGTTCTGTGAATTTGGTGTTTTAGCTATTATGTGATGGGAGGAATTTATTTTCTGGCCCAATCTATTTGGAGTTCTGTAGGCTTCTTGTAGGTTCATGGACATTTTCTTTTTTAGTTTAGCCAAGTTTTCTTCTATACATTTGTTGATGATATTTACTGGTTCTTTACACTGGGAATCTTCACCGTTTCCTACACCTAATTATCCTTAGTTTTGGTCTCCTCATTGTGTCCTGGATTTTCTGGATGTTTTGGCTTTGGAGCTTTTTGCTTTTTGCATTTTCTTGGACCGTTGTATGAATGTTTTTTTATGGTATCTTCTGTCCCTGAGATTTTCTATTTTATTATTATTATTTTTTTTGTTGGTGATGCTTGTGTCTACAACTCCTGATCTCCTTCCTAGGTTTTCTATCTTTATGGATGTCTCCATTTTGTGATTTCCTAATTGTTTCCACTTCCTTTTTTTGTTCCTGGATTATTTTGGCTAATTATTGTTTGGTTAATTATTGTTTTCTCTTTAAGGGCGTCTACCTGTTTACTTGTATTCTCCTGTATTTCTTTAAGGGAGTTATTTATGTGCTTATCAAAGCCCTCTATCACCACGATAAGGTACGATTTCAAATCCAGATCTTGCTTTTCTGGTGTGTTGGGATATCCAATGCTTGTTGTGGTGGGAGAAATAGATTATAATGATACCATTCTGTCCTGGTTTCTTTCAAGTTCTTGTACTTGCTTCTTGCCTTCTCGTTATCTGTAATATTAGTTTGTCTTGTTGTCTCTGACTGGACCTTATTCTTCCTGTTGGCCTATTATCCTTTGGGCTTAGGGGTGAGACTGCTCCTGGGAGATCAGCTCTCTGCTGGCAGATTTTGGGTACTTATTACAGTGGTTTTGCCTAATCTCTGGGCATAGATGGAGACATATATGGTCTAGTCCTAGGCAGTCCCGCAAGTCATGTGTCCTGTGCACTCCTGGTGGGTGTTTCTTTAGACAGTCATTGGAGAAAACATGGGGTCTCATCTGTGGGCTTAGGAGTGTGAGTGATTCTGGGAGATCAGCTCCCTGTGGGCAGGTTTTGTGTCCTGGTGGCAGTGGGATAACCCAAGCTTTGGGCACAGATTGAGATTGGAAGGGTTCAGTCCTAGGCAGCCCTGTGATTCCTATTTCCTGTCTACTCCCAGTGGGTCTCTCTTTGAACAGTTAGTGGAGAGAAAATGGAGTCCCACCTGTGGGCTTAGGAGTGAAAGAGCTCCTAGATCAGTTGTCTGAGCACATGTTTTGTGTCTCGATGGCAGTGGGATGGTCCCAGCTCTGAGCACAAATGAAGACTGGAAGGGCATAACTCTATATCTCAAGACACATATTCTACCAAGGTAGAAAACCTAAAGAAAGTAATTAATGTTTATGTCCAGCTGACCTACTAAATATAAACCAAGAGTATATTGATCATTTAAACAGACCTACAACAAGCAAACAAAAATAAAATACTAATAATATATCTACTTCTAACAACAAAGCTTCTTGATAGACTAACTACAGAATAATATCAGACATTTATTGGACTGAAGTAGGGAGCCTTGTGGTTGAATTATGGAAAGGCTAGAAGAAGCAGAATAGAAGGACAACAAGAAGTTTCAACTAACCTGAACCCTTGAGTTTTCTCAGACACTAAGCCACCAACCAGAAATCATGCAGGAGCTGATATGAGGTTCCGAAACACTTACACAGCTGAGAACTGCCTGGTCTAGCCTCAGTGAAAGAAGACCTGGCTAACCCTTGAGAAACTCGAGGCCCTAGGAAATGGGAAAGCCTGGCCAGGGGCAAGGAGGAATGGAATGAGAATTTGTGGGAGGGTGGACTGGGAAAGGGTAAAAACTGTACTGTAAAAAACTAAAAATAATAAAAAATTCTCAACAGAGTATTTGCAAATGGAATATAGAAATACATCAGAAAATTATTTGTAGAGCTGTAGGGAAAGCATTGGCTGCACTTTCAGTGGATCAGGTTTGATTCTCATCAACCGCATGGAGGGTCACAACCAATGGGAAATCCATTTTCAGAACTTGCTGTTTCTATGAGCATAGGGTATACAAGTGATACACAGATATTTATGCAGAGAAAACGTCCATGCGCATAGAATAAAAAAAATCACTATGGTCAAGTTGGTTTTATTCCACCTAGGGATGAATCAACATTTACAAATTGATAATTGAAAAAAAAACATAATTGCTTAAACGTTTTTGCCAAGTTGACAGAAACTTGGCCACCTGGAAAGAAGGAAACTCGATCAAAATTTCTAGAACAAATAATATAATCAGCAAAATACTTGCTTGGTCTCATAGAGCATCTATAGACTTTTATCTTTACGCAGAGAGATAAGTTTCTTATTTCAGAGTCGGATGTATAATCACCTAAATGTTATAAATATAAGCACTTTTATTGGGGTTCAGATATCTTCTCAGCAGTCTGAATATTATTGTTTTTACATTAATCACTACCTATTTATTTTAAGAAAGATCTTGCCCTTCTTCTCTCACCTTTCCCCCTTCATCTCCGTCACCCCCTTTGCTCCCTTCCCCCACAATAACCCTCTCTCATGATGAAGCTGCATTGCCCTGGTGTGGTCTGTCTGGATGTAAGCTGGGAATCACAGCCTTCTCTTTGGGCTGCCTTGTGGTTCTGGGGCTGCGGGCCACTGGCTGCAGCGCAGCTCCACTGCCCACTGCCCCTCCACTGCTCTATCCCCTACACAGCTGCTGCTCCCAATCTGTAAGCCACAGCACTGAATGACCTACTGACACCGACACCCCACCACCCCACCGATGCTGCCATGTGGATTTCTGTGTTCGAAGCTGCAGACCACCACCTCCCCAGCTGCTGTGAGACAGACTTCCAACAGGTGAGCTGCCACTGCCACCACAGGACATATGGACTTCTACCACATAAGCTGTTGCCACTGTGGTCTACCAGGTGAGCTAGCTTCTGCTGTGTGAATTACTCACTCAGACGGGCCCTCACCAACCATATAGTTTCATGTTTCTTGCTACCAGACCACTAAAATTCTCGCACAAACATCAGCAGATTTGTAAGGCTTTCCCTCCAATTGGCAGGGAGGACCTCAATTTTCCAGGAAGGGCCTGTTAGCCTATATTGGCTAAGGAGTTAGAGTTCCTGGCCAAGGTCTTCATAACTAGCCTCCTAGCTGACCTACAGGACAGGGCTCCAATCCTTTGGTGACTATCCCTCAAAGTGGCTTTTGAACCCCTACCTCTGGGCTCTTACAGCTTCTTAGAAAACCCTAGTTCTATGTAGAGACACTTTCTGGTGAGTCCAGAATTAACTGTGTAGAAACTAGAGGGGTCCAGGTGATGACTTAGACATCTAGCCTGGCTACAATTTTGTTATTGCATTATTCTTGGGATGCCAGTATGAATAATCCAATAACTCCCCAGTGGGTGCTTTGTTGTTTTCAAATGTACCTCCAGGCTCCCCACTGGGATGTCTCCTGGAAAATGTAGAATTTCTGAAGACAACAAGCCACTTAAGGGCATTAAAGCTATTACAGCTCTGCAATAAGGTCTGGATTAACTATCTGTTAGACAATGGCTTCAAATGGCCCCTTAATGGTATATTACATCAAATTATTTTATAGGATTTTTATACACACTGCCAGTGGTATGGTAAGTGGAAAGAGGTTCCTTATGCCCAAGTGTTTACCTATCTTTTCTCTAATCCCTCCCTGTGTCCCAAAACCCAACTTCTCTTAGCTATGAGACCTCCACTCAATCCAGCTAACAAATGGACTTCCACAGACCTGTTCCCATGCCTTTGAAAACCCAAACCATGGCCTTAGTTTTGTCTTTTAACCAGGCTACTAGAGAGCCTCCTTGCAAGACTGCTCTAGACTCCTCCTCTCCTCCTGTGCCAGCTGCATTGGCACCTACCTTCACCTCTCCCATCACCTGCTCTAAGACAGTAGCCTAACTTGCAAGTCATTTGCCCCCAGGAACATCTGGCCCAGCATTGGTTCTTTCTTTAAGGAGAAATTGCTGTGGTAAATAACCTTGTCAGAATACATGTTTCTTACTGCATGGTACTGGTACAGAAATAGGCATGTGGATTTATGGAATAGAATAGAAGATCCAGAAATGAGCCCTCACGTATATGGTCACCTGATTTTTCACAAAGGTGCAGTAAACATTCAATGGAAAAAGGACAGCCTATTCAACAAATGGTGTTGGTCCAACTGGCACTCAGCATGCAAAAGAATGAAAATAGACCATTTCTTATCTCCTTGTACAAAGCTCAAGTGTAAGTGGATCAAAGATCTCCACATTAAACCAGATACACTGAAACTATTAGATGAGAAAGAAGGAAAAACCTTAGAACACATAGGCACAGGAGAAAATTTTCTGAACAAAACACCAATGGCTCAAGCTCTAAGGTCAAAGATTAACAAATGGGATTTAGTGAGATTGCAAAGTTTCTGAAAGGCTAAAGACATTGTTAAGAAAACAAAACGGCAGCCAACAGAATGGGAAAAGATCTTTACCAACTCCACATCAGATAGAGGCCTAATATCCAAGGTATACAAAGAACTCAAAAAGCTAGACACCAGAGAATCAAACAACCCTATTAAAAAATGGGGTACAGAGCTAAACAATATGTTCTCAGTTGAGGAATATCGAATGGCTGAGAAGCATCTAAAGAAGAGCTTGACATCCTTAGCCATCAGGGAAATGCAAATCAAAACAACCCTGAGATTCTACCTCACACCAGTCAGATTGGCCAAGATCCAAAACTCAGATGACAACAGATGCTGGCGAGGTTGCGGAGAAAGAGGAACACTTCTCCACTGTTGGTGGGGTTGTAAACTAATACAACCACTCTGGAAATCAGTCTGGCAATACCTCAGAAAATTGGACATAGTACTACCTAAAGACCCAGCTATTCCACTTCTGGGCATATACCCCAGAGACACTTTAATACACAACAAAGATTCATGTACCACAATGTTCATAGCAGCTCTATTTATAATAGCCAGAAGCTGGAAAGAATCCACATGTCCTTCAGTAGATGAATGGATACAAAAATTGTGGTACATTTACACAATGGAATACTACTCAGGTATCAGAAACAATGAGTTAACTAAATTCTTAAGAAAATGGATGCATCTAGAGAATATCATCCTGAATGAGATAACCCAGTCACAAAAGAATAGACATAATATGCAGTCACTGATAGTGGGATGCTAACCCCCGAGGCTCGCACTGCCCCAGAAACAACTCACAGACTGTGTGAAGCTCAAGAAAAAAGGAAAACAAAACAAACAAACAAACAAACAAAAATAATTATGCTCAATCCTTACCCACCAAGAACACATTGACAAATTCCAGGTTGCACCCTGTATTACATATACTGTTTGCTCATTTTTTAAAAAAAAATCTTTACACACCAAGAAAACTTTGACTATTTCCAGGTTGCATCTTGTTTTACATATACTTTATTCTCATTGTAACTAGTGGGATCTTGATCACACTATCAAACCTTAAAAAAAAAAAAAACAACTAACGACAAAAATGTATTGTATACTTTTATGCAAAAATGCTTAAAATCTGTACATTTTTCTTTGTTTCTTAAAATAAAGTTGTTAAAAAAAAAGAAAGCCAGAGAAGGGGCTGGAGAGCTGGCTCAGCAGTTAAGAACACTGGCTGCTCTTTCAGAGGTCCTGAGTTCAATTCCCAGAACCACATGGTGGCTCATAGTCATCTGTAATGGGATCTGATGTTCTCTTCTGGTCTGTCTGTAGACAGCTACTGTGTACTTATATAAAATAAATCTTTTAAAAAAAGCCAGAAAAGATTGCATGACACATATCGGTGCTTGGAGATGGGGGGCGATCCGTAGAAAGCATAGAAGCTCCACACCTCTTCTTACAAGTCTCTGTATCCTTTCAAATAAATGCATGAATAAAAAAAAAGAATACATGTTTCTTTTTCCTCAAGTGAACCTTCTGAAATAGAGGGCAGACTGGGTTCCTAGATCTCTAACTACTCTGGTTTTATTAAAGAGTTACAGTATATTAAAAAAGGATCTTTTCTCACTAAGGTTGAGAATAGCACAAATTTATTCCCACAATCATAACCATTTAAAGGGAGTTAGACATATGACCATTTTGCAAACTAGTAATAGGAGATTCCTTAGGAAATTTGTATCTGACTTTTCTAGCTCTAGGGTTCCAATCAGGTTTATTGGTCTGGTCATAAATTATCTCCAATGGAAGTCCTCATATCTAATCAGAAAGTGATATTGCTTGGTAGGTCATTCATTGCATGCAGATTCCAGAGGGGAAAAAAAAAATCATTGATGTCTTTTCTTTCCCAGTGACCTACATAGGACCTTCCAAAACTATGAATGTGAGTCAGCTCAGAAGTATCTCTGCCACTTTGAAACTGATTTTTCTATGACTGGAAACCAAAGTATGTTGCATCTAGTCATGGTGGAAAACTGTTTGGGAGGACTCTGAGGCTTTTCTTACCTATAAAATATAGAAGCTAGCACAACAGAAATTCTTACAAATGTATATATTAGAGGTTTGTTATGTATTAATGAATGAATTAAGCACAAATGCATGAGTTAAACAGTGAGTCTGTCCTCATGGTCCCTGGGGAGATGATTTTTAAAATTTTACATTAATGTTAACAAATATAAAATAAAATTTCAGTACTTATGACTGAGGCAACTTAGAAAAAATCATCAGGCTTGTCAAACTTTTATTATGATATTATGCTCACTGAGTTATGTAAGAATATGTAGTAAAGTCTACTTTTATGTTATACCCAGCTTATCACATTTGTCTGAAATTTTTATAAATTTCTAACATTTTTATAAATTTCTGTGTTAACCAAAAGTGATGATGTTGTAATTTGGCAAGGGGTAGGTTATGAGTTTGGGGAGTATGGTGATATATAGAACTATATTAAAATAAAGTTTATTAAGTTATGATTTACAGAGTAAAAATCATGTAAGTTTGGTAAATAGACACAGTTCTACTTTATTGAAAACATAATAAAATGGGTTAAATGATATTCCTTTATGAAGATAAATCATATTTTTACTATAGGTAAATAATTCACAATGTTGTGGTGGCTGATTACCAAGTATCATGTTCTTTGAAGTATATCAAATCTATATTCAAAGTGGGGGATGGTAAAATATTGATCATAAATACACTTTCTGGCTCAAAACTTATTCTGTGAGGTCAGTCTCTATTACTTGAAATATTTAGTACAGGTTTCTGGATATTAGAACTTTTTTTCAGAATCTATGTAGTTGTTTATGAACCTTTTCATAGCATTTTTCATCTCCTTATTTCTCAGTGTATAAATGGCTGGATTTAGAAGAGGTGTAAAAACAGAGTAAAACACAGCAAGAAATTTATCCAACCATGTGATATTGAGGGGCCACACATAAATAAAGATGCAGGGCACAAAAAAGATCATCACCACAGTGATGTGGGCAGTGCAAGTTGACAGAGCCTTAGATGCCCCAGCTTTAGAGCTTTGGTGAACAGTGATAAGGATGTATGTGTATGATATGAGCAACAGAATAAAGCAAGTTACACCTACAACCCCACAGTCAGCATACATTAAAATATCCAAATTATGAGAATCCATGCAGGCTAGCTTGATTACCAGTGGCATGTCACAGAAGAAACTATCAATTTCTTTGGGACTACAAAAGGGCAGCTCCATAATCACTACCAGGTGACTCAAGGCATGCACAAAGCCAATGATCCAGGAAGTCAACACCAACCCAGTGCATCTCTTCAGGTTCATGATTACGAAGTAGTGGAGTGGTTTACAGATGGCCACATAGCGATCATAAGCCATTACCACCAACAGCACCATCTCTCCTGCAGCAATGCAATGGGCAAAGAAGACCTGGGACATGCAGCCTGAAAAGGAAATGGTCTTATTTTTTCTGAAAAAGTCTGTGATCATCTTAGGAGTAGTTACTGAGGAAAGCCACATATCAACAAAGGACAGGTTGGCCAACAAGAAGTACATAGGAGAATGAAGATGGGGGTCAATGGTAATTAAGAACATAATGACAATATTTCCTGATACAATGAGCAGATAAAGCATCAAAAATATAATGAAAAGTAATGCCTGTATATTCTGTGAGTGGGCAAGTCCCAAAAGCACAAATCCTGATATCATGGACTGATTACTTCCATCCATTTTACTCATGTAAACCTTTAAGGAAAGAGAGATCAATTAGAGGTAAGTAGAAAATTACTTAACAAATTGAATCTAACATTCACATTGAAAGTTAACATCTATACCTGAAATAGAAAAGCACAAATGGAAAGACAAATATTTGCCAGCTTTGAGAAACATCAGCAATGTGGAAGCTAATGAACCAAGATCAACTCTTCAAAAGGAGAAGCACCAGTTGTGACAGTTATACACATGCTCGATTAGCAAACTATTTACAGGATGCACCATGGAACAAGACAGCAACTTGAAAGCCTAAAAAATGTGTGTTTTTCACCAGTGAGTTCCTGACCATTATTGTCATCTGCAATCATAACAATTCATATCAGAAATGAGACTTATCCTTTGAATAAGTATAAACTTTGGACTTGATATGAATTATATTAAATTTCAGTATACAAGTTATAATAGGATCTTGTCATTTTTTAAACAGCATGTATAACGACTCCATTGAATATCAGTAGAGTAATTTCTCTGACATCATTGAATTAAAAGATTAGCTTAAATCACTAAAGTAGATGTTTAGTTATTCTTGGGTTATGCTATACAGAATGCAATGCAGGAAATATATATATATATATATATATATATATATATATACACATATATACATACATACATATATATATATGTATGTATTTGAGCCTATGATGTAAAAAGCAGAATTACAATATTTTATTTACAAACTTTATCACAGGATTTATTTACCCATCTAAACTTTATTGAGGTACTACTTAAAATACATATAAAAGTGATAACCAATGAAGAAGGTTTCATATTCAATTCCGAGTTACAAAAGTTAACTGAATCATCATGAAAGTTTAGAATTCTTACACAAAAATATTTTAGTTTCCTGACATGAGCAATATTCTATCTATCATTCTTCCATCATGTTTTATCATTTTTTCACTTACCTATTGATCATCTATATTGCTTAAAGAAAAAAAATAAATTACATGTACTAATAAGCAAAGGATGCCTTTGATTGTTGGCTATGAATGAATGTATCGCTGAACTTTTTGTGAGCAGTAATTCTTCACCTCCAAGCCCAGGCTTTGTGTAGACAGTGATTTGTGGAAAAACACTCAAGTGGGAAATCATTGCCCACTTTCTTCACCTTCAATAATTTTCTTGGTGTTTTCAATGTTTAGGTCTTATTATTTTATTCTCTGAAATCTCTGTGGTGAAAGAATAGAGAAAATGAATTATCAAACCTCCCTAATTATCATCAGAGTTCTATTCACCTTTCTTTTTTTGAAGACTACAATGAGTAAGAATGAAAATAATGCTCTAAAGGCGTTAGGTAACACTTACATTTGCTATGAAAACATGATAAGAGTCTTGTGTGCTACATAAATATATGTAATTTCTGGAAAGTACCAATTCTCTAAGGAAAATACACTACTATTACACAAAAGATGACTGTGAATCTTGACATTTTTGATAATTTTATGAATTCTACCTCTAAGTGATTTTTTTGTCATCCTGAAAATTTCCAGGATAGCTTTCAAAAACACATTTTGTATCTTCTTATACAATTTACTTAGATGATGGAAATTTGGTAACTCTTCATATATTTAAGATTAAAAAATTGCTGCAAGGTATACATTCTCAGAAAACAGCTGCCCAATAAAAATGTAACAGTTTTGAAATTAAGTTTTATATTAACATTATTCAGAAACATGGAGGAATGATCATATTATTATATTAATGTTAACTGAGGGTTAGCAGGCTACTAAATTAAACATAGATTTTTAAAGAAGTATATACTTAAATAAGTATATACTTCAGTAATATATATATGTATCAGTTATTACGTATGCCTTTGTCTTAGAAGTATTTGTTTATATTCATTACCTGCAAAAATTACACACTTAAGTCATACAGTATTGAGAAGGTGAAAAAAAAACACATGTACTGAGAAATTAGCAAGATTTTCTACCACTTGTATCTAGACTCTTTAAGGGTGTGCCTTGTTTGTGGTGGGAGCATTGATGTGAATCTTCAGAAGATTCTGGTGGCTCAAAAGATAGTGAAACCATTCGGTTGGCTTCTAAAATTGACATAATGAAAACTTGCTCAAGCCCATATATAATGAATTGATTATAAAGGCAATTCTAAATATTTTAAGAATTACCTTAGAGTGTTGGGAAGATAAGATGATTTACCAAACTCATATTTTTCTCCTTGATCACATTTTCTTTCATCTGATGTGTTCTCATGAAGATATCCATTTCATGCAAATGCATTGTCTTGAAGCATCTCCTCTAAGCCTGATCTATATTTGCTGCCTGAAGTTGTCCCATGGGTGAAGAGTCTTGTTCTGTTTCCTGAATAAAATGAGAACCATAGAATTAATTATCTTGAACATATCTTTGGGATTTCATTGCTGAGAATGAAACCAAGTGCTACTACTTATTGAGAAATTATAAAGATATTAGTTCATAATGACAATATAGGTACATTATTAAAAATTATTAACTTGACCAATCAGAACCAAGGAGAAGTTTTGTGGTTTTGTGGTATCCTGATAAACGACTATGCCTATATCATATAATTTTATTAAAGTTTTATAGTTACTAGAGGACAGTTAATAAACAGGGTGAGATATGATAAGACAAAAGTCATGCTGTGAATATAGTTTTATATTGTATGATAAGATTGTTCCAAATCAGCATGTAATCTTGGTCACTTGATTAACCGGTTTCAGTCTGATCTGTGACTCTAGATGATGGTGGCAGGTATGAATTGGGTGTCGTCATTAAAACCACATTATATTTTTATTTTTAAAATTATGTAATATGTATGTCTCTGTGAGACCTGCTTTGTTTATGGAAGTCAGAGTAGAGCTTTGTGAAGTTCTTTCTCTCCTTCCACTTATCAAGCAATCTCGACAGAATTCAGGTTACCAGACTTGCATAAGCAAGCCCTTTTATCTTTTTTTAAACAAATTTATTTTACAAAACAAAGATAAATGTACAGATTTTAAGCATTTTTTTGCATAAAATTATACAATACATTTTTGTCATTACTTTTTTTTCAGATTTTAAAATAATTTTTACATAAAACTATATGAATATATTTTTTAGTCAGTACTTGATTTTTTTAAAGGTTTGATAGTATGCATTGAAAACTTAATAGTTACAATGAGCATAAAGTACATGTAAAACAAAATGTAACATGGAAATAGTCAAACTTTTCTTGTTGTGTAAAGATTTTTTTGTTTTGTTTTGTTTTGTTTTGTTTATTTCTTGGACTTCATACAGTCTGTGAGTTGTTTCTGGGGCAGTGCGAGCCTCGGGGGATAGCATCCCACTATCAGTGACTGCATATTATGTCTGTTCTTTTGTGACTAGGTTACCTCACTCAGAATGATATTCTCTAGATGCAGCCATTTTCTTAAGAATTTGGTCAAGTCATTGTTTCTGGTGGCTGAGTAGTATTCCATTGTGTAAATGTACCACAATTTTTGTATCCATTCATCTTCTGAAGGACATCTGGGTTCTTTCCAGCTTCTGGCTATTATAAATAGAGCTGCTATGAACATAGTGGTGCATATATCTTTGTTGTGTACTAAGGTGTCTCTGGGGTATATGCCCAGAAGAGGAATAGCTGGGTCTTCAAGTAGTATTATGTCCAATTTTCTGAGGTATCGTCAGACTGATTTCCAGAGTGGTTGTATTAGTTTGCAACCCCACCAACAGTGGAGAAGTGTTCCTCTTTCTCTGCAACCTCGCCAGCATCTGTTGTCATCTGAGTTTTGGATCTTGGCCAATCTGACTGGTGTGAGGTGGAATCTCAGGGTTGTTTTGATTTGCATTTCCCTGATGGCTAAGGATGTTGAGCTCTTCCTCACATATTTCTCAGCCATTTGATATTCCTCAACTGAGAATGTTTTGTTTAGCTCTGTACCCCAATTTTTAATAGGGTTATTTGATTCTCTGGTGTCTAGCTTTTTGAGTTCTTTGTATACCTTAGATATTAGGCCTCTATCTGATGTGGAGTTGGTAAAGATCTTTTCCCATTCTGTTGGCTGCTGTTTTGTTTTCTTGACAATGTCCTTAGCCTTACAGAAACTTTGCAATCTCATTAAGTCCCATTTGTTAATCTTTGACCTTAGAGCTTGAGCCATTGGTGTTTTGATCAGAAAATTTTCTCCTGTGCCTATGTGTTCTAAGGTTTTTCCTACTTTCTCATCTAATAGTTTCAGTGTATCTGGTTTAATGTGGAGATCTTTGATCCACTTACACTTGAGCTTTGTACAAGGAGATAAGAAAGGGTCTATTTTCATTCTTTTGCATGCTGAGTGCCAGTTGGACCAGCACCATTTGTTGAATAGGCTGTCCTTTTTCCATTGAATGTTTACGGCTCCTTTGTCAAAAATCAGGTGACCATATACATGAGAGTTCATTTCTGGATCTTCTATTCTAATCCAGTGATCCACATGCCTATTTCTGTACCAGTACCATGCAGTTTTCAGCACAATTGCCTTATAATATAGCTTGAAGTCAGGGATAAGATACCTTCTAGTACTCCTCCCATCATATTTAAAGAAAAAAAAAAGACATAGATGTATACTTCAAATATCCTTGCATTTATTTTAAATTTAAAATGACTATATAAGAATAAAATAAAAATAGAAAGCAAGTGACTTTTAAGTGTATAATTTATAAAATGCTGATATGTACCATCAACTATGAAGAAATTCTCCCATGTAAACTTTACATCTGAAGAAAAAGATTAGAAATTACACAAGAAAATAGGAAAAATGCATGCTTATGGAATTAATATTGTGAAAATCACCATTCTACAAAAATAATTTAAGATTAAAAATAACTCAGTTAAAATTTCCATCCAATCCCTTAAAAAGAAAGAAAAACAATCTGAACGTTTATTTGGAACCACAAAGAACCCTTGAGAGCCCCAGTAATTTTCAAAAATTAATGATGGTTGAAGGATTACCATTATAGATCTCATTATATGCTATAGATTTTTAGTAATAACAGCATGGTACTGTAGAGAAGCAAACAGTAGATTACCTGTCACTATAATCATGTAATGTTTTGCAATGATTCCAAATCACACATTGGAGAAAAGACAGTCTCTTTAACAAAATTTCCTGGAGGAAAATTGACATATGCATTCTACCTTCAGAAGAATGAAATAAGATATTTTTTAATCACATTTATGTATAATAAAATCCTATTTGATCAAACCTAAATATTAAAATCATTCACTGAAACTTATACGAATAAACACTTAGTACACTGTATGATAAAGTTATTTGAAAAAATTAATTTTTTTCTTACAACTTTTTTAAAATAAGAGGGACACATAAACAAAATTTAAGGCATTTTGGCATAACACTATATGAATATTTTTGTTAGTACTTAATTCGTTTAGAGGTTTGGTAGCATGCATGGAAATCCCACTAGTTACCATAAGCATAATGTACTTGTAGGACAAATATAACAGAGAAACATATTTCTAAGTGAGTATAGATTAATCATAATGATCTGTGAATACCAAAAATTGCCACAAGGTTATTATCTTAGCTCATAGATTATTAATGATTTAAGTGTGTACCACACTCTGAGAGGGTGCTATATATTTATTTTTTTCCTAAGCAGGACTGAGTCTTTCATTTTTTTTAAACAACATTATTTTACAAAACAAAGATAAATGTACAGATTTTAAACCTTTTTTGCTTAAAATTATATATTTTTATCAGTACTTTTTTTAGATTTTAAAATAATTTTTACATAAAAGTATATGAATATATTTTTTAGTCAGTACTTGATTTTTTCCAAGGCTTGACAGTATGCATTGAAAACCTAATAGTTACAATGAGCATAAAGTACATGCAAAACAAAACGCAACATGGAAATAGTCAAAGTCTTCTTGTTTTGTAAATATTTTTTTTTTGTTTTGTTTTCTTTATTTCTTGGACTTCATACAGTCTGTGAGTTGTTTCTGGGGGAGTGTAAGCCTCTGGGGTTAACATCCCACTATCAGTGACTGCATATTATGTCTGTTCTTTTGTGACTGGGTTATCTCACTCAGGATGATATTCTCTAGATGCAGCCATTTTCTTAAGAATTTGGTTAAGTCATTGTTTCTGGTGGCTGAGTATTATTCCATTGTGTAAATGTACCACAATTTTTGTATCCATTCATCTTCTGAAGGACATCTGGGTTCTTTCCAGCTTCTGACTATTATAAATAGAGCTTATATGAACATTGTGGTGTATATATCTTTGTTGTGTATTAAAGTGTCTCTGGGGTATATGCCCAGAAGTGGAATAGCTAGGTCTTCAGGTAGTACTGTATCCAATTTTCTGAGGTATCGCCAGACTGATTTCCAGAGTGGTTGTATTAGTTTGCAACACCACCAACAGTGGAGAAGTGTTCCTCTTTCTCCGCAGCCTCGCCAGCATCTGCTGTCATCTGAGTTTTGGATCTTGGCCAATCTGACTGGTGTGAGGTGGAATCTCAGGGTTGTTTTGATTTGCATTTCCCTGATGGCTAAGGATGTCGAGCACTTCCTCAGATGTTTCTCGGCCATTCGGTGTTCCTCAACTGAAGACGTTTTGTTCAGCTCTGTACCCCATTTTTTAATAGGGTTATTTGATTCTCTGGTGTCTAGCTTTTTGAGTTCCTTGTATACCTTGGATATTAGGCCTCTATCTGATGTGGTGTTGGTAAAGATCTTTTCCTATTCTGTTGGTTGCCGTTTTGTTTTCTTGACAATGTCCTTAGTCTTACAAAAACTTTACAATCTCATTAAGTCCCATTTGGTAATCTATGACCTTAGAGCTTGAGCCATTGGTGTTTTGTTCAGGAAATTTTCTCCTGTGCCTATGTGTTCTAAGGTTTTCCCTACTTTCTCATCTAATAGTTTTAGTGTATCTGGTTTAATGTGGAGATCTTTGATCCACTTACACTTGAGCTTTGTACAAGGAGATAAGAAAGGGTCTATTTTCATTCTTTTGCATGCTGAGTGCCAGTTGGACCAGAACCATTTGTTGAATAGGCTGTTCTTTTTCCATTGAATGTTTACTGCTCCGTTGTCAAAAATCAGGTGACCATATACATGAGGGCTCATTTCTAGATCTTCTATTCTATTCCATTGATCCACATGCCTATTTCTGTACCAGTACCATGCAGTTTTCAGCACAATTGCCTTGTAATATAGCATGAGGTCAGTGATAGTGATTCCCGCAGATGTTTTATTGTTGAGGATGGATTTCGCTATTCTAGGTCTTTTGTTATTCCATATGAAATTGCACATTGATCTTTCCAATTCCATGAATAACTGGGTTGGAATTTTGATGGGAATTGCATTGAATCTGTAGATTGCTTTTGGTAGGATGGCCATTTTTAAGATGTTGATTTTTCCAATCCATGAGCATGGGAGATCTTTCCATTTTCTGAGATCCTCCTCAATTTCTTTCTTTAGAGGTTTGAAGTTCTTGTCATACAGGTCCTTCACTTGCTTAGAGTCACACCAAGGTTTTTCATAGATTGTGAAGGGTACCTTTTTTCTAATTTTTTTCTCCACATGTTTGTCCTTTGAGTATAGGAAAGCTATTGATTTGTTTGAGTTAATTTTGTATCCAGTCACTTTGCTGAACTTGTTTATCAGCTGTAGGAGTTCTCTGGTGGAATTTTTGGGGTCACTTATATACACCATCATGTCATCTTCAAAGAGTGATGTTTTTAATTCATTCTTTCCAATTTGTATCCCTTTGATTTCCTTTTGCTGTCTAATTGCAGTACTATGTTGAATAGGTAGGGGGAGAGTAGGCTGTCTTATCTAGTCCCTGATTTTAGTGGGATTGCTTCAAGTTTCTTACAGTTAAGTTTGATGTTGGTTATTGCTTTTCTTTTATTATGTTTACGTGTGAGCCTTGGATTCCTGTTCTCTCCAAGACTTTTAAAATGAAGGTGTGCTGAATTTTGTCAAATGCTTTTTCAGCATCTAGTTAGATGACCATATGGTTTTGTTTTCTTTAAGTTTGTTTGTGAAGTGGATTACATGAATGGATTTCCGTATATTGCACCATTCCTGTATCTCAGGGAAGAAGCCTACTTGATCATGATGAATAAACATTTTGATGTCTTCTTGGATTCAGTTTGCAAGAATTTTGTTGAGTGTCTTTACATCAATCTTAATAAGTGAGATTAGTCTGAACTTCTCTTTCCTTGTAGGGTCTTTGTGTGGTTTAGGAATGAGGGTTACTGTGGCCTCAAAAAGAGTTAGTGTTCCATCTGACTGTATTTTATGAAATAGTTTGGAGCATATTGTATTAGGTTGTCAATAAATGTCTGATAGAATTCGGCACTGAACCCATCTGGACCTGGGCTCTTTTTGTTTTTGAGGCTCTTAATAACTGCTTCTATTTCTTTAGGTGTTATGGGATTATTTAGATGGATTACCTGGTCCTGGTTTAACTTTAGTATCTGGTATCTGTCTAAGAATTCATCCATTTCTTCGAGATTTTCCAGCTTTGTTGAATATAGGCTTTTGTAGTAGGAGCTGATGATTACTTGAATTTCCTTAGTTTCAGTTGTTAGGTCTCCACTTTCATTTCTGAGTTTGTTAATTTGGATACTCTGTCTTTGCCCTCTAGTTAGTCTCACTAAGGGTTAATCAATCTTGTTAATTTTCTCAAATAACCAGCTCTTGGTTTTGTTGATTCTTTGAATGGTTCTTTTTGTTTCGATTTGGTCAATTTCTGTTCTGAGTTTGATTATTTCTTGCTGTCTACTCCTCTTGGGTATATTTGTTTCCTTTTTTTCTATAGTTTTCAACTGTGCTGTCAAGTTGCTAGTGTATACTCTCTCCAGTTTCTTTTTGGAAGCACTCAGAGCTATGCGTTTTCCTCTCATTACTCCTTTGATTGCATCCCATAGTTTTTTGTATGTTGTGTTTTGATTTTCATCAAATTCTAGAAAATCCTTAATTTCTTTCTTTATTTTTTCTTTGACCATTCTATTGTTTAGTAGAGCATTTTTTAGTTTCCATATGTATATGGGCTTTTTTTGTATTTGTTGTTATTAAAGATCAGCCTTAGACCATCATGATCTGATAGGATGGATAGGAGTATTTAAATCTTCTTCTATCTGTTGAGGCTTGTTTTTGGACCAATTTATATGGTCAATTTTTGAGAAGGTGCCTTAAGGTGCTGAGAAGAAGGTGCATTCTTTTGTTTTAGGATGATATGTTCAGTAGATGTCTATTAATTCCAATAGGTTCATAACTTCTACTAGTTTCACTGTATCCTTGTTTATTTTTTGTTTCCATGATCTGTCCATTGTTGAGAGTGGGAAGTTTAGGTTTCCCACTATTATTCTGTGGGGAGCAATGTATTTTTTGAGCTTTAGTAGGGTTTCTTTTATGAATATTGGTACTCTTGTATTTGGAACATATATGTTAAGGATTGAGAGTTCCTCCTGACAGAAATTTTCTCTGTCATGTGTAAAAAGTGTTCTTCCTTATATTTTTTGATAAGTTTTGGTTGAAAATCTACTTTATTCGATATTAAAATGGCCACTCCAGCTTGCTTGTTGGGGCCATTTGCTTGGAAGGTTTTTTCCCAACCCTTTATTCTGAGATAGTGTCTGTCTTTGTCTCTGAGATGAGTTTTCTCTATGCAGCAAAATGCTGGATTCTGTTTATGTATCCAGTCTGATAGCCTATATAGTTTATTTGCAAATTGAGTCCATTTATATCAACAAATATTAAGGAATTGTGGTTGCTGTTTCCTGTTATTTTTGCTTTTAGAGGTACAATTGTGCCTGTGTGTGTTGTCTTTCTTCTTTTGGTTTTCTTCCTTAGGTATTTTCTTGTTTTTACTAGGATATAGTTTACCTCCTAGTTTTGTATTTTCCACCTAGAATTCATTGTTGTTCTGGTCTTGTGGTCAGATATTGTGTAAATTTAGTTTTGTCTTGGAATATCTTGGTCTCTCCATCTATGGTGATTGAGAGTTTTGCTTGGTATAGCAGCTTGGACTTACACATGTGTTCTCTTAGAATTTGGATGATTTTTGTCCAGGATCTTTTAGCTTTCATAGTCTCTGTTGAGAATTTGGGTGTGATGCTGATTGGTCTGCCTTTTTATGTTACATGACCTTTTTCTCTTACTGCTTTTAGTATTTTGATTTCCTTGCTTTGGGCACTTGGCATTTTTACTATATTGTGTCGGAAGGAATTTTTTTTCTGGTGCACTCTATTTGGAGTTCTGTAGGCTTCTTTTATACTCATGGCCATCTTATTCTTAAAGGTAGGGAAGTTTTCTTCTAGGATTTTGTTGAAGATATTTACTGTACCTCTTAGATGATATTCTTATTCCTCTTCTATTCCTATTATCCTTAGGTTTGGTCTTCTCATTGTGTCCTGGATCTCCTGGATATTTTGTGTTAGGAGTGTTTTGGCTTTTGTGTTTTCTCTGACTGTTTTGTGTATGTTTTCAATGTTGTTGTTGCCCCCTGAGATTTTCTCCTCCATCTCCTGTAGTTTATTGGAGATGCTTGCACCTTTGACTACTGGTTTCTATTTTAGATTTTCTTCCTCCAGGTTTCTTTCTTTTGGTGTTTTCTTCATTGTTTCTATTTCTGTTTTAAATTCTTTCTTCAATCCCTTTATCTCTTTGGTTTTGTTTTCCTCTTGTCCTGTGATTTCTTTGAGTTTTTTCTTGTCTGCTTTAAAAGCTTCTCTTTCTTTATGCTTTTTTTTTCTTTCTTGTTTAAGTATCTCTATCATTATCTTAAGGTATGATTTTGGTTCTGTGTTCTTTTTCTGGAGTGTTTGTCATTCTGCTGTTTACTTTGATTGGAGAGCTGGGTACCGGTGTTGCCAGGTTATCTTGGTTTCCATTGTGTAATTACTTTTGCTTTCCTCATGCCATCTTGTTGTCTGTGATTATATGTTGTTTTGTTGTCTGTGATTGTTTCCCATCACTCCCGTGTACCTGGCCTGTGTCCCTGGATCTCCACTGTTCCCAGTGTCAGATGGCATGAGTGTTTGATCTGTGCCCATAGGCCCTCTGCATGGAAATCGAGTCCCTACTCCAAAGTTCCTGCTTCCCTGAACCAGTGGGGGGTGTGTGCTTTCCCTGTGCTCAGCCCATACCTCTTTGTGCCCCTGTTACCTGGAGTGCAGTCTTACTAGACCTGAGTTTCTAGATCTTCACTGTTCTCGGTGACAGATCGCCTGAGCATTTGTTCTACAGCCACAGGCCCTCCGGGTGAAACCGAGTCCCTACATCCTAGTTCCTGCTCCCCTGACCTAATCGTGGGGGTGTGCTTTTTGTGTGCTTGGCCCAGACCTCTCTGTGCACTGGCTACTCGCAGAGCAGTCTTACCATGCCTGTATCCTTGTATCTCCGCTCTTCCTGGTGGCAGATGTCCTGAGCGTTTGTTCTGCAAGCAAGGGCCCTCTGGGTGAAAACTGAGTCCCTATGGCAGAGTTCCTTCTCCCCTGAACCACTGGGTGGGCACTTTCCGCGATCTCGGCCCAGACATCTCTGCACCCTGGCTACTTGCAGCACAGTCTCACAAGGCCTGTGTCCCTGGATGTCCCTCTTTTTTCTCTTCTACACATATTATCCTCAGGTTTGGTCTTCTCATTGTTTCCTGGATATCGTGAATGTTTTTGGGTTAGAATCTTTTTGACTTTTGCATTTTTTTCTGAGTGTGGTGTTTTCTAGGGTATCTTCTGCTCCCGAGATTCTCCCCTCAATCTCTTGTATTCTGTTGGATATGATAGCATCTATGACTCCTGTTGTTTTTTTTTATAGGTTTTCCAACTTCAGGGTTGTTGCCTTTTGTGATTTCTGTATTGTTTCTATTTCTGTTTTCACTTCCCTTACCTGTTAGTTTGTGCTTTTTTTTTTTTTTTTTTTTTTTTTTGGCTTTTTAAGTGATTTTTTTTTGTGTTTCCTCTTTAAGGGTTTTAACTTTTTTGCATGTGTTCTCCTGGCTTTTCTGTACTTTTTAAAGTGTGTTATTTTTGCATTCCTCGAGGATCTCCATCGTCATCATGAAGTATGATTTTATGTCTTAATCTTATTTTTCTGGTTAGTTGGGATATCTACTATTTGCCATGATGGGAGAACTGGGTTCTTTTTTTTTTTTTTTTTTTTTTTTTATTGCTTAAAAAAGACTCAGACAGTTTTATTCATAACTCACTAGACAAAAGTAGAAGATGAAAAACATATCCCATACAAATAAAAATGAGGAGGTAATTATGTTTCCATCATACAATATAGAATATAAGTCCAACCCAACTACCAGAGAAAAAGGAGGTAATTCTATAATAAAAAGAGGTAAATTCATTTAGAATATATAACAATTATAAGCATAATCATCCCTCAGAAATTGGTTCAAGGATACTAAACTTACTATATGCTCAATGGCTTTTTTTTTTAAGATTTTAAACATTTTTGCTTAAAATTATACATTTTTGTCAGTACTGTTTTTTTCAGATATTAAAATAAATTTTACATAAAACCATGTGAATATGTTTTTTAGTCAGTACTTGATTTTTTTCAAGGGCTTGACAGTATGCATTGAAAACCTACTAGTTGCAATAAGCGTAAAGTACATGCAAAACAAAACGCAACGTGGAAATAGTCAAAGTCTTCTTGTTTTGTGAATATATGTATATTTTTGTTTTCTTTATTTCTTGGACTTCATACAGTCTGTGAGTTGTTTCTGGGGGAGTGCAAGCCTCTGGGGTTAGCATCCCACTATCAGTGACTGCATATTATGTCTGTTCTTTTGTGACTGGGTTATCTCACTCAGGATGATATTCTCTAGATGCAGCCATTTTCTTAAGAATTTGGTTAAGTCATTGTTTCTGGTGGCTGAGTAGTATTCCATTGTGTATATGTACCACAATTTTTGTATCCATTCGTCTTCTGAAGGACATCTGGGTTCCTTCCAGCTTCTGGCTATTATAAATAGAGCCACTATGAACATTGTGGTGCATATATCTTTGTTGTGTATTAAAGTGTCTCTGGGGTATATGCCCAGAAGTGGAATAGCTGGGTCTTCAGGTAGTACTATATCCAATTTTCTGAGGTATCGCCAGACAGATTTCCAGAGTGGTTGTATTAGCTTGCAACCCCACCAACAGTGGAGAAGTGTTCCTCTTTCTCCGCAGCCTCGCCAGCATCTGCTGTCATCTGAGTTTTGGATCTTGGCCAATCTGACTGGTGTGAGGTGGAATCTCTGGGTTGTTTTGATTTGCATTTCCCTGATGGCTAAGGATGTGGAGCACTTCCTCAGATGTTTCTCGGCCATTCGGTGTTTCTCAACTGAAAATGATTTGTTTAGCTCTGTAGCCCATTTTTTAATAGGGTTATTTGATTCTCTGGTGTCTAGCTTTTTGAGTTCCTTGTACACCTTGGATATTAGGCCTCTATCTGATGTGGTGTTGGTAAAGATCTTTTCCCATTCTGTTGGTTGCCGTTTTGTTTTCTTGACGATGTCCTTAGCCTTAAAGAAACTTTGCAATCTCATTAAGTCCCATTTGTTAATCTTTGACCTTAGAGCTTGAGCCATTGGTGTTTTGTTCAGGAAATTTTCTCCTGTGCCTATGTGTTCTAAGGTTTTCCCTACTTTCTCATCTAATAGTTTCAGTGTATCTGGTTTAATGTGGAGATCTTTGATCCACTTACACTTGAGCTTTGTACAAGGAGATAAGAACGGGTCTATTTTCATTCTTTTGCATGTTGAGTGCCAGTTGGACCAGCACCATTTGTTGAATAGGCTGTCCTTTTTCCATTGAATGTTTACTGCTCCTTTGTCAAAAATCAGGTGACCATATACATGAGGGCTCATTTCTGGATCTTCTATTCTATTCCATTGATCCACTTGCCTATTTCTGTACCAGTACCATGCAGTTTTCAGCACAATTGCCTTGTAATATAGCTTGAGGTCAGGGATAGTGATTCCCGCAGATGTTTGTTTGTTGTTGAGGATGGATTTCGCTATTCTAGGTCTTTTGTTATTCCAGATGAAATTGCACATTGATCTTTCCAATTCCATGAAGAACTGGGTTGGAATTTTGATGGGAATTGCATTGAATCTGTACATTGCTTTTGGTAGGATGGCCATTTTTAAGATGTTGATCTTTCCGATCCATGAGCATGGGAGATCTTTCCATTTTCTGAGATCCTCCTCAATTTCTTTCTTTAGAGGTTTGAAGTTCTTGTCATACAGGTCCTTCACTTCCTTAGTTAGAGTCACACCAAGGTATTTCATAGTTTTTGTAACGATTGTGAAGGGTACCTTTTCCCTAATTTCTTTCTCCACATGTTTGTCCTTTGAGTATAGGAAGGCTACTGATTTTTTGAGTTAATTTTGTATCCGGCCACTTTGCTGAACTTGTTTATCAGCTGTAGGAGTTCTCTGGTGGAATTTTTGGGGTCACTCAAGTACACTATCATGTCATCGGCAAAGAGTGATGTTTTTATCTCTTCCTTTCTGATTTGTATCCCCTTGATCTCCTTTTGCTGTCTAATTGCTCCAGCCAGGACTTCCAGTACTATGTTGAATATGTAGGGAGAGAGTGGGCAGCCTTGTCTAGTCCCTGATTTTAGTGGGATTGCTTCAAGTGAGAACTGGGTTGTGATATTGCCAAGTTGTCTTGATTTCCGTTTTTTAGATTTTTGTACTTGCCTCTTTCCATCTTATTATCGGTAATGCTAAGTGAACTTGTCTCTTACTGGAGCTTGTCTTCTTATGGATCTGTGGGTCTGTGGTCTCCAGAGGGAGAGTGTTCCTGGGTGTTAACTCTCTGGGTATGCTGTGAGTTCTGGTGGCATTGCCTAGTCCTGATGCAATTGGTCTAGGGTTAGCCTTGGGCAGAAAGTGTGAGCTCCCAGGCAGCATTGCCACATATTCCCTGAGAGTTTCAAGTGACCTCTCCTGAAATAGAGAGTGGGGAGGAAGTGGAGTCTTGTCTCTGAGCTCAGTGGTGAGCGCCCTCCTATGGCTCTTACAGGTGCCCAGCAACTTGAGGGCAGTTTGCCAATTGTGATGAACCTGGGCCTTGGGCCAGAAGTGAGCTTCTTGGCTGCACTGCTACTTATATTCTCAGAGTTCCAGGCACCCTATTCATGTTAAAAGTCTTGGAAAGATCAGGAATTTAAGGCACATCCCAAAAAAATAGTAAAAGCAATATGAAGCAAACCAGTAGCCATCAACTGCAACTAAGGATGCACCTTCACCAGTGGCCTTCCATGGCCACTCATAGTGTCAAGCCTCAACTGTTCTTCATGACCCCTTCAAGCCTTCTCAACCAGTATTACCTAGGTGACCTTTGCACATTACCATGTACAGCTGAAGCCCAAGGTAAAACTGTGGCTACCTCTGGAACAAGGCTTCTTTATGCATTCAGAGAATACTTCCCAGATTTCACCTCAGTGATGCTGGTTTCTTAATCACCTATAATCTGTTAGCTCCAGCTAACCAGCATCAATCATCCCAGAAATCTCTTCTATATTTTACTCTAAAGCCAGAATCACAGTGGCTGTAGCTGCTTAGTTATACTGCTTGCAGGTGCTGCAACATGGCCCCCTTGTTTTTTTACATTATCATTAGCTTCCTGTTTCCCAACTCTTTCCCTGTATAAGCATAGCTCTCCTTGATCTTGAATTCAGATATCTCCTGTCTCCTGGGATTAAAGGTGTGTACCACCATGCCTGGATCTAAATTTTGCTGGGTGAGAGGATCTTGCCCCCAATTCCACTCGCTTTAATCATCTGTTTGCTAGAACATAGGATTCAGTGTCATTTCTCCTCCTGGTGGGCCTGTAATACTTGAATGATATATTTTGCATTTTTTTTTCTTTCTAAGCTTGGGATGCTTGTTCAAAATGCTCTTTATGCAACTTAACCAGAGAACAAAGTCTCTGTTGGGTGTTTTTGAGACTTCCTTGGTCAGTGCAATTAACATGAATCTCTTGAGCTCAGCCTCAGGTAGACCCTTCAATCAAGGGCAAAAATCAGCCACATTCATCACCAAAGTAGTATAAAAACAGTCTCTTTGCCACATACTGAAAATATTCTCTGAAACTTCTCAAGCTATATCTGCACTCTTAAGATTACTCTCACAACAAAGTCTTCCATATTCTTACTAGGATGGCTCATTTAACCCATTTTAAAGCATCTCACCAATTTAAATCCAATGTTTCAAAATTCACATTCTTCCAAACAAAAGCACAATTAGGCCTATTACAGCAATAACCCAGTGCTTCGTGCCAACTTCTGTCTTAGTTAGGGTTTTGCTGCTATGAATAGACACCATGACCAAGGCAAGTTTTATAAAGGACAACATTTAATTAGAGCTTGTTCAGTTCATTATCATCAAGCTGGGACATGGCGGCATGCAGGCAGGCATGGAGCAGGAGGAGCTGAGAGCTCTACATTTTCATCTGAGGGTAGTTAGTGGAAGACTGATTTCCAGGCAGCTAGGGTGGTGGTCTTAAGCCCATGCCCACAGTGACACAGCTATTCTAATAAGGCCACACCTTCTAATAGTACCACTCTCCAGGGTGTGTATATTCAAAATGTTACAGTTAGGAAGGTAACACTAGTGAGGAGTCCTCATAAAGAAGATATGGAGCCTAAGCCAGACATCTTTTGTAACCAGGCTAGACTCTCAGTGATAGTACTGGAAGACCAACCCAACCAGAAAACACTCAACCCATGACAAGCTCTATCTACAAGTTATGCTGCAGTAAATGTGGTCCACAGCTTGTAGGAATAGTCAGCTAATAACTGGTCTAACTTGAGGCCCAAACCTCTAAAGAAAGAACATGTCTGATACTGTCTGAAGACCAGAAACTGGAAGCTGAATGCCTCAGAGACCTAGAATAACATGACTGACACAAATAAAGTCAATAAAATAATTCCTAATGATAATGTGCTATGCCCATAGATTGGTGGCTAGCCTAACATTCATCACAGAGGCTTCCCTCAGCATCTACAGTCACAAAAACTCACAGAAGAGGGGGAAGAGGAATTATACATGTCAGAGATGTTAAGAACTCCATGAGAGAACATGGCTCACAGAATCAACTGAGCAGGACTCACAGAGGATCACAGAGACTGAAGCAGCAATCATGGAGCCTGTGTGGATCTGTGCTACATCTAAACACATGCTGTGGTTTAGCTTGGGGACTTTATGAGATTCCAAACAGTGAGAATGGGGATGTCTCTGACTCTTTTGCCTGGTGGGAGGCTTTTGCTCCTACTGGGTTGCCTTGTCCAGCCTTGATATGAAGATTTGAGATTAGGTTTATTGGATCTGTTATGCTATGTTTTGTTTGATATCACCAGGTGGCCTTTTCTGCTCTTTTCTGAAGGGAAATGAGGGAGAAGTAGTTCTGGGTGAGAGGGGCGGCAGGGATTGAACCAGGAGGAGAGGAGGAAGGGAAGCAAGGGGAGATTGAAGTCAGGATGTATTGTTTGAGAGAAGAATAACTAAAAAAATTTTGCCTGTTTTCTAGGATCATTGGAAACTCCGTTCTGGCTAGCTTTTGTAGTGCCAGAAGTTATTCAGGGTACTGAAAGGGAAAGGAAAATGTGGGACTAATCAATCACTAAATTGTACATGATACTGGTTTGTCAAGCAGGATGAGCATACTGGTGCAAGAGTAATGTGGCATTTGTGGACTAACAAAGTGTTTTCCATTTGGAATTATAGTCTGTTCATATAAGGGAACCCAGATCATTGTTTGCACATGTTGTTGGAATGCCAGATGAGGACAGATGCATCTAAAAATTACAGTAAATATAAATGTTTAAGTTCTTATGCTTATAAGTAAAAATGGATACCATAACTAAAATAAAGGCAATCAAGTATACATCTGAGTTATTTGGTGTTATTTGTGCGCCAAAATAGTCTTATATCTCCAGTTCAGTATGCTTAGCAGAATTGTTTACAAATCATGCCATTGGAAAAATAAAGGGTGAGTCATGATATGTAAATCATTAAAAACAATTTGAATTTTCTGGAGTTTTATTTAGTACAAGCTATTATTTTTAGCAAAATGTTATTATTTTAGTATATAGTCCAATAACATTTAAGTAATGAAAACTGTGGGAAAATATTTTCTGCATCTTTCAACTCTAGAAAAATTCAAGTATTTATTACCAAAACATTTAATAGATTTCTTTAGTTTTAAACTATTAAACTATTTGAGATAATAATAAATGCATTTGGTTAAAATCTCTGAGAGGTCTTCTCTTTTCTGAGTGGTGGTAAAGGGGCAATGGATTTGGGGAATAGGAGAGATTCAGGGAGAAGCTAGAGGGATGGGAGGGAGAGTAAATTGAGGCCAGGATGTAATTTATGAGAGACTAATAAATAAACTTAAAATGTATAGAAATAATAGTTATTGTTTGTCATCAAGTTATAAAAAATACAATTTAAATGAAGAAATTAATAAATGAATTTGTCATAAAACACATTATAGTGTCAAACAGACAGCTAGCAATTATAACTATCTTCTCTACCATATTGTTGTATTTCCCCTTATATTCAAAGAATAAAAGGTATATATTATTTTTGACTTTATATTCATATCTTGAGAAAAAAGATGTTTTGCACATTATTACCATGCACATTATAAGTATATAATAATGTAAAAATATTTTAAATATCAAAGAACATATTTAAATTTTTATTCACAAATCAATGTTAGTATTGTATAAAATGAATGACCTCTAGTTTTTTCAAACTGCTGATATAACTATAACATGTATTTGCTATGAAAAGTTAGCAAAGAAGTTTATGGCCACTCTCTCTCTGAAAGATTATATTTCCTGGATATTAAAAGAACAAATAATAATTTTAAAAATAAAATTTAACTCTTGAAATTCAGATAAGTGAGAAAATCAGAATTAGGTATCTTTATTAAAATATGTCATTGTCATTAAGACAACAAAATTTACAGTATATAAGTTTCACCGCTATTACTGTATAGTTTATACCTTGTTTTATACTTCAAAAATTTTATATTTCTCTCTTAGGTTTTTGGGAGAAATTTGGAATAAGGTAAAAATAATAATGTTGCCTTTTAAAGGAGAATATATTTTGACTTTGTTAGAAAAATATTTAATTGAATTGCATAAAAATTCTACCTATGTGCCTAAAAATACATTTATTTTTTTTATATTATCAAGTATGTAATAATCAATTCAGTAATTTTCTCAGGAGTAAGGCAATTTAAGAAAAATCAGAAATAATTTAAAATTCTTCTTATGATTAAAATGTTCAATCTCCAGAATTTTATTGAGCATATGACATATACAAAGACTTTGACCAATTATACATGCAAACTTAATTCCAAATTATGAAGCCTGTACTAATTTCAGTGATTTGTAAGCTTGAAATCTTTACAGTGAATTTTCATGGCCTTAAGTATTTCCCTTATAATTCATAGAACCGATTTTTAACTTCTTTAGAGCATTTTTCATTTCTTTATTTCTCAGTGTATAAATGGCTGGATTTAGGAGAGGTGCAAAAACTGTATAAAATACAGCAAGAAATTTGTCCAACCAGGTGATACTGAGGGGCCAAACATAGATGAAGATGCAGGGGACAAAAAAGATCATAACTACTGTGATATCTGCAGTGCACGTGGACAGAGCCTTAGAAGCCCCAGCTTTAGAACTCTGACGAACAGTGAGAAGGATGTATGTGTAGGATATGAGCAGCAGAATAAAGCAGGTTACAACCACAAACCCACAGTCAACATTCATGTAAATATCCAAAGTATGAGAATCCATGCAGGCTAGCTTGATTATAAGTGGTATGTCACAGAAGAAACTGTCAATTTCCATGTGACCACAGAGAGGCAATTGCACAACTGCCAAAAGCTGACTCATTGCATGCACAAAGGCAACTGACCAGGAAGTTAACACCAGCCCAGCACATCTTTTTAGGTTCATAATAGTAAAGTAATGAAGTGGTTTGCAGATGGCCACATAGCGATCATAAGCCATTACCACCAACAGCAACATCTCTACTGCACCAACACAATGGTCAAAGAAGACCTGGGACATGCAGCCTGCAAAAGAAATTATCTTTGGTTCATTGAGAAAATCTATGATCATCTTAGGAGTAGTGGCTGAGGAAAGCCACATATCAACAAAGGACAGGTTGGCCAAAAAAAAGTACATGGGAGAATGGAGATTCTTGTCAGTTATGACTAAGAACATGACAGTGGTATTTCCAGATAGAATGAGCAGATAAACCATCAAAAATATTATGAAAAGTAAGACCTGAAGATTCTGTGAGTGTGAAAGTCCCAAAAGCACAAATTCTGATACCAGGGACTGATTACCTTCATCACTTTTACTTAGTGTGTCTTTAGAAATAACCTGTAGACAAAGAAAAAATAATTAGATAAATACTGACTACAGACAAAGAAGTGTCATAAATTTGATGGACAATGACTTCATTAGACAAATCTAGCATTCACATTGAAAGTTAACATCTACAACTAAAATAGAAAAACATAAATGGAGAGTGGAGTCTTTCTTACCTTTCAGAAACATCACTGTCCAAAGTGAAAGCCAAGTGTAACTTCCCAAAATGAGAAGCATTAGGTGTGGCTCATATACATGCTCTATTATGAAGTTCTTACAGGGATGAAGTGAAAAAAACAAGACAGCAACTTGAAAGCCTAAAAGGTTTTGTGGCATTTTTATCCATTAGTCTACTAAAAAATGGACTGAATGTGTTACCAACTATCGTGATACTTCCTCGCAGAAGTGAGATTTATACTTTGGACCTCTTAGGAATTCCCTGAAATTTCAGTACAAAAATTTTAATGAGATATTATAATTTCTGAGGCATGTATAAAGACTCATTTGATCATCAGTATAGTGATTTTTGTGACATCATTAACTTAAAATATTTTACTAAATCCCCAAAGTAGATTTTGGAAAATCCTGTTGGAGGAAGCTCTACAAAGTGACATATGAGATACACATGGTTTGAAACTGTGATGTAAAGGCTAGAATAACATTTTTTTATAAATCAATATTATTCATAGGATTTATTTATTCAGCTAAGCTGATTATTGGCCCATCATGGATAATTCATGCAAGAATAGTAACCAAAGAACCAGGTAAGTTCTTTAAGAAGTCTGAAAAGTTACATTTAGCTCAGTGTTAGCAATAGAAAAAACCCAATATTGAAATTTATCAACTAATCTTGAGAACTCTTAGATTTTGAAATACTGTAGTTTCCTGACGTGGACAATGTGTCATCTATCTACAATGGGCTTTCTCATTTTGTCACATACGCACTATCATCTATATTGTTTGAACGAAGAAAACAAATTACATAACTATGTAAGCAAAGGGTGCCTTTGATTGTCAACCTTGGAAAAATGTAAAACTGAACTTTCAGTGAACATTTCTTCATGTCAAAGCATAGGTGGAGTTTTTTTTTTACTGACTGAAATGGAAACACTCAGTCTGAATGCTGGGAAATAATTGTCCACGTTTTCTCACATTTAGTAAATTTTTGTTGATTTTTAATTTTAGTTTTTAATCTTTTATTCCTTAAAATCTCTAGAGTGACAGAATCAAGCAGGTGAATAATGAAATCTCTCACATTATTGCCAGAGTGATATATATCTTACCATTCTTATGAGGATCTAAAAGAGAAGAGTTAAGATTAAATAAACAAACAAATAAACACACACACAAACAAACAAAAGTTCTAAAGAGATTATATAATACACCCACTTACTATAGAACCACCATAGCAGTTAAGAGTCTTGCATGTTACAAATAAAGATATGTTCCTTCTACATATTACCAGACTTTCTAAGGAAACTAGTCTGCTATTACACCAAATTGGTTTGTGCTACATGAAAATTTTGAACGATTTGAATTCTGGCTCTAAACTTCATTTCTTGTAATCCTAAAAGTTTGTAGCACAGCTTTCAAAAATCCAATTATATGTCATCTAGAATAATATATAGAAATTTAGTAATTCATGTGTTTAGATAGAAATTGGTTGCAATATAATCACAGTCTTTGGAAAAATTGCCCATTAAATACAACAGCTTTAAAATTAAATTTTATATTGTTATTATTGAGAATCATGTAGGAATTGTAATATTACTGTATTAATCCAGGTTTAGCATAATTACTAGACTAAGCATAATTTTAAATAAGTCAGGTCTTTTTGACTTTTCATTAGAGATTGACATAATGTATGGCTTTGTTCTAAAAGTATTTGTTTTCATTTCTTCATCTATAGAATTCAAACAATTTAATAATGTGTTATGAAGGTGGAAATAAAAATATACAGAGAGAAATCAGCAAGCCTTTATAGTATTTAGAGTCAAATGATGAACAGTAATGATCTCTTTTTCTGTAAACTTTCTTGTATATTTTATTTTATTTTTTTTCTGAGTTAAAAGTTTTATTCATTCAACATCTCACATTACAAATATTTAAAAATTATATGCATACTGGTATAAATAGTCATTTGCAAACTATTTAATAACATTAATTTTCCACTAGCACTTCAACAAATGAACTCTTTAAAAAAGGAACTGTGTTATATAACTTAAGAGTAGAACATACAAAAATAGGAACTTAACGTGAAAATGACTTTAATAAAAAATGAATTACCCTTATTTAAAATGCTAGAATAAATACTACAACCTCCCCATACACAGTAAAAACTATATGGAAATTCAGCCAAGTAGTACAATTAACTGACACACTTGTATATTTTAAAATAATATTGTTTGTGTTGTCTTAGGCAAAGATTTTATTGCTAAACTGAGCAGTAACTATGTTTAACAAAAGTGTGTTTAATCATTTTTCTTTAAAATATTTTTATACTTACAGTTCTTCTGAGTTGACATACACCTATTCACTATGTTATTTTTGAGATATGTAGATGGAAAGGATTTATTGCCATGGTGACTGTTTTCTGAAAACCTAACAATCATTTCATGTTTTTCCTTTCTTTGCTCACAAGTGTTATAAATATTTTAAAGTTTCTAGACTCAATAAACTTTTTTAATATCTTATATGCAATTTTGTTTTATCTTGATGACAAATCTTATAGAAAAATCTAACTTTGGTGTTTCCATGAATAAAATTGAAAAATTAAACAATAAAAACTCACTAAAAGGAGTGACTAACACTAACTTTCGTTAACATTTAAGTCAAGTATTTATTCTTTTCTCTGATTAAAGATTTTTACAGGTAGAGTGCTTTGTATCAAGTTCTAAACTCTGAAATAGTGTCAATGTTTATGCTTTTGTAACATTTGCGAATATAGTTAAAGGTATTCCTCTTAGTTGATCCTTGGTGGTAGAGTCTGGTTTTAGTTGCTTATAATGTTTTGTTTGTTGTTAGATTGGTTTAATATGCATTCTGAAATGAACAAGTATTATACGTCTTTTTACTTGATTTGCTTTTATATTTACTCCTAATTCTGAGCTGAAAATTATCTGATCTACACTGTACTCTATGATTCAATAACACTGGATCTGATTAAGAGTCAGAAAATTATTGTTCAATGTTAGCACATTGCTTCTGATACTGTTCATTAGCTAAGGAATGATGATATGATGCAGCCATGAACACACAGTGTGCTTCTTTGTCGAGTTCACACTGATGTTAATCCACAGAAACTTCTGCTTGGATTAGAAAAGGTAGAAAAAAATGCATTAATTATTTGCTAAAAATGACAGAAGGCAAAGAAACATTGCTAAAGTCTCCATAGCATAGGAATTGCTAAAAGAGATACAGAGATATAATTCAAGAACAGATTTAGAGAATGTTGGAGGAATGACATGACTTACCAAACTCATGTTTTTTTCCAAAATCATATTTACTTCTATCCGAGGTGAGTTTGTGAAGGGATCTATATCATGCAGAGACAGCCATTTGGAAGCTCACCTCCTAAGGCTGGCATTTATTGACTGTCTGAAGTTGTCCCATGGGTTAATTTACTTGAACCCTGGGTGTAATTATCTTGGACATATTTTAGAAATTTTTTTGTTAAAAGTGATATCGTCTATATATATATCTGTAAAATTAGAGAGACATTTTTATTAATCACACTTGAAGAGACAACATAATCTGTTTCTCAAAGTTATTCACTTGAATAATAAGGACCAAGGAAAAGTTTTCTGTTATCCTATTATTACTTGGTTATCTCATCAAAGTGAATAAAATTGTTTTAAAGGTATAAAAGGCCATGGGCTGAACAATGTGAGACATGACTAGAACAAAAGCCATGTTGTAAATGCAGTTCCCTAATGCATTAAAAGAATGTGTCAAATTGGTAGGAAATCTTAGTCACTTGGTTGAATATTTCAGTCTTATTTGTGATTGTAAGTGATAGGATCAGGTATGAATTAAGTGTCAAATTATTAAAACATTTTAGGCTGCTAAAATTTAAAGTATTTTATTAGTTATATATGTATACATGTGAGTTGTAGTATATTTATGGATGGTAGAGACAACTTTGTGAAATATATTCTTTCCTTCTACCTCAGTGAAAATACTGGTATTGAACTCTGTCTTTCAGAATTGAAAAGCAAGCATTTTTACCTTATTAACCATTTGCCTACAACCCCTCCCATCATATTTAAAGAAAAAAGTGACATAAATATATAGTTTAAATATATTGATTTTATATTACATTTAAAATAACACTGCAATAATTCAACAAATGATGAATGAGTGACAATTAAATGTATAGTTTAAGATGAGCTGATAAATGAATTCAACTATAAAAATTATAATAAGGAAGCTTTATTTATTTTTAGAACAATTTTATTTTAAAAAACAAAGATAAATGCACAAATTTTAAGTATTTTAGCATAAAAGTATACGAATACATTTTTTGTCAGTGCTTGTTTTTTTTAAAGATTTGATAGTGTGCATTAACAATTACTAGTTACAATGAGCATAAAATACATGTAAAACAGGATGTAACCTGGAATAAGTCAAAGTTTTCTTTGTGTGTAAGGATTAAACATAATGGTTTTTTTTCTTTTCTCTTTTATTGAACTTCATATATTATGTGAGTTGTTTCTGGGGTTTTCAGAGCTTTCTGGGGTTAGTATCCAATTATTAGTGACTGCATACTATGTCTGTTCTTTTGAACTGGGTTTTTTCGCTCAAGATGATATTCTCTAGATGCATCCATTTTCTTAAGAATTTCATAAAGTCATTGTTTCTGATAGTGGAGTAGTGCTCCATTGTGTAAATATACCACAATTTTTGTATTCATTCATCTACTGAAGTACATCTGGGTTCTTTTCAGCTTCTAGCTATTATAAATAGGGCTGCTATAAACATTTTGGTGCATGGTAAGCTTTAAATATTTAAAGAGAGATTAGAGGAGAGGCGAGAACCAATCACTGACAACAAGACCACATATAAATACAGACAACAAGACGGCAAATGAACGTACCCCAGGAAAACCAAGACAATCTGGCAACACCAGAACCCAGCTCTCACACCAAAGCAAATGGCAGAATGCCAAACACTCCAGAAAAAGAAGACTGAGACCCAAAAGCATACCTCAAGATGATGATAGAGATCCTTAAACAAGAACTGGAGGAAAAGCATAAAGAATTAGAAGCTATTAAAGAAGAAACAAAAAAAAAAAAAACTCAAAGAACTTAAAGAACTAGAGGAAAATAGAACAAAAGAGATGAAGGAATGGAAGAAGGAACTTAAAACCGAAATGGACACAATAAAGAAAACACGAAAAGAGACAACCCTAGAGGTAGAAAACCTAAAAAAGAAATCAGGAGTCACAGATGCAAGCACTTCCAACAGACTACAAGATACGGACAAGAGAATCTCTGGGACAAAGAAAACATTGAAAACATAGAAAAAACAGTCAGAGAAGATGCAAAAACCAAAAAGCTCCTAACACAAAATGTCCAGGAGATCCAGGACACAATGAGAAGACCAAACCTAAGGAGAATAGGAATAGAAGAGGGAGAAGAAGCACAGTAAATATCTTCAAGCAAATCTTAAAAGAAAACTTACCTAGGCTTAAGAATGAGATGACCATGAGCAAAAAACAAACCTACAGAACTTCAAATATGTTGGACCAGAAAAGGAATTCCTCCGGACACATAATAGTCAAAATGCCAAGTGCTCAAAGCAAAGAAAGAACACAAAAGCCATAAGGGAAAAAAGTTATGTAACATATAAAGGCAGACTAATCAGAATCACACCCAATTTCTCAACAGAGACTATGAAAGCTTGAAAATCCTGGACATACAACATGCAGACCCTAAGAGAGCACAAGGGTCAGCCCAAGCTGCTATATCCAGCAAAACTCTCAATCACCATAAATGGAAAGACTATGATATTCCAAGACAAAACTAAATTTACACAGTATCTGACCACAAACCCAGCACTACATTGAATTGTAAGTGGAAAACCCAATACATGAGGGGAACTACATCCTAGTAAAAATAAAAAAATACCTAAGCTAGAAAACCAAAAGAAGAAAGACACACAGGCACAATTCAACCTCCAAAAGCAAAAATAGCAGAAAACAGCAACCACTATTCTTTAATCTGTTAACATAAATTGACTCAATTCCACAATAAAAAGATATAGGCTATCAGACTGGATATATAAACAAAACCCAGCATTTTGCTGCATACAGGAAACTTATCTCAGAGACAAAGACAGGCACTATCTCAAAGTAAAAGGTTGGGAAAAAATTTTCAAGTAAATGGCTCCAAGAAGCAAACTGGAGTGGCCATTCTAATATAAAATAAAGTATATTTTCAACCAAAAGTTATCAAAAAAAATATTTACACATTACTGGGGAAATTTGTCAGGAGAAACTCTCAATCCTTAACATATTTGCTCCAAATACAAAAGCACACATATTTGTAAAAGAAACCCTTCTAAAGCTCAAAAAATAGATTGCACCCTACACAATAATAGTAGGAGGCTTCAATACCCCACTCTCACCAATGGACAGATCATGGAAACAGAAACTGAAAAAGGACACAACTGGAATTAATAGATATCTATAGAACATATAATACTAAAACAAAAGAATACACCTTCTCAGTACCTCACGTTACCTTCTCAAAAACTGACCACATAATGGATCACAAAATGAGCCTCAATAGATATAAGAAAATTGAAATACTCCCGTGCATCCTTTCAATCAACATGGTCTAAGATTGGTCTCTAATACCAACAAATACAACAAAAAGCACAGATGCACATGGAAACTAAGTAATTCTCTATTAAACAATACAGGATCAAAAAAGAAATAAAGAAAGAAATTAAGGATTTTCTAGATTTCAATGAAAAAAAAAAACATACCCAAACCTATAGGGGATTCAATGAAAGTAGTACTGAGAGGAAAACTCATAGCTCTGAGTGCTCCAAAAAGAAACTGGAGTGAGCATACACTAGCAACTTGACAGCACAGTTGAAAGCTCTAGAACAAAAGGAAGCAGATACATCCAAGAGGAGTAGACAGCAAGAAATAATCAAACTTAGGGCATAAATAGACCAAATAGAAACAAGAAAAATCATTCAAAGGATCAACAAAACCAAGAGCTGGATTTTTGAGAAAATTAACAAGATTTATAAACCCTTAGCCAGACTAACTAGAGGGCAAAGAGAGAGAATCCAAATTAACAAAATCAGAAATGAAAGTGGAGACATAATAACTGAAACAGAGGAAATTCAAGAAATCATAAGAGCCTACTATAAAAGTGTATACTCAACAAAGGTATAAAATCTCGAATAAATGGATGAATTCTTAGACAGATACCAGATACTAAAGTAAAACCAGGACCAGGTAATCCATCTAAATTATCCTGTAACACCAAAAGAAATAGAAGCAGTCATCAAAAACCTCCCAACCAAAAAAGCTCAGGCTCAAATGGCTACAGAAAGAATTTTACCAAGCATTTACTGATGACCTAACACCAATATTCTCCAAACTATTTCATAAAATACAGTCAGATGGAATACTACCTAACTCTTTTTTTTTTGTGGCTACAATAACCATCTCTCCTAAACCACACAAAGACCCTACATGGAAAGAGAATTTCAGACCAATCTCACTTATGAACATTAATGCAAAAATAATCAACAAAATTCTTGCAAACCGAATCCAAGAACACATCAAAACCATCATTCTCCATGATCAAGTAGGCCTCATCCCTGGGATCCAGGAATGGTATAATATATGGAAATCCTTCAATGTAATCCACCATGTAAACCAACTCAAAGAAAAAAAACCACATGGTCATCTCACTAGATGCTGAGAAAGCATTCGACAAAATTCAACACTCCTTCATGTTAAAAGTCACTGATAGTGGGATGCTAACCCCAGAGGCTTGCACTCCCCCAGAAACAACTCACAGACTGTATGAAGTCCAAGAAATAAAGAAAACAAAAACTATACATATATTCACAAAACAAGAAGACTTTGACTATTTCCATGTTGCGTTTTGTTTTGCATGTACTTTACGCTTATTGCAAGTAGTACGTTTTCAATGCATACTGTCAAGCCCTTGAAAAAAATCAAGTACCGACTAAAAAACATATTCACATGGTTTTATGTAAAATTTATTTTAATGTCTGAAAAAACAGTACTGACAAAAATGTATAATTTTAAGCAAAAAATGTTTAAAATCTTTACATCTATCTTTGTTTTGAAAAATAAAATCGTTTTAAAAAAAAAAAAGTCTTGGATAGAACAGGAATAAAAGGCCCCTACCAAAACATAATAAAAGCAATATACAGCAAAAGAAGAGCCAACATCAAACTTAGTGGTGGGAAACTTGAAGAAATCCCACTAAAATCAGGGAATCGACAAGGCTGCCCACTCTCCCCCTACCTAGTCAACATAGTACTGGGATTCCTGGCTGGAGCAATTAGACAGCAAAAGGAAATCATGGGATACAAATTGGAAAGGAATAAGTAAAAACATCACTATTTGCAAATGCCATGAAAGTGTACTTAAGTTACCCCACTAATTACACCAGAGAACTCCTACAGCTGATAAACAAGTTCAGCAAAGTGTCTGAATATAAAATTAACTCCAACAAATAAGTAGCCTTCCTCTACTCAAAGCCAAACCTGTGGAAAAAAAATTAAGGTAAAGATATCCTTCACAATCATCACAAAAATATGAAATACCTTGGTGTGACTCTAACTAAGCAAGTGAGGGAGCTGTAAAGCAAGAACTTCAAACCTCTAAAGAAGGAAATCAAGCAAGATCTCAGAAAATTGAATGATCTCCCATGCTCATGGATTCGAAGGTTCAACATTGTAGAAATGGCCATCCTACCAAAAGCCATCTACAGATTTAATGCAATCCTCATCAAAATACCAACCCAGTTCTTCAAATAATTTTTAAGAGCAATATGCAATTTTATTTGGATTTACAAAAGACCTAGAATAGTGAAATCCATCTTCAACAGCAAGACAGCATCTGCAGGAATCACTATCCCTGACCTTAAGCTATATTATAAAGCAATTGTGCTAAAAACTGTATGCTACTTGTATAGAGATAGGCTCGTGGATCAATGGTATAGAATATAAGATCCAGAAATGAGCACTCACATATATTGTCACTTAATTTTTGACAAAGGAGCTATAAACATTCAATGGAAAAAGGACAGCCTATTCAAAAAATGGTCTTGGTCCAACTGGCACTCAGCATTCAGAAGAATGAAAATAGACCCTTTCTTATCTCCTAGTATAAAGCTCAAGTGTAAATAGATCAAAGGTCTCCACATTAAATTACATACACTGAAATTATTAGATGAGAAAGTAGGAAAAAACTGAGGACACATATGCACAGGGGAAAATTTCCTGAACAGAACACCAATGGCTTTTGCTCTAAGGTCAGTGTTTGACAAATGGGACTTAATGCAAAGTTTCTGTAAGGCTAAGGACACTGTAAAGAAAACAAAATGGCAACCAACATAGTGGGAAAAGATCTTTATCTACCCCACATCAGATAGAGGCCTAATATCCAAGATATACAAAGAAGTCAAGAAGCTAGACACCAGAGAACCAAACAACCCTATTAAAAATGGGGTACAGAGCTAAACAAAAAGTTCTCAACTGAGGAATATCTAATGGCTGAGAACCATCTAAGGAAATGCTTGACATCATTATCCTTCAGGGAAATGCAAATCAAAACAACCCTGAGATTCCACCTCACTTTAGTCAGATTGACCAAGATCAAAAATTCAGATGACAGCAGATGCTGGTTAGGATGTGGAGAAAGAGGAACACTTCTCCACTGTTGGTGGGGTTGTAAAATGGTACAACCACTCTGCAAATCAGTCTGTCAATTTCTTAGAAAATTGGACATAGTACTACCTGAAGACCCAGTTATTCCACTTCTGGGCATATACCCCAGAGAAGCTCCAAAATACAACAAAGAAACAGGTACCACAATGTTCACAGCAGCTCTATTTATAATAGCCAGAAGTTGGGATGATCCCAGATGTCCTTCAGTAGATAAATGGATACAAAAATTGTGGTACATTTATACAATGGAGTACTAAACTCTCAGAAACAATGACTTCATGAAATTCTTAAAAAACTGGATGCATCTAGAGAATATCATCCTGAGTGAGATAACCCAGTCACAAAAGAATAGACATAATATGCAGTCACTGATAGTTGGATACTAACCCCTGAAAGCTCTGAACACCCCAGAAACAACTCACAGAGTATATGAATTTCAATAAAAGAAGAAAAAAAAAAAGAAAAGAAATAACCATTATGCTTAATCCTTACACACCAAGAAAACTTTGAATAATTCTAGGTTACATCCTGTTTTACATGTTGTTTATGCTCCTTGTAACTAGTTTTGCTAATGCACACTATGAACCCTTAAAAAAAAAACCAAGCACTGATAAAAATGTATTCGTATACTTTATGCAAAAATGCTTAGTATTTGTACATTTATTTTTTTTAACATAAAGTCGTTCAAAAACATAAAGAGAGATTATAAATAAAATTAAAAAAATGGCAAGAATAGCCATATTTAAAAATTGGTAGAATTAATATCATAAAAATGAACATTACCAAAATTATTTAAGATTTAGTGCAATCCTATTCAAAAGTGGCATCTTTCAATAACCCCATTTTTTATTATTTATTCATTTCTTTATTTAAATACTCTTTAAAAAACAACTCCATTGATTACCCCCTCTACATCTGGCCTTTTCAGAGTTCCTCATTCACTTCCTTCTTCCTCTGTCTCAAAGAGGAAGTTCCCTGTCCTGTCATGTCTCCCCACTCCCTAGGTCTTCAAAGTTTCTACAGGGTTAGGTATATCTACTCCCACTCAGGCCAGAGTAAGTAGTCCTCTGCTCTATATGCAGTGGCACCTTCAGACCAGATCCTGTATGATGCCTGGTTTGTGGCTCAATGTCTTAGAGATCTCAGGGGTCCAGGTGGATGAGACTGCTTTATTTTTCAGCATCCTCCAGACTTTCCTTACTCAAACATAGGAGATCCTCATCTTCAGTCAAATGGTTGGGAGTAATTATCTGCTACTGTCTCAGTCAGCTACTTGATGGGTATTTCAGAGGACAGCCATGCTAGGTTTCTATCTGTAAGTACAACATAGCATCAGGACTACTGTCAGGCCTTGGAGCCTTCCCTTGAGATGAATCCCAGGTTTGGCCAGACACTGAAACTGGACCATGTTTCCCTCAGTCACCTCTCCATTTTTGTCCCTGAGTTCCTTTAGACAGAAACAATTATGGTTCAGAGTTTTTGACCGTGAATGGCAACTGCATCCCTCCACTTGATGCCCTGTCTTTCTACTGGAGGTGGATTCTACAAGTTCCCTCACCTCAGTGTTGGGCATTTCATCTAAGGTCCCTCTCTTTGAGTCCTGAGATTCTCTTATCTCCCAGGTTTCTGGTACACTCTAGATGTTCCCCACTTCACCCAAGGTAGCATATTTTCATTTCTTCTGCAGGTGTTCAGTGCTTCACACATGTGAACACCAGAACCAAACTCTCCCATCACAGCAAACAGCAGAATGCCAAACAATCCAGAAAAAGAAGACTCAGACCCGAAATCAGACCTCAAGATGATGATAACAATCTTTAAACAAGAGCAGGAGGAAAACTATAAAAAATAGAAGTTTTTAAAGAGGAAACAAGAAAAACACTCAAAGAACTCAAAGAACTAGAGGAAAACAGAACAAAAGAGATGAAGGAATTGAAGAAGGAATTTAAAATGGAAATGGAAACAATAAAGAAAACACTAAAAGAGACAACCCTAGAGGTAGAAAACCTAAAAAAAATCAGTAGTCACAGATGCAAACATCTCCAAAAGACTAGAAGAGATGCAAGAGAGAATCTAGAGGCTGAAGACAGCATGGAAAACATAGACAAAACAGTCAGAGAAGATACAAAAGCCAAAAAGCTCCTTACCCAAAATTTCCAGGAGATCCAGGACACAATGAGAAGACTGAACCTAAAGATAATAGGAATAGAAGAGGGCAAAGAATATCAACTAAGAGGAACAGTAAATATCTTCAACAAAATCATAGAAGAAAATTTCTCTACCATTAATAATGAGATGACCATGAGCATAAAAGAAACCTACAGAACTCCAAATAGATTGGACCATAAAAGAAATTCCTCCCAACATATAATAGTCAAAACACCAAGTGCCCAAAGCACAGAGAACAATAAAAGCAGTAAAGGAAAAAGGTCATGTAACATATAAAGGCAGACCAATCAGAATCACACCCAATTTCTCAACAGAGACTATGAAAGCTAGAAGATCCTGGACAGACATCATCCAGATCCTAAGAGAACACAAGTTTCAGCCCAAGCTGCTATACCCAGCAAAACTCTCAATCACCATAGATGGATAGACCAAGATATTCCTGGACAAAACTAAATTTACACAATATCTTACCAACGACCCAGCACTATGACGAATTATAGGTGGAAAACCCAGTACAAGGAGGGAAACTACATTCTTGTAAAAACAAGAAAATACCTAAGCAAGAAAACCAAAAGAAGTAATACACAGGCACAATTCTACCTCCAAAAGCAAAAGTAGCAGGAAACAGCAACTACTATCCCTTAATATCTGTTAACATAAATGGACTCAATTTCCCAATTAAAAAATATAAACTATCAGACTAGATATGTAAAGAGAATCCAGCATTTTGCTGCATACAGGAAACTCATCTCAGAGACAAAGACAGACACTATCTCAGAGTAAAAGGGTAGGAAAAAACCTTCCAAGCAAACAGCCTCAAGAAGCAAGCGGGAGTGGACATTTTGATATAGAATAAAGTAGATTTTCAAACAAAAGTTGTCAAAGAAGATAACAAGGACACTTTTTACTCATTACAGGGTAAATCTGTCAGGAGGAATCCTTAATCCTTAACATATATGCTCTAAATACAGGAGCATCCATATTCATAAAAGAAACCCTACTAAAGCTCAAAAATGTGTTGCACCCCACATAATAATAGTGGGAGACCTCAACACCCCACTCTCATCAATGGACAGATCATGGACACGGAAACTGAACAAGGACACAGTCAAACTAGTAGAGGTTATTAACCAATTGGAATTAATAGACATCTACAGAACATATCATCCTAAAACAAAAGAATACACCTTCTTCTTAGCACCTCATGATACCTTCTCCAAAATTGACCATATAATAGGTCACAAAACAAGCCTCATAGATATAAGAAAATTGAAATACTCCCATGCATCCTATCAGATCACCATGGTCTAAGGATGGTCTTCAATAACAGCAAAGGCAACCAAAACTAATATACACATGTAAACTAAACAATGCTCTATTAAATGATAGCACAAAGAAGAAATAAATAAAGAAATTAAGGATTTTCTAGAATTTAATGAAAATGAAAACACAACATACCCAAAGCTATGTGATGCAATGATAGCAGTACTGTGATGAAAACTCATTTCCTGGATATGTTGCCCTAGGAACTTTTTGGCTTTTGCATCTTCTCTGACTGTTTTTTCTATGTTTTCCATGTTGTCTTTGGCCCCTGAAATTCTCTTGTAATCTATTAGAGATACTTGCATCTGTTACTACTGATTTGTTTTTTAGGTTTTCTACCTCTACTGTTGTCTTTTTTAGTGTTTTCTTTATTGTTTCCATATCCATTTTACTTTCCCTCTTCAATTCCTTCATCTCTTTAGTTCTGTTTTCCTCTTCTTTGATTTCTTTGAGTGTTTTTCTTGTTTCCTCTTTAAAAGCTTTTATTTCTTTATGCTTTTCCTCCCGTTCTTGTTTAAGGATCTCTATCATCATCTTGAGGTATCATTTCGGGTATGAGTCTTCTTTTGCTGGATTGTTTGGCATTCTGTTGTTTGCTGTGATGGGAGATCTAGCTGGGTTCCAGTGTTGCCAGTTTGTCTTGGTTTTTCTTGGGTAAGTTCTTTAGATTTCCTCTTGCCATCTTCTTGTCTGTGATTATAAGTGGTCTTGTCATTGATTCTTTTCTTTGTTTCCTGTATATCTTGCCTATGTCCCTGAATCTTTGTTGTTCCAGTGGCAGATGGCCTGAGCATGTTTTCTGCATGCACAGGCCCTCCAGGTATAAACTGAATTTCTATGGCAGAGTTCCAGCTTCCCTGAACCAATTGTAGTGGGGGTGTTCGTTTTCCTCATGCTCAGTCCAGACCTCTCTTCTCCCTGGCATATACCCCAGTATTCCTTCAGTAGATGAATGGATACAAAAATTCTTGTATATTTACACAATGTTGTACTACTCAGTTATCAAACAATGTACTACCTGAAGACCCAGTTATTCAACTTCTGGGTATATACCCTAGTGAAGCTCCAACATACAACAAAGATACATGCAGCACAATGTTCAGAGCAGACCTATTTATAATAGCTAGAAGCTGGAAAAAAGCCTGATGTCCTTTAGTAAATGAATAGATACAAAAATTGTGGTATATTTACACAATGGAATTAGAAAATCAACAAAATTGATAAACCCCTAGCCAGACTAACTAGAGGGCAAAGAGAGAGTATACAAATTAACAAAATCAGAAAGGAAAATGAAGACATAACAACTGAAACTGAGGAAATTCAAGAAATCATCAGATCCTACTACAAAAACCTATACTCAACAAAATTGGAAAATCTGGAGGAAATGGATCTTAAAGTTAAACCAGGACCAAGTAAACCATCTAAATAATCCCATAACACATAAAGAAATAGAAGAAGTCATCAAAAGCCTCCCAACCAAAAAAAGCCCAGGTCCAGATGGGTTCAGTCCAGAATTTTATCAGACATTTATTGCGGACATAACACAAATACTCTCCAAACTATTCCACAAGATAGAATCAGATGGAATACTACCTAACTCATTTTTTGAGGCTACAATAACCCTTGCTCCTAAACCACACAAAGACCCTACAAGGAAAGAGAACTACAGACCAATCTCACTTATGAACATTGATGCCAAAATACTCAACAAAATCATTGCAAACCGAATCCAAGAACACATCAAAATGATCATTCACCATGACCAAGGAGGCTTCATCCCAGGAATGCAGGGATGCTTTAATATAAGGAAATCCATCAATGAAACCCACCATATAAACAAACTCAAAGAACAAAATCACATGGTCATCTCACTAGATGCTGAGAAAGCATTTGATAAAATTCAACACCCCTTCATGTTAAAAGTCCTGGAAAGAACAGGAATCCAAGGTCCACACCTAAACATGATAAAAGCAATGTACAGCAAAAGAAGACCCAACATCAAACTTAATGGTGGGAAACTTGAAGCAATCCCACTAAAACCAGGGACTCCACAAGGCTCCCCCTACCTATTCAACATAGTACTGGAAGTCCTGGCTGGAGCAATTAGACAGCTAAGGAGATCAAGAGGATACAAATCATAAAGGAAGAGGTAAAAACACCCTTTGCAGATGACATGATAGTGTACTTAAGTGACCCCTAAAATTCCACCAGAGAACTCTTACAGCTGATAAAAGAGTTCAGCACAGTGACTGGATACAAAATTAACTCAAACAAATCAGTGGCCTTCCTATACTCAAAGGACAAACATGTGGAGAAAGAAATTAGGGAAAAGATACCATTCACAATAGTAACAAAAACTATGAAATATCTTGGTGTGACTCTAACTAAGCAAGTGAAGGACCTGTATGACAAGAACTACAAACCGCCAAAGAAGGAAATCAAGGAAGATCTCAGAAAATGGAAGGATCTCCCATGCTCATGGATTGGAAGGATTAACATTTTAAAACTGGCCATCCTACCAAAAGTAATCTACAGATTCAATGCAATCCTCATCAAAATTCCAACCCAGTTCTTTATTGAGTTGGAAAGATCAATGTGCAATTTCATATGGAATAATAAAAGACCTAGAATAACGAAATACATCCTCAACAACAAGAAAACATCTGCGGGAATCACTATCCCTGACCTCAAGCTATATTACAAGGGAATTGTGCTGAAAACTGCATGGTACTTTTACAGAAATAGGCACATAGATCAATGGAATAGAATAGAAGATCCAGAAATGAGCCCTCACGTATATGGTCACCTGATTTTTGACAAAGGAGCCGTAAATATTCAATGGAAAAAGGACAGCCTATTCAACAATTGGTGCTGGTCTAACTGGCACTCAGCATGCAAAAGAATGAAAATAGACCCTTTCTTTTTTCCTTGTTCAAAGCTCAAGTGTAAGTGGATCAAAGATCTCCACAGTAAACCAGATACACTGAAACTGTTAGATGAGAAAGTAGGGAAAACCTTAGAACACATAGGCACAGGAGAAAATTTTCTGAACAAAACACCAATGGCTCAAGCTCTAAGGTCAAAGTTTGACAAATGGGACTTAATGAGATTGCAAAGTTTCTGTAAGGCTAAGTACATTGTCAAGAAAACAAAACCGCAGCCAACAGAATGGGAAAAGATCTTTACCAACTCCACATCAGATAGAGGCCTAATATCCAATGTATACAAAGAACTCAAAAAGCTAGACATGAGAGTATCAAATAACCCTATTAAAAAATGGGGTATAGAGCTAAACAAAACATTCTCAACTGAGGAATATTGAATGGCTGAGAAACACCTGAGGAAGTGCTCAACATCCTTAGCCATCAGGGAAATGAAAATCAAAAAAAACAACCTTGAGATTCCACCTCACACCAGTCAGATTTGCAAAGATCCAAAACTCAGATAACAGCAGATGCTGGCGAGGTTGCAGAGAAAGAGGAACACTTCTCCACTGTTGGTGGGGTATTAAACTGATACAACCACTCTGGAAATCAGTCTGGCGATTCCTCAGATAATTGGACTTAGTACTACCTGAAGACCCAGCTATTCCACTTCTGGGCATATAACCCAGAGACACATTAATATACAACAAAGATACATGCACCACAATGTTCATAGCAGCTCTATTTATACTAGCCAGAAGCTGGAAAGAACCCAGATGTCCTTCAGTAGATGAATGGATACAAATATTGTTCTACATTTACACAATGGAATACTACTCAGCCACCAGAAACAATGACTTAACTAAATTCTTAAGAAAATGGCTGCATCTAGAGAATATCATCTTGAGTGAGATAACCCAGTCACAAAAGAACAGACATAATATGTAGTCACTGATAGTTGGATGCTAACCCAGAGGCTCGCACTGCCCCAGAAACAACTCACAGTGTGAAGTTCAAGAAAACAAAACAAAACAAAACAAAACAAAAAAAATAAAGTCATGCTCAATCCTTGCTCACCAAGAACACATTGACAAATTCCGGGTTACACCCTGTATTACATATACATTTTGCTCATTGTTAAAAAAAATGAAAAAAAAAAAAAAAAAAAAAAAAAGCCAAGCACTGAAGAAAAATTTGTATTGATTGATATTTTCTACAACATTCTTTTATTTCTGTTAAACTTTCTAAAATGTTTTTCTAAAGTCTTGGACAACCAGGGAACTATTGCCTGAAAATTTTTCACTGCCTTATTTATCATGTGGAAAGAATTTGGTTAAATTCTGTGTGTTAGAAACACTGTGCTTCTCCTTTAGATGTTTTGTGTACTATTGTTTTTTCTAGGAAACCCCATTGTGGTGTTTTATTGTTTCTATGTGCCATTTTACCAATAAAAGATTGTCTATGAAAAAAAAAGAAACAATGACTTTATGAAATTTTTAAGAAAATGCATGTATCTAGAGAATATCATCCTGAATGAGGTAACCCAGTCACAAAAGAACAGACAAAATATGCAGTCACTGATAGTGGGATGCTAACCCCAGAGGCTCTCACTGCCCCAGAAACAACTCACAGACTATATGAAGTTCAAGAAAAAAAAGAAAGAAAATGAAAAACCATTATGCTTAATCTTTATACACCAAGAAAATTTTGACTAATTCCAAGTTACATCTTGTTTTACATCTACTTTATGCTCATTGTAACTAGTAATATCTTAATGCTTACTATCAAACCTTTAAAAAAAATCCAAGTACTCACAAAAAGTTATTCGTATACTTTTATGCAAAAATGCTTAAAATCTGTCAAAAAAATGGAGGAGATGACTTTGATCCAGTGAAGGTTTATTTACCCAGCATAGGGGAACATCAAGGTGCTGTGGTGTGAGAGGGTGGTAGGGAGAGGGAGCACCTTCATGGAGGCAATGGGAAGGAAATGGGGATCAGATTATGGAAGGGTATAACACCTCAATTGTAAATACAGAGAGTATCTAATAAATGAAACGGAAAGGAAACTGCTAGGAGTGATGCCCATCCTTTGAGGGGTTAGCTGAACTGTCTCCTTATATGCCTAGACATGGAAAAACAAAACAACACACCACTTTTTTTGCATGTGTTTTGGATTGGCCTAGTCAGAAAGTGATGATTCATATCCTTGTTCCTGTTTCTGCTCTTCTGGACCTTATAGGTTCGACCCTGGGGGAGTTTTTCCTCTGAGCATTTGGATTTCCTCATTGCTTGGTTATATATATTAAGCTGGATTCAGAGAGTAAACAGCATTCTCCTCACAGGAATGACCAGAGAAGTGTCTTTTAAAAAATCCTCAGGCTTTTGCCCACCTTGGAATAGCTGTTGACGGTGCATATGCAATCAAGGATTCAACAACTTCAGCCAAAATATTTGCTGTGTGATCTTCATTGTTGCTGTTGTGATAGAAATCTCAGCTTCTGTCTGGATAAATTATAGCAGGCCAACAGGTTTCCACCTGAAGAGATTTAATGAAATTATCAGACAAGGGGAGGGTCGAGAGAAGAGAATAAGAGGAAGGAGAAAGGAGTTGGTCTTTTATGTAGGTTGTGATTTCAGGTGTAGGTGGGCATCTGCACTTGTATACCATAGAAATGTTTGGCTGTTTACACAGCAATGGATGTGCTGGGTTCTTGTCACTTGTGGATGGTGCCATTTCTGAGAAAAGGAGAGATCCTAGTGCTAGCAGTTTCCTTATTCACAATGTATAAGACACGGTCAGCCTAATGTTCTTCAACTGAAGAATTATTCACAATGGATAAGAAACAGCGAACCTAAATGTCCTTCAACTGAAGAATGGATAGTAAAAATGTGGTCCATTTGGACTCTGGAATGCTATTCATTTATAAAGAAATAAAACAATTCTGGCAAGTGGATAAAATTAGTGAAGGTTATATTGTGGTCAAGGTATTCTAGATACAGAAAGACAAAATCAGTTGTCTTTTCTTATCCCAAATCCTAACTTAAATATTTAGATCTGAGTATATAACCTGGAGTAATAACAAAAATATGCAAAGAAAAAAAGACTGTTAAGGGAAAAATATAAAGAGAAATAAGAAGGTACAAGTTACTTGGTGGGGAAATGAGAAAATCAGAAGACTTTATTTGGGGGGGTAGTATCAACAAATCAATATAGAAGGAGATGGAGGGAAGATGAAAAATTAAACTAAGGATGTTAGAAAAAGTCCATGAGAAATTTATTATATTTATTTGCCAAAATTACATAGAGTATATAGATATCTTAGTCTATGCATACACATTTTTAATGAAGTTAATCAATTTGGGTTGAAATTATCACTCACAATGGCTTTAATATACCTAATAAAGACCCCAGTACCTGGTATAAAATTCACCATTCTAGTTGTTCATTGGATAGTCAAAAGTTTCATAACATCAGGTTATTATTTTTGTTCATTGTTGCCTCACATAGGTTGAAGTTAAGTTCCTACTTATTGCTGAAAATATCTAGTCACCATGTACTTTGGACACAGGATGTAAGAGTTTCAGTGAGATGAGTCCACAAAGCTACTTCCCTGATCACTAGCTTTCATAGTACCATGAGCTGTAGTTGCCAGAAAAACATCCAACAAAATAAGCTATCGATATTATTAATTCATATTTTTCAGGATTATATGCAATAAATTTTGTATTCTTTCATGTCTTCTAAATCCCGCCAGCTCTTCTCTCACTTCCCTACCTGCACATCTTTATTTTCTCTTTCTTGATAAAATCAAAGGGGTTCCACGAGAACTTTGAAAAACCTAGGTTGTAGCAAAGGCTACAGGGTTCTTTCCATCAACTCAAAACAGGGGCCTATTAATAAAAATAACATCCACACAACTCATTGAGCATGGAGAAGTTGAGCTAATGCATACATAAAGCCTTCACTCCTACATTTTAGCACCTAGGTATTTAAAAGTAAATTCCACTTTAAACACACTAAAGGAGAAATGTAAACACCATCCCAGTTACAAAAACTTGCAAGATATGCCGGTGCATTGTTGGCTCAAAGCTTCTGGCAATAAAGATCCAATATCCTATTTGATCTAAAGCCCATTCAATGACATGAAACACAAACCAAATCCCACTCAAGTGACCAGGTTTCTCCAACTAGTTAGCTCAGGGTATTTTCCGTCTTGTTTTATGTTTTTTCTCAATCCTCTGGCCGGAGTGATCTGAGGCTGTGGTGACTAGCAAGTCTTCAGGTCTAGTAGTATGTCTCCTTTGGGCTTTTTGTGTCCAACATGGACTCTGGTATTTTGTGTTCCCTGGTGCCAGCAGACCTCCAAGAAACAAGGGAGAATTGTGGGTAAAGAAATGGAGCACAGGGTTTGGGGTGCAGTTTTCTACTGTTGGATGTGCTTTTAGGGAAATGAAGGGTAGGGACTTGGGGGAGGGAGAGACTTACCTGTGGTCCCAGTAGCCTACAGTTCTCTGGGAAAGCAGGCAGTATTTTGTGTGCAATAATTCTTCTAACAAAACAGGCTGAATAAACAATTATAAATATATTTTACTTATTCTACCATTTTGTTGTATTTTCCTATACTAAGGGAATAAAAGCTATATGTATTATGTGTGGCCTTATTTCTGTCATTGTTCTTATCACTGTATTTTAATTTATCTCTTGAGAAATACGAGATGTATCTTATAATGTATTATTATGCAAATAAAAAAATTTTAGGGATATTTGAAATATCAAAGAGGGTTATTTAAATTTTACTCACAAATAAACATTACAATTGCAATGAAACAACTTTTATTTTAATTTTATAATACTGTTTATTATGCAATACCACATATCAAGTATTTAAACATAAAGAATAAATATTTCAATTCAATGATGTCATGCAAATAATTCTACTGATGATCAATAAAATTACTGTACACACTGTAAAAATATTAAGATTCTTTATAACTTTGCACTAAAAGTTAATGTAATTCCTTTTTCTCTTTTTCTTTTACTTTTTTTTAGCAACAACAACCTGTTTTTATTTTTTCAGGTACAGAATTTTGCATGTTTTGCAAATATTGCTTGAGAGCAGCACTCATATGCACAGTGCCATCTAATTACACATAAACACCGATACAACAGTGCATTGTTGGCTCAGCCAGGATCCACGTTGCATATATACTAAAGAATGACTGATCAGGCAACTTTCTATAGGTAGATAGTTATTTTTTTTAACAGATAGAAAATAGGTAGTGCATACTTTTTTTTTTAACGAAAACATTATTTGCAAATAACAGATTCCAGTGCTCCAACTTAGGGGTGAATTCAATTTGACCCAGGAACTGGGAGTGAAGCCCCTCAAAATGGCTTTAAGTTAGGGAAGAATTAAGGTTATCAGAATATGAGGAGTCTGCCTGGTTTCCCTAAAAAAAGACACAATGAAACCAGATTATGTGCTTCAGAAAACTTAGATTATAAACCAGGTAATAACCACACAACAAAATCAGGATCATTCAGTTTCTGCTTTCATCTTTAAACAAGTTAAAAAATTGACTGCCTTCTAGGTTATAGCTTCCCCAGATGTGGTTTTCTTCTTCTTCTTTTATTTCTTATTAAGCATTTTTGCATAAAAGTATATGAATACATTTTTGTCAGTATTTCATTTTTAAAGGGTTGATAGTGTACATTAACATCTTAATAGTTACAATGAGCATAAAGTACATGTGAAACAAGATGTAACCTGAAAATTGTAAATGTTTTCTTGGTGAGTAAGAATTAAGCATAAAGGTTTTTCCTTTTTTTTTTTTTTGGCCTTTGTTTTTCATGAACTTCATATAGTCTGTGAGTTGTTTCTGGGGTGTTCAGAGCTTTCTGGGGTTAGTATCCAATTATCAGTGACTGCATATTATGTCTGTTCTTTTGAGACTGGGTTACCTCACTAAGGATGATATTCTCTAGATGCATCAATTTTCTTAAAAATTTCATAAAGTCATTGTTTCTGATAGCTAAATAGAACTCCTTGTGTAAATATACCACAATTTTTGTAACCATTCATTTATTGAAGGACATCTGGGTTCTTCCCAGCTTCTGGCTATTATAAATAGGGCTGCTATGAACATTGTGATGCATGTGTCTTTGTTGTATGTTGGAGCTTCTCTGGGGTATATGCCCAGAAGTGGAATAACTGTGTCTTCAGGTAGTACTATGTCCAATTTTCTGAGGAATCTCCAGACTGATGTCCAGAGTGGTTGTACCAGTTTACAACCCCACCAACAGCAGAGAAGTGTTCCTCTTTCTCTGCATCCTCGCCAGCATCTGCTGTCATCTGAATTTTTGATCTTAGCCATTCTGGTTGGTGTGAGGTGGAATCTCAGTGTTGTTTTGATTTTCATTTCCCTGATGGCTAATGATATCAAGCATTTCCTTAGATGCTTTTCAGCCATTTGATATTCTTCAATTGAGAACATTTTATTTAGCTTTGTACCCCATTTTTTATTAGTGCTTTTTTATTCTCTGGTATCTAACTTCTTGAGTTCTTTGTATACCTTGGATATTAGGCCTCTATCTTATGTGGGGTTGGTAAAGATCTTTTCCCAATCTGTTGGCTGCAGTTTTGTTTTCTTGACAGTGTCCTTAGCTTTATAGAAACTTTGCAATCTCATTAAGTTCCATTTGTCAATATTTGACCTTAGAGCAGGAGCCATTGTTGTTCTGTTCAGGAATTCTTTTCCTGTGCCTATGTGTTCTAAGGTTTTCCATACTTTCTCTTCTAATAGTTTCAGTGTACCTGGTTTAACGTGGAGATCTTTGATATACTTGCACTTGAGCTTTGAACAAGGAGATAAGAAAGGGTCTCTTTTCAGATGTGCTTTTCAAGAGTAGTTTCATGAAAGAAAAGCCTTAGTTTAAAATTTCTTATTACATTTGTTTGTGTGTATGTGTGTCATGGGACAACTTGAAGGTGTGACTTCTCTCTTTTGCATCCTGAGTATCATACTTAGGTCAGTATGCTTTGTACCAAGCACTTCTGCTAACTGAGCCACGTCGATGAACCCCAAATTAGTTTCTAACAGTTTTCATACCTCACACAGTTGTAGCTACAGGAAATTATCTTGTTTTCTAATATCAAACTTGGATGAATATAAACTAAAACATTTAGTGAACAACTGGTCACTTTAAATCACAGATAGATTGCTTATATTGATCTGTAATGGACAATTCTCAAACTACACAATGAGGAATTATTGACGATTTTCTTCTGCATTCAGTAATTCTCTTGATGTTTAAAAACTTTTAGGTATTATTATTTTATATTTTGAAATTTTTGTTGTGAGGGAATAGAGCAGGTAAACAATGAAAGTTCTCATTGTTAGAGTTATATTCACCTTCCAATTTTGTTAAAAAATAAGGACTCAGTGAGTGTAGTAAGGTGAAAAGAAGGGAATTTCTAAAGACAACATGCAACAGAAGCATTATAATATGTAAGAGTCTTGTATGTTACAAATAAAGATATATACCTTCTTGAGTTTGTCACACTCTACAAGGAAAATACCCTGATATTATATAAGAACTATCTGTAAAATGTTGTCCTAGAGCTAAAAGGAGAGGTGGACACACTGGCCTGCATTTCTAGCCTATCTTCCTCCAATGGGAAATTATTATTACTTGCAAATATAAAATTACTTTTCTCCAAGGAAATGTCACTAGAAAAATACATTTTCTTAAAGCATAGAACCAATGCCCAGTGGTAGATAGCCAACAGACAATAAACTCAAATGAATCTTTGGAGGCTTGTTTGTTTGTCTGTTTCATAATATCATGTAAAGTTTTATAAATATTTACTTTATCTTACTTTATTTTATCCCACATATTTTGTGTGTATATATACAAATATATGTATACACACAAAATCATTAATTCTGGTATGCCCAAGAGTGTGACCAAGAGGAATTCTGCATATATATGTTTCTCATTACTTTTTTCTGTTATTTTCCTTCTGCTTGTTCTCTCCTATTTCAATCGGTTTATGTTTTCTTTATATTATTATTTTCTACTTCACTTTATCAATATTATTTAGATGCTTGCTTACCTTCTAATGAGAAACTGATTATATATGAGTACAGATGGAAGAGGAGTTAGGGAGAAACTGAGAGTAGAGATAGGAGAAATCTTAATCAGAACATTTGTGTAAAAGTAACTTATTTTCAATTAAAAGCACAGAGGTAACTATTAGGTTTTCAATGCATACTGTCAAGCCCTTGAAAAAAATCAAGTACTGACTAAAAAAATATATTCACATGGTTTTATGTAAAAATTATTTTAATGTCTGAAAAAACAGTACTGACAAAAATGTATAATTTTAAGCAAAAAATGTTTAAAATCTGTACATTTATCTTTGTTTTGTAAAATAAAGTCGTTTTAAAAAAAAACAATTACTTTTTGAAATTCTTAAGCAAATAGATGGAACTAGAAAATATGATCCTGGGTGAGGTAACCCAGTCACAAAACAACACACATTGTATGCACTCACTTATAAGTACATATTAACCTAACATCTTGGAATACACAGATATAATTTACAGACTCCATAAAGATCAAGGAAGTCAGACCAAAGTGTGGATGCTTTAGTCCTTCATAGTGTTTTGCACTGGCAATAATATTAGGACGTTTATTGTTGGAACACAGTCAACTGCTGGCTTTTCAGCCAAATCTGGTCAATAGGCTGCTTGTGAGGCATGGCTCTGGCAGACATCCCTGCTTTTAGACCAATGGGAATATTAGTTGTAACCCTTTTGCATTTTTCTGGGAGAGAATATAACCATTGCTTGCATTAAAATCCTTTTTTATTATTGTTTCAAGTTCATGTTCTAATAAACAGACTTTGGAGTATTGTTATGGTGAACATTTTGTGGTTTATGTTAAACATTTGCTTTTCAAGGATTGTAGAAAATAAATGTTTTTAGAGTCATTTATTTTCAAGTATCACACAATAAACACTAATATTTGAAACTAAAAAAAAAAAAATAAATAAAAGCACAGAGGAAATATGGAGTCTTTTTCTTCTGGTCATCTACTCCTGAGCATAAGACACCCTCTGAAGTGTGGTTGATATGTCCAGTGTCACTCCATTGATAAAAACTGACTTTGCATTTCTCAGTAGGTATTGATTGCAAATAGGTTTTTGCCTAGGGGTGAGCTTTGTACTCACTTTTTCTTTTCAGGATTGGAATTTTTTTTTCTGGTTTCAGTTTGTGAAAGTCTTAAGAATGATGTCACAGTTTCTCTGACTTTATTTGTGCATATCTTATGTCTGTAATATATCATTTAAACCATTCACCACCCCTGGCTCTTAGAATATTTCCATTGAATATTCTCTTCAGCATGTGTACTTGAACCCTGCTAAAAGGTGTGTATAAAACCATCTCACTCAGGGCTGACTGCTCTACTGAACATTGTCCAGGCCTGGGTTTCTGCCCTAATTACTATGTACTACAAATAAAGGTTCTGTGCTAAATCTTGATCTATTCTATAGATATGTCAGTAAGAATCATTTTATCACTCCATTCATTTAGTAGAATAATAATAATGGGTGTTTCCTAGGCCTATGACCTATAAAGTGTCAGTTTCTTGACTTCATGAACAGTGTCAGTTATGAGATATAATTCATTTATTAAAATTAGTTACTTTTGAGGGGGAGAATTTACTGCATCAGTCTCTTTTTATACCAATTCTACCCATTCCTATAACTAACTGCTCCAATTCTTGATGCCCTTCCCAACTGATTCTAATTTACAATCACTTCATCTTTAGTTCCACAACTGTTCTTTCAGACCCCATCAACCTCATTCTTACTCTCCTTGAGTCTCCACACCTTTCAAATCCAGTGAACTTTGCTATCTTAGCTTCAACACATGCCTAACTTTACTTTCATTTTCTATGTATTCTTACATCTAGAAGAAATGATACACTGTCTCATATATTCTAAGCAATATAATGATAAGTTACTTTTATATAAAACAAAGAAGGAATTAGAAAAAATTCTAAAGAATATTCAGGTCAGGAAAAGTAGAAACACAGAATATAAAAAATTGTATAAGAATCTATGAAAACAAATATATCTATTAAATATTTACTAAAATATTATAATGATGATTACATTAGTCTGAGATTAAAAGGGTATAATGCAATATAATCAATGTATAATAGTAGAATTTTAAACTTATTCAGATGAATGTATGAAATTAATTTGGTTTTGCATATAAGATCATTGCTTCAAATCACATAAAATAATGATTCATAAAAATATGCATAAGTAAATCAATAGGGAGCAAAATGGTAAATGATGTGAAACCAAGAAAAAAATCTCCAAATACAGATAATGAAGACATCATGACACATGCCTGAAATCTAAACATTCTGGAATCATAAGTAGCTGTTGTGTGAGTTCAAGGCTTACCTAGGGCATATAGTGAGAATCTATACTAAAATAAATACATTTAAAATATAATATTAAATATTTACTATCTTAAATATTCACATATTTCTAATTATAGCTAATAGCTCTCTATATAATTATTGTTTATCTTTGAAAATTACTTTGATATTGGGATTAAATAAATAAATACTATGAAATGTATGGTTTTGAAGCAAATTTGGGGAACTTGTCAAAACTGGCCATATATCCAGAAATATCACTAGTTGTAATAAATTAAATTTCATTTGTCATATTGAGAAATGTGAATTACTTAAATATTAGTTCAATATAAAAAGAAAGACTTCTTTTAATAATTATTAGTTTTCTGCTTTTTATTCCTTTTAAAGGAAATTATACCTGCCCTAAGAAAAATTACAAAATGGTGTTTAAATTCTTTTAAAAATATATAAAATGAGATATAGAAAAAATTCACATTAGCAATCTCAAGAGAGTGGTGAGTCCTTTGAAGTAAGCAGAAATTGGTGTCTGCTTTCACCTGTATAAGCATAAGCTGAGGAAAAATTAAATAAAAATGCATTATGGAAAAGTCTCTTCTGGGATAAATAGAAATAATTTGCTATCTAACATTCTATAGCTGACATCATGGATTAAAATTAGGAGAAAAGAAGTTGGCTAATTCCTGGGTAATCCCGTGTTTACTCATGAATTGCTAAGCACACCCAAAAGAAAATTAACACCAATGTTGAATTAAAGGTAGCTGAATAAATAAATATGTAAATATGTAAATAGGTAAATAAGCAAAGACCACATTACAGTACTGGCTGGACTGAAGAGATAAAGTCCCAAGGTAATGCTCAGAAAAAGAAGAAAATCTATTAATTGTAACCTAATTCTTTTTTTCCTAAAGACTTATTTATTTATTATATGTAAAAACACTTTGGCTGTTCAGACACACCAGAAAAGGGCATTAGATCTCAATACAGATGGTTGTGAGCCACCACGTGGTTGCTGGGATTTTAACTCAAGATCTTTTAACCACTGAGCCACCTCTCCAGCCCTACTCAATATTTTTGCACAAGATATACTATTATAAGAACTTCTGAGGCAAGAAATAATATATTTGTCAATTGTTCAGAGAAAAAGCCATTAAGAGTAGATGTTGGAATAATTTGAAAATGCCAGTAACAATTCTGAAGTTTAGGTTCATTCCAGTTCATGTCTATAATCAAGAAACTTGAGCTAATAACAACTGATGAGGATGTAGAGGAAGAATAAGAATAAGCCTTATTCACTGCATGTAGAAATATGATCTGGTGTAGTCACTATAGAAATCAGCTATGAAGTTTTGCAAAATATATGTCATGCACCTTATTATACTGCTCTGGCATACCATTCTGGACTAGCTCTTACTGAAGAGGAGTCTTTAACATCCACATTTATTGCTGTGTTATTTTCAGGAGGTAGGAAATGAAACTAGTCTAGACCTTTATTCAGAGATAAATGTATCTGTGTACATCAGGGTTTTCCTTATCCTTGAATAACTGTGAACTGCCAACATTTCCAGAGGCTAGGACTGGAATTTGTTGCCATTAGTGGAGTCATCAGACTCAAAGAAACAAATATAACACTCTTCCACTCACATGTAGATCTGAGATTTTCATTTGTATGCATATTCCTGTACATGTCTCTCTGTGTGTATTTGTAGATGTGCATGTGCATGGGTTTGTAAATGTGCGTGTAGGTTGTGTTTCTCAGTTGCTCTGCATTTTCTTCTGTGAGACAATATATCTTACTGAACCCAAATCTCCTTGATGTTATATTGATTGCCAGCACACCTACAGGGACTCAGCTGTTTTTCAATCATGGGGTTAGAGATATTTATTATCATTCCAGATTTTTTGTTTTTCAGTGTATGGGCATTCTAAATTCAGGTCCTCAAGCTTATGTGCCAAACACATTACTGACTGAAACATCTTTCCAACTCCTACATTTTTATTTCCTGTGTGTGTGTGTGTGTGTGTGTGTGTGTGTTTGTGTGTGTGTGTGTGTGTGTGTGTGTGTGTGTGTGTGGTCTACATACATAAAAGAAGCATACTTATGGAGCAAACACAAGGAACCTGCAAATTCTGAACCAGATTTTGAGCATTCTAATACAAGGTCCACCATTTATAGAGATAAGGCATGGTTTAAGTGGAACATATGCTGTGTGTCTTAGTCAATTAACATAGTCCAAAGTGTTTGAATCTCTTTCAGTAGTAGATTTCAATAATTTTTCTAGTTGTCTCCCAGTCTATGGTAGGAGTAAATATTAGAGATCACTCTTTAATTCATATTTTCTTCTAATATATTTCACTCATGTTTTCAGGAACCATTATTGAATTTTAGAATTTTCTTTGAGTCTACTCTTTTTTTTCTTTTAAAATAAAGTTCTTTAATTAAAAAAGAATCTTTTCCTAGACTATAAGTTGCCATTTTGTCCTTTTGTCAGTTTCTTTTTTTAAAATGTCTATGAAGCTTTATGTGACAAGCTGACATCATCATAAATATAAACACCATAGATAAAACAAAACAAAGCAGCGATCATATATAAATAGTAACATTTGAATGACCGGTGTACCTGCAATCTTAGATCTACCTTCCTGGAGCCAGTATGCACAGATGTAAATTCTAAATGGCAGAGGCAGACCCATCTCTTCCTAAAATTGAAAGAAAAATTACACAGATGTCATTCGTTCCTTTACGGTCACCAGGTGATAATTATTCATCACAATGTCAAGCATATGGCACCATTTCTTCATTCACAGAAGGAAAATCTTTGAGTGTTACTATATTTCTTATTTCTTTTTTTCCTTTTTTTTCTTGAACTTCACACAGTCTGTGACGTGTTTCTGGGGTGTTCAGAGCTTTCTGGGGTCAGTATCCAACTATCAATGACTACATATTATGTTTGTTCTTTTGTGACTGGGTTATCTCACTCAGGATGATGTTCTCTAGATGCAGCCATTTTCTTAAGAATTTTGTTAAGTCATTGTTTTGGATAGCAGAGAAGTACTCCATTGTGTAAATGTACCACAATTTTTGTATCCAATCATCTACTGAAGAACATCTGAGTTCTTTCGAGCTTCTGGCTATTATAAATAGAGCTGCTATGAACATGTGGTTCATGCATCTTTGTTGTATTTTGGAGTGTGTCTGGGGTATATGCCCTGAAGTGGAATAGCTGGATCTTCAGGTAGTACTATGTCCAATTTTCTGAGGAATCACCAGACTGATTTCCAGAGTGGTTGTATTAGTTTGCAACCCCACCAACAGTGGAGAAGAGTTCCTCTTTCTCCACATCCTCACCAGCATCTGCTGTCATCTGAGTTTGGATCTTGGCCAATCTCACTGGTGTGAGGTGGAATCTCAGGGTTGTTTTGATTTTCATTTCCCTGATGGCTAAGAATTTTGAGCACTTCCTTAGATGTTTCTCAGCCATTCCTCGATTGAGAACTTTTTGTTTAACTCTGTGCCCCATTTTTTAATAGGGTTCTTTGATTCTCTGGTGTCTTGCTTTTTGAGTTCTTTGTATACCTTAGATATTAGGCCTCTATCTGATGTGGGGTTGGTAAAGATCTTTTCCCACTCTGTTGGCTGCGGTTTTGTTTTCTTGACAGTGTCCTTAACCTTACAGAAACTTTGCGATCTCATTAAGTTCCATTTGTCAATCTTTGACCTTGGAGCACGAGCCATTGTTGTTCTGTTCAGGAAATTTTCTCCTGTGCCTATGAGTTCTAAAGTTTTCCCTAATTTCTCATCTAATTGTTTCAGTGTACCTGGTTTATTGTGGATATCTTTGATCCGCTTGCACTTGAGCTTTGTACAAGGAGATAATAAAGGGTCTATTTTCATTCTTTTGCATGCTGAGTGCCAGTTGGACCAGCACCAATTGTTGAATAGGCTGTCCTTTTTCCATTGAATGTTTACATGTCCTTTGTCAAAAATCAGGTGACCATATATGTGAGGGCTCATTTCTGGATCTTGAAGCAAGTCAAGTTGTGGATAGCTCCAATCGGAATGAAATTACACTTATATGGCATACATTGTTGTAATTGTGTGTTTATCCTTTACATCATCATTAAAGATTTTTAGACAGCTAAACCAGAAATGTCTCTCTCCTCTTGATTTTTCTGACTTACACATCTTTATTAGATTACTTTGCTTTCATTTACCATGATGAAGTTAAGCTGTAGATTAGACAAAGGAAGATATTTTCCTGCTTGCCTCCATTTTAGTGTCTCTGACAACTCTAGGATTACTAGTCATAGTCAAGATCTCCGAGTGCAAAACCAGTTTCAAAAATAAATAATTGTTCTTTCTGTTTTTCTTTTGGTTGTTTTAAATTCAATTGAAATTTGCTTGTTATTTGCCTTCCTGGACAATAAATTATTACTAGGAGAAATAAACATTAATTCACAGGAATAGATGCAATCCTCATGTGACCCATTAACCGCTTTTCCTCTTATAACATTGTAAAAACCTGCATGATTTCAAAAGTCAACTCCCAAGACAGATTCTTGGCAGGCAATACCTTGTTTCTGAAGTTTCCATTTCATCACTTCCCAATGACAATTAGCACCCTTAATTAACTGCTTTCACTAGGGCAGAATTTTGTGACACTCTTTACACATGGGATCTTCATGCAACAGCCAGAAACTTTCTGTGTTATGACTCCCTGAAGTCACAGTAGCGAAGTTTTTTTTTTTTCCCCTGTTTGTTGTATCTGTTATGAAGAGTACATGGACAGATGGGATTTACCTCTAGGAGTGTTAAGTTGATTGTTTGTCTCCAGATATGGGAGATTATAAATTGGAAGCTATGTGCCTCAACTTGTACCAAGCACTGGATTTTATTTTTAAATTAAATTGGTAAATAAATTACAGGACAGAAAATTTTTTTAAGATTTAATTCTCTGTAATAAAATTGGATGATCATAAGCAACTTAGGGGGAGGGCAGTATTTCACTTGACAAGTAGTATTTCATTGACCAAAGGCAGGGTAGGAACTGAAGGCAGGAATTTAGAAGCAGGCACTGGGGGAAAGACCATAAGAAGTGCTACTTACAATCTTGATCTTCATGCTTCATTCACCTTGCTTTTATGTTTTTAATCTTCTCTCATACAAATTCTCTCTTACTTCTTTCATACAACTTCCCTTATACAACTTATGCTAACTGCAGTTCCTTCTCCATCTCCTCCTCTCAGTCCTCCACACCCACCTCCCTTCTTGCCCAAAATCCACTGCTCCCCAGTTTCTTACCAGAAAAGAGCAAGACTTCCAGGGATATCAACCAAACACATTATATAAGACTGGACACAGATCTGCTTTATTCACCCTCCTTGAATGCCTGCCCAGAATGCTACCTCCTGTAGTGATTGCAGCTTTTCCACCTAAATCATCAATAAGGAAAATATATTACAGGCATGTCAATCTGGAGAAATTTTCTCAGTTGAAGCTCCCTTATTCAGAATAACTCTAGTTTGTATCAGGTTGACATAAAATTAACTAACACAACTGCAAGAAAAATTATTTTATAAAGTAACTACACTTGTAATCATGGTCCATGTAAAGATATTGAAATTGCCAGATTAAAAATCCTCAGGGAATTCTTTCCATTCATACCTACCTATTTATAAAACCATACACACAGAGACACATACAGACACACACATATGTGTATATATATATCTAATTGTTTTACACCTCTAGAGTGCATTCCAAAGTACTATGGTTTATTTTTATTTGTTCATTTTTCCATTTTACATGGTTTTTAGATATTCTTCTTATACTCATATTTTCTTCTTGTTTTTTTCTACTGGATTTTTTATACACTTTTCAGCCCAATTGCACACTCAGTAAAATATAATACTTCTATTGGCTTTTGTATTTTATCCAAATGACACCTGAATTCAGAAAATCGACTACCCCATGTTTGATTTTATCTTTTTGGAAGATGATAGTGGTGTTGTATCAACCTGTTGTGCACATGTGTTCAAGTTTCTTTATCCAGTCCTCTGTAGGTACTTAGGTTAGTTGCATAGTTATTGTAAATAGTACTGCATTCAACAATATTTTTCTAACTTTTAAAAGGCATTTTGGCATAAAACTATATGAATATATTTTTGTCAGCACTTGGTTTATTTTTAAAGGTTTGGTAGTATGTATTGAAATCTTACTAGTTACAATGAGCATAAAGTACATGTAAAAAAAAAAAAAAAAAAGCACACTGCATGACATTTTGAGCCTCCTTGCCGAAGTTCAAACCAAAGCCAATTCAAATTATGGAACATGTTTTTATTAAACAAAATCCAATATTTCAAAAAATCTTATTTTTCTCTTAAATAAATTGCATTAGAAAATAGGAAGCTATTGATTTGAGGTATTTGAAGGAATATGTGATCTATATGTGGCAGTGAATTTCTATAACCACAGGACTCAATAACCTAAGGCTTTAAGGTCCAGAGTTCCAGACCAGCCTCTGAGACAGAGTGAATTCAACCTAATAGAAAGAATGTATTTAAATAAATAAATTAAAAAAACACATGAATCCAAAAAAAGAAACAAAACCAAAACCAAAATATAACATGGAAATAGTCAAAATTTTCTTGGTGTGTATAGATTAAATGTGAGTTTTAAATATCAAAAATTGCTACTAGGCTATCTTCCTAGCTCTTGAGTTATTATTAATGATTTAAGGTGTAGGTGTTCCCCACTCTGAGAGGATGCTATACACTTATTGTTTTTTTTCCTAAGGGCTGAGGCTTCCACATTTCGGCCTTCCTTCTTTCTGAGCTTCATATGGTCTGAGTTGTTTCTTGGGTGTTCAGAGCTTTCTGAAGTTAGTATCCCAATAACAGTGAGTGCATATTATGTCTGTTCTTTTGTGACTGTGTTATCTCACTCAGGATGATATTCTCTAGATCCGTCTATTTTTTTAAGAATTTCATAAAGTCACTGTTTCTGATACCTGAGTAGTACTCCATTGTGTAAATGTACTACATTTTTTTTGCCTTAAATGTTAAGTGTTTTCTTTTATTTTTAATTTTAACATCTTTATTTTACAAAACAAAAATAAATGTACAGATTTCAAGCATTTTTTTGTGTAAAATTATAGTGGTACATTTACACAATGGAATACTACTCAGCCACCAGAAACAATGACTTGACCAAATTCTTAAGAAAATGTCTGCATCTAGAGAATAACATTCTGAGTGAGATAACCCAGTCACAAAAGAACAGACATAATATGCAGTCACTGATAGTGGGATGCTAACCCTCAGAGGCTAGCACTGCCCCAGAAACAACTCACAGACTGTAGGAAGTCCAAGAAATAAAGAAAACAAAACAAAACAAAAAAAAATCTTTACACAATTTTTGTATCCATTCATCTACTGAAGGGCATCTGGGTTCTTTCCAACTTCTGGCTCTTATAAATAGAGCTGCTATAAACATTGTGGTGCATGTGTCTTTGTTGTATGTTGGAGCTTCTCTGGGGTATATGCCCAGACGTGGAATAACTGGGTCTTCAGGTGGTACTATGTCCAATTTTCTGAGGAATTGCCAGACTGATTTCCAGAGTGGTTGTACCACTTTACAACCCCACCAACAATGGAGAAGTTGCTTTTTTTCTGTCTCTGATTTCCAGTATTGAGAAGCTGCCAGTTTGTGGGTTGTTGTAGTGGAGTACACTTTTTAATATATTTGTGCCCCCACACACTTGTTTTGCAGAGGATCTCCTTTAGCTTAGTTCTTACCACAGTTCCCAATGTTTCTGTTTTTTTAATTTTTTAAAAATTTTTTGTCATCCCTCTGGTGCATATTTTCACTTGGAAATAGTCAAGGGAGACTTCAATTATAATCACAACTGTGACTTTAATTGAAGAAAAAATACTGAACATTCAACTGTGTCTCATAAGTCTGGAAGCAAAGAATACTAGAATCACACCTAAGAAAAAGACAGAACATTTCAGTAGAGAGATGAAAGGGAAATGGTGTAGGGATTGTGAGGGAGAGAACAAGAATGAAAAAGTGTATGGGCTGGATTGTGAAAATCAGCAGAAGGATGCTCTATACTAAAGTTGGAGAAAGAACATACAAAGCAGAAATGTCCAAAATATTCAATTTAAAACATGCAGGTATGCACAAAACTTTGTGTACTCTTTAAAAATTAATTTATTAGGGATGCACCTAGGATTGAAATTTTTAGCTCATAACCTAAGTCTCTTTAACACTTGAAGAAATTATTAAATTGGATTTGAAGTTGTTTTTACTATATCATTCCAATTTACTGCATATTTCATTGAGATTTTTATACATACATGCAATGTATTTTCATAAATATATTCCCCTTTTACTCATTACCACTATCTCTGCTATCACTCCCACCACTTTCCCATCCAAATTTATGTACTTTCCTTCTCTTTCTTAAACCCACTAGTCCACTCAGTATTTTCCATATATGAATAAATGTAGGAACTGCTACTAGAGCAGTGACTCTCAACCTTCATAATACTCATGTTGTAGTGATCCACAACAATAAAATCGTTCTTGTTGCTGCATCATAATTGTAGTTTTGATACTTTTATGAACAGTGAAGTCAATATCTTTGGAAGTAGATGGCTGTGCAGGTTGAAAACTACTAAAGCATGTGCAGCTTCTCAAGGGCTCTCAGATCTCTGAAGAAATTCAAGTGTTACTCATCAGTTATTAAAACCCCTGTGCTAGGAGTTAGAGTTCATGAACTCCTTCCAAAAGCATGCTACGATTTTTGTATAACCCGAGCTTGTGAATGTCTTTGTGCATGGAATCAAACCATTGAGTGCACTAGTACTATAGCCCTGTTATGTCTGGCAAATAAACCCCCTTTTTATCCAGTCCCTCTGTCTCTTAAAATCCTCTGTCCCATCTTTTATGATAATCCATGAGCTTTGTCGTGGGGCATGGTAAAGCCGTTCCATTAGATGTAGACCATGGAATTTAACAGTCCCTCTGCAAATAATTGTGCATTAAAAAATTCTTATGCCTTCTTCTGAGTTTTGTTTGCTTCATTTAATGCAAAAGTATACACTACAAACCATTTTCCTATACACAGCATGTTTATTTTATTCTTTGAGATTAAATATTATGCTACTGTGTGTATGGCGAGTTATGTGTTTAGAGTTTTTGTATTACATATATCCATCCATCTATCCATCCATACATGTATGTATGTATATATGTATGTGTCATCTATCATCTATCTATCTATCTATCTATCTATCTATCTATCTATCTATCATCATTTATTTATCTATCCATTTACTCATTCATGGACACTAAACTAATTCATGATATGTAAATAATACAGCAGTAAGGATGTTTGCATTATGTGTGTCCTTTGGTATAGAACAAGACTGCTAAGATTACACCATATGGTAATTTTATTTATATATTGGAGCATAGAAGTCATATATATATATATATATATATATATATATATATATATATATATATATATATATAATTTCAGCCAAAATACCTATATTTTTAATGTAAGGCACTAAATTACTTTCAAACTGGGATGGTCAACTTATTTAAAATATTTTTAACCTATGTGTATGAGTATTTTGTTTGTATGTATGTTTGTGGACCCCATGCATAAAATGCCTTCAGAGGTCAGAAGAGGACAGTTCCCTATAATAGGAGTTACAGAAGGTTGTACGCCACCATGTGAGTTCTGGGAACAGAATTTTGAAATTCTGGAAGAGAAGCCACTGCTCTCAAATTCGAGTCAATTTTCTGACTGTTAATTTCTTTTTCCATTCCTTATTTTTAGCCTACTGCTTAATATTTTTAAAAAATATAAAAAATATTAATAGGAGACAATCAGACCTTATTTCTGATTTTATAAAAAACATTTTTACTTCTTTTCAGTTTAGTATAGTATATTTTGTCTAAAGGCATATCATATAAACTGTGCTAAATGGAGTTAAGTTCTTTATAGTCTTGGTTTTCTCACATCATTTGTCTTATAGAGGAGATAAAATTTTGCCATTAGATCCCTTTGCAAATATTAAGATGACTATTTAATGGTTAATCCTATATCATATTTATAATATGTATTGAATTGTGTTTGGTTTTTATTGCTTTTTAATATTTTCTTCTTATTTATTTATTTGTTATTTTATTTATTTGCATTTTGAAGGTCCCTTCCAGGTTTCTCTGCCTCAAATACCCAACCTATCCCCTTCACCTCTGAGGGTGCTTTTCCACCCACCTACCCACTACTGCCTAACTGCCCTAACATTCCTCTATGCTTGGGTATCGAGAACCAAGGGCCTCTCCTCCCATTGGTGCCAGATAAGGAAATCCTCTACTACATATGTAGCTGGAGTCATGGTTTCCTGGATGTGTACCCTTTGGTTGTTGGTTTAGTCCCTGGGAGCTGTGGAGGTCCAGTTAATTGATATTGTTGTTCTTCATATAGGGTTGTATTCAGCACCTTTAATCCTACCCCTTACTCTTTTATTGGGGTCCCCATGCTCAGTCCGGTGGCTGACTGCAAGTATCCACATTTGTATTTGTCAGTTACTAGCAGAGCCTCTCAGGGAACATCTATACAAAAAAGAGGTACAGAGCTAAACAAAGAATTTTTAATTGAGGAATCCCAAATGGCTGAGATGTATCTAAATAAATGTTCATTATCTTTAGTCATTAGAGAAATACAAACCAAAATTACCCTAAGATTCTACATCACACCAGTAAGAATATCTAAGTTCAAAAACCCAGGTGGCAGTAGATGTTGGGGAGGATGTGGAGAAAGAGCAACACTTTTCATTGCTATAAGACTGCAAGCTGGTACAACCACTCTAGAAATCAGTCTGGCAGTTCCTCAAAATATTGGAAATAATTTTACCTGAGCACCCAGTTATACTACTCCTGGGCATATACCCAAAAGATGCTCCAACATATAACAAAGACACATGCTCTATTATGTTCATAGCAGCCTTATTTATAATAGCCCGAGTTTGAAACTACCTAATGTCTCTCAACAGAAGAATGGATACAGAAAATATGGTACATTTGCACAATTGAGTACTACTCAACTACTAAAAGAAACAAAAAAAAAAGACTTCATGAAATTTTTGGCAAATAGATGGAACTAGAAAATATCATCCTGAGTGAGGTAACCCAGTCATAAAACACACACACACACACACACACACACACACACACACACACACACACACACACACAAACGCACACACACACACACTCACACACACACACACACACATAGTGTGTACTCACTGATAAGTGGATGTTATTCCCAAATCTTGGAATACCTATGACACAATTCAGATCCCATATGAAGCTCAAGAAGAAGGAAGAACAAAGTGTGGATGCTTCAGTCCTATTTAGAAGGGGGGACAAAATAATCATAGGAGATATGTAGAGAAAAATGAAGGGAAGAAACAGGCAGACTGGATCAGGTGTGGGTGGAAAAAGGGGAGAAGTACAGAGGGTCAGGAAATTGAAACTGAGGTGTGTTGCAAAAATGGATGGAAAACTAGGGTAGCCACTATAAAGTCTCAGATGCCAGGAAAGCATGAGTTTCTACACAACCCAGACTGGAGCTGGGACAGAAGGTTGCTCTTTGAAAACTGACAATGTGGTCCCATTACCATTGACAACATTCATAAAGCTCATTAAACACAGAGAGTTTAAGCTGGTGCCTATTTGGAGCTTTCCCCATTTTAGAGCAGAAAATCCTGCTGTAGACTACAAAAAGAGATATCTGAATACTAACCCTGGCACAGAATCCTTAACCTACAATCTGTTCTGCCTTCAAGACATACATGGGAAATAGTGGTTCAAAACTTTTGGGAATGGCAAAGAAATGCTTGTTTTAACTTGAGGATCCTGCCACAAGAGGTAGCTCATACCCTGCACTGCTTGAATGTCCAGGAAGCAGAGATAGCCCAGATATCTAGGGTAGAACCACATAAACTGGAAAAAACCAACAACCAAAGCCAATGAAATTATTTCTAATGATATTTTGCTGTAATTATAGAGCAGTGCCTTGTTTAGTCATCATCAGAGAGGCTTCCTCTAGCAGTAGATGGGAGTGGGTGCAGAGACCCATAGCCGGAGATTATGAGGAGAGTCTAAATTTGAGGTCTCCATTATGTCCTTTCCCTCAGAAATGGTGAAACAACGAGGGATGAGTATAGAAATCAGAGGTAGTAGAGGGTGCCGGAAAACTGAATCAACTAAAATGATCTCATATGGACTCACAGAGATTGAAGTAGCAAGCATAAAACTTGCATGAATCTGTACCATGTCTTCTGTATATATGTTATGGCTGTTAGCTTGGTGATTTGTGGAATTTGTAACTGTGGGAGTGGGTATGTATTTGACTCATTTGCCTACTCTTGGGAGTCCTACTGGGTTGCCATATCTGGTCTCAATATAACTGCTTTTGATTGTCCTTTTAGATTTTTTTTTGTCCTGTTTGGGTGTCTGATCTTTTCTGAAAAGGAAATGGGGAAAAGTAGATCTGCAGAAGAAAGGAGTTGATAGGACACGGGGAGAACCGGAGGAATGAAAAACTGTGCTTGGAATTTACTGCATGAATGAAGAATCTATTTACAACAGCAACACCAGCAACAGTCATTAAAGAATTAAGGACTGAATTTACTTGGTTCTAGTTTGCCTTGTTAGGTTAAATAATATTCATCTTAGTTTTATATCTCACAAATGATGAAGATATTAGTAAATACATTTCTGAGTCAATTTTAGTAAGCCATAGTATCTATTTAAAATATTCTCACTTATTGTAGTGTATGTTTTCAAAAATCTTTAAGTGATACTATGGAAATCATTGGCTTTGTGATAATGTCCACTTTATTTTTTAAATTTCTTACTTTATTTCTTATACATCTTTCTATCTATTTATCATCTATCTATCTATCTATCTATCTATCTATCTATCTATCTATCTATCATCTATCTATCTATCATATATCTATATATCATCTATCTATCATCATCTATTCTGTAATTTTATAAATACACACTTTCTCCAACTAGGTGCTACCAACAGTGGTCTTGTCCAGCCCCCATTGCTAGCTCTAAACAGGCTGGCACTAATTCCCAAGGCTTGCTTGCTATGGGTACAGACTGGATGAACAATGGGACTCTGGCAGTAAGGAACAGATCTCAGTCCTGCTGGTGTCTGTGAGGGACACAGCTGGTATAGGTATTAAGGAGGAAGTCCTAACTGTATCTTTGGAAGACCAGAAAAGCTATGGGTTATGGTATGAGCGGAGGTACAGACCAAAAGGGTTTACGTGTCATTTTAAGGAAACAAAATTTTATAACAGACCTCCTGATATGGAATACTATTCAACTATTAAAAACAAGGACATTATGAATTTTACAGACACATAGATGGAACTAGAAAATTACTATCCCAAGTGAGGTAACCTAGACCAAAGAGGACATATTTGGTATGTATTTCCTGATAAGTGAATGATATATATCACACAGTCCCACAGGAATTAGACAAGAAGGAAGGACCAAATAATATTGCTTCAATCTCATTTAGAAGGGGACCAAGAGTTTTTGACTGTGGGATGGCATCACCTCCTTCCACTTGATATCCTGACTTTCTACTAGGGGTAGACTACAAGTTCTCTCTCTCCATTCATCTAAGGTACTTCCCTTTGAGTCCTGACAGTCTTTCACCTTCCAGATCTCTGGTACATTCTAGAAGGTATTCCCACCTACTGAGGTTGAATATTTTCATTAATCCTGCTTGTCCTCAAAACTCCTGTTTCCTTACCATCCAATATCTTATTATGTTCCTTTTTTTACTTCACCCTGCTCCCTTCTGCCCAGTTTCTTCCATCCCTCTGCCCCTCTGATTGCCCAATACCTGACCATGTTCCAATATTCCCTGCACCTTGTCTTCACTTTTCTTACCCAGTTCCTTCCCTTCCTTTGCACTCTGCTTTCTTCTCCCTCCCAAATGAGATTGAAGCATCCTCTCTTGGACCTTTTAACTTGTTAACCTTCTTAAATTCTGTGGATTGTGTCCTGGGTATTCTGTACATTTTTGGCTAGTATCTACTTATTAGTGAGTACATACCATACATGTTCATTTGGGTCTGAGTTACCTCACTCAGGATAATATTTTTAGTTCCATCTATTTGCCTGCAAAACTTGTGATGTCCTATTTTCTTAGTAGCTTAATAGTATTTTATTGTGTAACTTAACCACATTTTCTGTATTCATTCTTCTGTTGTGGGGCATATGGGTTGTTTCCAGCTTCTGGCTATCACAAAAAAGGTGTTTATGAACATAGTGGAACACATGACCTTGTGGCTAGTTGGGGTATCTTTTGGGTGTATTTCCAAGAGTGGTATAGCTGGGTCTTCAGGTAGATCTACTTGCAATTTTTCAGGAATCTCCAGATTGAATTCCAGAGTAGTTGTACCAGTTTGCCACCCCACAAGCAATGGAGGAGTGTTCTTCTTTCTCCACATCCTTGCCAGCATGTGCTGTCACCTGAGTATTTTTTAGCCATTTTATCTGGTGTAAGGTAGAAACTCCGGGTCACTTTCATTTTCATTTCTCTAATTACTAAAAACTTTGAACAGTTCTTTAAGTTTTTCTCAGTCATTCAAGATTCCTCTGATGTGAATTTTCTTTTTAGTTCTATGCCCCATTTTTTGATTAGGTTGTTTTTTTTTTTTTTTTTTTTTTTTGAGTTTAGCTTCTTAAGTTCCTTATATATTTTGAATATTATCCCTGTATTCACTGTGGGGTTAGTGAGGACTTTTTCCTCTGTCTGTAGGTTGTGGATTTGTCCTATTGACTCTGTTATTTTTCTTACAGAACATTTTCAGTTTCATAATATCTCATTGCTATCACATTAAAAAAAAAAAAAAAAACAAACAAAAAAAAAAAAAACTCTGACCTAGAATTGTTCTTGTCTAAAAGAATTGCAGGGACAAAATGAAGAAAAGAGTGAGGAACAGGTCATCCAGTTACTGGTCCAAATTGGGATTTATCTCCAGGGGAGGCTTTGAGGCAAGACACTATTACTGATGTTATGGTGAGCTTGCAGATAGGAGCCTAGCATAGTTGCCCACTGAAAGGACCAAGAAACAGCTAAACTAGGTAGATGTAGATACTTTCACCCAACCAACGGGCTGAAGTCAAGAACACCTGTGGTTGAGTTAGGGAAAGACTAGAAGAAGATTAGGAGGAAGGCAACCCCATTAAAGAAAAAAAAACTAACAATTTCAACTAAACTGGACTCCCAAGATCTTTGAGACACTAATCCATAAATTATGCAGAATTTACTAGCTAAGAAAAATCCCCTGACACATATACAGCAAAGGAATTCCTGGTCTGGCCTTAGTGAGAAAAGATGCACCTAATCCTTGAGAGATTTAAGAGTCCAGTTACTGGGGTGGCCTGCTGAGGTTGGAGGGTGGAGGCATTCTCTTGGGGATGGGGGAGGAGCAATTCTCTGAGGAGCTGTCAGAGGGCAGATTGGGAGGGAATTAATGACTAGACTGTATAAAAGGATTAAAGATAACAACAACAACAACAACAACAACAACAACAACAACAACAACAATAATAATAATAATAATAATAATAATGAAGGCCGGCCGCCAAGTAGGATGCTTCAGTCCCACATAGAAGGGGGAACAAAGTAAATTTGTTTTTCAAACCCTCAGTTGTCCTTATCATTCCACATTACTGTATTTATTTCTTGGACTTTAATCAATAATTTATTTTTCATTATTTAACTTCTTTCATCTGTGTGTTTGTCATTTTTTAAGCCTATGAGATTGCTTGATTACAATTGTTCTTTTACATTTTATGCCCTGATATTCTCATGAATAATTTTTCATCTAAGGTAAGTTTTATAGGACTAGTAGTTGTTGAAGGACATTGCCATCTCTTGTCCTTACCTAACAGTTGTGCTCTTATTATTTGATTTGAACTTTTGAACTTGATGTACTGGTTTTGTGTATCATATGAGATTCTACACACTGACAGCTTTTATCTGACCAAGATCAAAAGAGTTAAAAAATTCCAATATGGAGAGGAGAGCAGCTTGTAAGATGCAATCTCCAGCTAAGCAGTTATATAAAATATATAGTTGTTTTGGGAGGAAACACCTTTTACTTTGAGGACTGGCTACTCGAAGATTTCTCATATCTTTTTAGATAACCCGACACTCATGTGCAACTTGGCAGCATTAATTGTACTCACATGGTTACTAATAAAAGAACATGAATTTTAGAAGGGCTATGTACTGGAAGAAACCTTGGGGGATTTGGATGAAGGTAATACGAATAGATATAATGAAGTTACATTGTACACTTATATGAACCATTCAAAAATAAGATATAAGAAAAATAATACTTGTTTCATAGCCCAGATAATTATGCAACATAATGTATATTCCATGTATTTAGGGAGCAGAAGTATAATATTCTTGTTCAAATTTTATGTAAATATAAATTTATGAAATCAGTTCATCTTTTAGTAATTGTATGTACTTATATTAACTACTTCATTATACTTATTCAAATTTGTGCTTTCATATTATTAGAATTCTTATTCTTAGAATTTGGACTATTTGTACATTTAAAATATTCTTAGAATTTCTCATTCTTAGATTTTAGTATATTCACAATGTTTAGAATATGCTGATCAAAATTGCTTTTTGATCACAATGAGTTGACCTACTTTGTCTATGTAAAATTATCTTTTTGTCCTCTCTAGTAATGGTTTTCCATCTGAAACATATAATGTTTAATAGCAACATAGCTGCTGCAGTTTCTCTTGATGTATGTTACTCTATCGTTCATTCTTTCTCCTCTGCCTCCTCCTCTTCTTCCTCCTCCTCCTTCCTCTTCTTTTCCTTCTTCTTCTTTTCCTTCTTCTTTTTGTTCTTTTAACATGGAACCTGTGTTAGACGCTGTTCATGTAGCCAAGAACATAAGACTAAACACAGGAAAATGAAATACAACTGTTCTACTAAAACAATATACCCATAAAATGACTTCCAAGGAATTGCTACACTCATATATCAGTTTCTTTCTTAGGCATCATCAGAGACATTTCTTTCATTAGGAGATAAGAACAAACACAGAGACCAGGACTGGGTAATATGCAGTGAATGAAAAAGCTTGAGGAATCTTAACACACTAATCCTAAATTCCACTAACTTTTTATCTCAGCACCCAGGCAACTATGGAGATGAGGAGGTATAAAGTTTATAAGAGCCACGGGGACCCCACACACCAAGAAATAAGACCTGATGAACACAACACAACTGAAACATATGAAAAAATTATAGTTCATGAATTTATTTAAATAATAAACAATTTAAAGGAAAGTTTTAGTTTGTGCAGTTCAGATAATTGAGAAAAATATATTTGTTTATGCAACAATTTATTTTATTAAAGTAATGAAATCAATATCAAATAATGCCAATTGTTATTTATCTTATCATAAATTTTGTTTAATTTTCCATGATTTTTAAACTCTCCCTATAATGTTTTTGGAGCAAGGTAAAAATTTTAAAAAAGATAATAATGTTGCCCTTTTATAAAGAAGTGAATAAAATGTGGGATATTATAAAGTTGGGAATAACATTTTCTGTTGTTAGAGCAATATTTATCCAAATTTTACAAAATTATTAGATATGAGCATCACAAATGTAATTATTTTTATATTATTTAAAATATTTAAGAACATTGAATAATTTTCTTTTTTATTGCATATTCTCTGTATTTACATTTTAGATGTTATCCCCTTTTCCCCAATTCCATTCTTTCTCCCCCTCCCATTGCCTCCATGAAGGTGCTCCCTCTCCCAACCACCATCTCCCAGCTCAGTGCCTTGGAATTCCCCCACACTGGGTGAACTAGCCTTTCCTAGACCAAAGGCCTCTTCTCCCATTGATGCCAGAGAATGCTATACTCTGCTGCATATGCACCTGGAGCCATAGGTCTCTCCATGAAAGGTCATTGGTTGGTGTTTTAGTCTCTGGAAGCTGGGGTGGGTTTGTTTAGTTAATAATTTTGTTCTTCCCATGGGGTTGCAGACCCTTTCATCTCCTTCAGTCTTTTCTGTAGTCCTTCACTGGGGTTCAGTTGGATGCTGCAAGTATCCACCTCTTTATCAGTGTGGCTCTGGAAGTATGGCACTGAGGCTTCATCCATATCAGGTTACTGCCAGTAAGCACTACATGGCAGCAGCAATAGTGTGTGGGTTTAGTTGCTGCATATGGGATGGATCCCCAGGTGAGGCAGTCTCTGGATGAACTTTTCTCCAATCCCTGCTTCTCTATTTGTCTCTTTATATTCCCCCCATGAGTGTTTTGTTCTCCCTTCCAAGAGAGACTGAAACATCTACCTTCTGGTCTTTCATGGCTTTTGAAAAAATTTTCAAATAGTTTAGTGGTATGTATTATTGAAGCTTTCAATTCCCAGAATTATATTAAAGCTATTACATAGTAAAATACTTAAACTAATTTTACACGAAAGTTAAATACCCCAAATTTTAAGCTCTCCTCCTTTTATTAAAATGTCATCTTAAAATATTTATGGTAGATTTCCTGGGTATTAAGTATTTACCTTGTGATTCATGAAATAGCCTTTTACTCTCTTTAGAGAATGTTTTATATCTTTATTTCTCAATGTATAAATGGCTGGATTTAGAAGAGGTGTAACCACAGAATAAAACACAGCAAGAAATTTGTCAAACCAGTTGATATTGAGGGGCCAAACATAGATGAAGATGCAGGGCACAAAAAGGAGTATCACCACAGTGATGTGGGCAGTGCATGTGGACAGGGCCTTAGATGCCCCAGTCTTAGAGCTCTGATGAACAGTGATGAGGATATAAGTATAGGACATAAGCAACAGAACAAAGCAAGTTACAACCACAACCCCACAGTCAGCATTTACTAAAGTATCCAAATCATGGGAATCTGTGCAGGCTAGGTTGATTACCAGAGGTATGTCACAGAAAAAACTGTCTATTTCCAAAGGGCCACAGAGAGGTAGTTGCAAAACTGGTACAAGTTGACTCAAGGCATGCACAAAGCCAATTGTCCAGGAAATCAACACCAGTGCAGCACATTTTTTCAGGTTCATAATGGTGAAGTAGTGGAGAGGTTTGCAAATGGCCACATAGCGATCATAAGCCATAACCAGCAAAAGCACCATCTCTGCTGCACCAATGCAATGATCAAAGAAGACCTGGGACATACATCCTTCAAAGGAAATGGTCTTGTTTTCCCTGAGAAAGTCTGTGACCATTTTTGGAGTGGTAACTGAGGAAAGCCATATATCAACAAAGGACAGGTTGGCCAACAAGAAATACATAGGGGAATGGAGATGGTGGTCAATGGTTATTAAGATCACAATGACAATATTTCCTGACAGAATGAGCAGATAAACTATCAAAAATATCACAAAGAGCAAGACCTGAAGGTTCTGTTAGTGGGAAATTCCCAAAAGCACAAATTCTGATACCACACTCTCATTTACTTCATTCATTTTGTCCTAAGAAACCACCTGCAGAGAAAGAAAGATGATTGTAGGGGTGTGGAGGACAAATTACTTATATAATTTAACATTCACTTTCAAACTTAATATCTATAAATCACATAAATGTAAGGAGAATTCTTCACCATATATAAATGTCACTACTCTACAATAAAAGATCATGAGCCATGGTTAACCTTCATCATAGCAGAACATCAAATTAAATTTATATGATTATTGTTTCACAAATGTTCTCTGTATGAGGGTAGACAAGAACAGGCCAGAAAGCTGAGAGGTTACAAATGGTTATGTCTTTTCTAGGAGGGAGATTTTTTTTTTCCTACTTGTTCAGTTTAAAATAATTCTCAATGTGGAGCAGTCAACAGTTATTCTACCATATGACAAAAACTAAATCTTATTTTTGGGGAAGTGATTATTAATTACACTGAATTTCAATGCACTGGATTGTTATAGTTTTCTGTTTTTATTACTATAAATAGTGGTTCTTTTAGACTACAATGCAGTTCCTTTAATAGTGCTTTATAACATTACATTTTTATCTTACTCCACTGAAGAAAATGTGGTCATAACGATTATGAGAGAACCTATAGAATACTATATAGGATACTCAAGCACATGGCTGGGAGGTGAACATCATGTTCATATTTACTATAATTTAAAATGTATCAGGAAACTTAATTGGACAATTAAGCTCATTAACAAAAGATATTAATACAGATGAATGTAAAAATAGATTAGTTGAACATAAAGACAATTCAGATACAAACTTCAACATTACATAAAATTTAAGACTATAATTAAAACGTTTATTTTAAATATCAGTAAATACTAAGAAATCACTATACTGTATAACACTCACAAGTTTTATCATAAATTATGCATTCACCTACTATATTTTCATCTATCATCTATTATCTCTGATCATTATCTACATTGTCATTTACCTGTTTTTATTCAATTTGTAACATTTATTTATTGATATATGCTATTACTTGAAAGATAATAATACAATACTTCAAGCACACATATAAACAAACAAACAAACAAACAAATAAATAAATAAATAAATGACGTCTTTGACTTTAGTCTTGGGTTAAGTTGAAGTTAAGCATCTAGTAGAAATTAATTATTTATATCAAAATATAAGTGTCTCTATTGACAGGTAATACTGACAATAGTTAAGCTGCATGGGGGATATTATATATAAATTTTCTCTCTGCCTTCAGCAAAATGTGTGGCTTACCTATGGTATCCTTTGAAATACTCAGGGTGTAGAAATGGAGAAGCTGACCTTCCTGTATAATGTGCTACTTCACCTTCCCATTTTCTGAGGACTCAGAAGCATGCACTAAGGAGAAAGAGAAATAAATCAGTCAAAACATTTGCTATGGCAAAATTTTTACATTAGATAGTAATTTTTAAAATTCAAAACAAACCCACTTTTTATAATAAAGAATTGCCATTTTTCTAATGAAAATATTTTGATATTATACCAAATATGTTTTTGGTCCTTGTAAAGGCAGAACAATCTGAACCCCACTACAAACTTCGTTTATTATCCGTTTGAGAAAATTTTAAAAACACAATTTTTGTATTCTAGAATAATTTGTAGCAATAGTAGTCAAGGGTAGAAAATTGTATGCATGATAAAGGAATTTCTTTAAAAAAGTAAGAATGTGCATTCTTTTGATACATTTGAGCAGGTAAACCATAACATGTAAAAATAATGTTTTTGAAATTACTGTGGAATGGTTCCACCACTCTGTCAACAGCTATCTGCATGTAATATACTTAATAGCTTGAGCATAGATTTTAAAAATATATTATTTAGATCTGGTCAAATCACTATCACTTTTTAACATTAAATCCCTGTCCTAAACACTTCTCTTTTTAGATAGTGAGCTATAAGCATGTAAATAGAAAAGTTATATGCTATAACCTCTAAAATATTCTTTACAGTAATCATATATTAGAACTTAGACAATGTAGATCTGTGTGGTATACATTGATATGGTAAGGAGCATATTCCAGTAGCTCATACATGACTTCATTTCTTCTCATGTTCCTTTCATTTTATTCCTGCAATAATTACGTTTCATATCATGCCTCACGAGATTGGTGACCCATTTTACATCTCTATTCTGAAAGCTATCTTACATAGTAATAATACCTGACATAAAAAAGCCCTATCATGTTAAATGGTAGTAGCTGTGAAGAATAGATGTGTTTTGCTTCTATGGTTTATCAAGCTAATAAAAATTATCTGATGTATACATAAGCATATTCTAGAGGGCATGCTTCATTGTGGTGTGGGAACTGGTAGTAAATCACAGAATTTTAGATATAGTACAAGATAAGAAGAACATGTATTATTTTCTAATTTGTAACCAAGTCAAGAAATAATTGTTAATGCCAATCATAGTAGTTGTTGGTAAAACAGATACACTTATATTTTCAGAGTTGTATTAAAGAAGAGAGTCAGAAAGATGGTCTAGCTTACCAGGCTCAATATTTTGTAATATTTCAGATTTTCTTCCTCTGTGCTGTGTCCATGTGAATACAACCATGTTGTATAAAGAGAGTGTCTTGAAATAATTTTCTGTAGTCCTGACTTTTAATTACCACCTAAATTTGTCCCATGGGCAAGACTCACCCAACCTTTCTTCTGAACAAAACAGAACCCTGTGGGTAATTATCTTGGACATCTCTTTGGGGTATTTTTTTTTTTTGTTAAGAATAGTACCAAGTACTGCATCTTTATGAAACACAAGAGCCACATGCAAAAATATGAGCAAGTTCAGAATTTAAAATTAGTAAAGTAATAGGATTTTTTCTGAGATCAACAAATGCCAGAGGGGTACCTTATTCACATTTGATCCTCTACCCTCTACATAGTCAAGAGTCCATAAAATTTTTGTTTCCAATTTTAAGAGAAGCCACATATTGTGTGTTTTGTTTTACTATAACAATGTGGTTTATTAATACATGATGAAGTTGTCTCAAATAGTCAGTCAATGCTGATCACATAGAGGTTGTATTTCAGTATATTCTCTGATAACTTGCTATGTTGGGATATATGAACTTAACTTTCAAATTATTTAGACCCCATAAAGTTTAAAAAAGGATATTGACATGTATGTGTGTGTGTGTGTCTCAAACATTTATTTTGACTGTGTGTCTACATGCATTTACAGAAGCATCTTATGTTTAAAACAGCTTTATTATAATAAACCATTTAACTACTATTTATATGTAATTTAATTGGATGCCTTTATCTATCATCTCCTTTTTTGTCTATTTATATTCTTTTATCTCAAGCTGACTAATATTAACATAGCTGCTACAGATTCTTTTGATGTATGTCACGATCACATGCATTTCTCATTTAGGTTTTTGATGAAACTCATTCTGGATATTAGTCATGTAGCCAAGATTCTATGACTTAAGATATTAAGGACCTATGGAAAAAACAAATAATACATTTTTACTTAAAGAATATAGCCATAAGATGACTCCTAATTAAATGTTATGCTCATAGATCAGTATTTTGCTAAACCATAATCATAGAGAAGCTTCTTCTTGCACAGATAGGAACAAATATAGAGATGTTCAACAGTACACAGAAAATGAGAAACTTATATGTCTTTATCTAATCTCTCCCCTTGATACAGAGAACTATTGGGGAGAGAATTTGTAAATATATATATATATATATATATATATATATATATATATATACACATACATACCAATGAGAAGAGAATACCAGAAAACAAACAAGGTCTTGTAGAGACAATAGGACCCACAGAGTCTGGCATCATGCACAGGGTCTGTTCAGGTCTAAGCCAAGAAGAGTCCCAGTGCCTAGGATAATGGATACAAGCCCCCATCCTAATCTATAAGCTGTCTCCAATTGGTAACCACTCATAAAGCAAGAAAACTCTGAACATGCCAGAAACAACTCACAGACTGTGTGAAGTTCAAAAGAAGAAAAAAAAAAGGAAAAAAAAACATTATGCTTAATCCTTACACACCAAGAAAACTTTGACTAATTCCGGGTTACATCCTGTTTTACATGTACTTTACGCTCATTGTAACTAGTAAGATCTTAATGCACACTATCAAACCTTTAAAAAAAAAGCCAAGGATTGACAAAAATGTATCCGTATACTTTTATGCAAAGATGCTTAAAATTTATCTTTGTTTTTTGTTTTTTAAAATAAAGTTGTTCAATAAAAAAAAAAATGATTTTATCTAATGGAGTCTCACCAGGTATACAAACATACACATAAGAGCAGGGTCCATACCAGGCAGTAGATGGTCAACAGAAAACAAACTCCATGTTATTATTGAAATATACATATTTTTGTTGTTCTTTTGTAATGCTTTTCCTAGACATTTTTTCTTTTTTAACTTATAAGCTTTATTATTTTTAAAATATTGCAAATAAAAATTACATGCCCAAACTAACCAGACCCCAAACTATACAATCCAATGAACTTCTATACAGGTTAAGTACTGATTCTGAAGCTATGGAACTTTACATATGATTTTACACTTTCACTTACTATATATTATTAATATACATCTATCTACATACACACACACACACACACACACACACACACACACACACACATATATATATATATATACACACACATGTATACACTTACCTAAACAAAACCAAAAAAAATCCACAATAACATCCAAACTAGAAAAACAATTAGAGTTTTGTTTTGTATCTCTTGTCCATTACCCATATTCAGTCTTTCCTAATCCTCTAACATTTATTCTTTCTTTCTACTGTTACAATGTACCTACACCATCCATTTTCCCAGAAGTATTTTAATTTTATTTTTCTTTAGATCTGAACTGTGTGTGTGTGTGTGTGTGTGTGTGTGTGTGTGTGTGTTTATGTATGTATTTCAGTCTTCTCTTGACTTCAAACCTTCCTGCTTTTTGATCCCAAACCCTAGAGCTTGCCTGTCTCCAAAGAAGATTTTTTTAATGGGATTTATTACAAATGCATGTGCCTCAGTGTCAATTTGGCGTTTTTATGAGCTCACATTTTTTGGCCTCCCCCCTTTTTCTATGGTCTTCTTCTTCTTCTTCTTCTTCTTCTTCTTCTTCTTCTTCTTCTTCTTCTTCTTCTTCTTCTTCTTCTTCTTCTTCTTTCTTTTTCTTCTTCTTCTTCTTCTTCTTCTTCTTCTTCTTCTTCTTCTTCTTCTTTTTCTTTTTTCTTCTTCTTCTTCTTCTTCGTCTTCTTCTTCTTCTTCTTCTTCTTCTTCTTCTTCTTCTTCTTCTTCTTCTTCTTCTTCTTCTTCTTCTTCTTCTCTTTCTCTCTCTCTGTGTATTTATGGTTCTTGTCTCGTTTGTTGTTTTTATCTTGTGTTCTTTTGTCATCACTACTATTACTATTTTTTAAATGCTTGTTTGTTTTCCAATGAGAGAGAACAAAATGGAATAGATTTAGTTAGGCAAGGAGGATCTGAAGGAGAAACAATCATAACCAGAATATATTTTATAACAAACTACACACACACACACACACACACACACACACACACACACACACACATACACTCGCAAACACACATATGCATATATAAACTTATTTATTTATTCACCTTACAATTCAATATTAGCTCTTCCTCCCCTCACAGTACTTTATCATGCAACTCCTCCTGCTAATTCCACCTTCCCCTTCTCTTTTGAGAAAGAGAAGCCATTTTCTGGGTGTCACTCCCTACTAACTGCTACACTTCATGCATCAAATCATCCTCTACCACTGAGGCCAAACATGATTATCATTTTTGTTGCATTAGATTCATAGGTAGGCATGTAACAGGCTCAGGGCAACCCCTGCTCTAGATGTTCAGATCCACATGAAGACCAATTTGCTTATTTGTTACTTATGTGGAGGGGGCCTAGATCTAGCCCATGCTTGCTCTTTGTTTGATCATTCAGTCTCTAGAAGAATGCAAGAGTCCAGGTTAGTTGACTCTGTTGATCTTCCTGTAGATTTTCTATCTTCTTTGGATCACTCAATCTTTCTCCTAACTTTTCTGTAAGACCGCTTGCACTCATCATATGTTTGGGTTTGAGTCTCTGTATCTTTTCCCATTGTCTGCATGGTGGACACTCTCAGAGGACTATTATTCTAGATTCCTGTGTGCAATCATAGCTGGGTATCATACTGTCAGGGATTGATTTTGCCCAAGTCTCAATTTTGGACAGTCATTAGTTAGTCAGTCTTCCCATCTCTGCTCTGTCTTTTTCATTGCACATCTCTTTGGCAGGGCACATTTTGGGTTGAAGGTTCTATGTGTGAGTCACTGTCCTTATCCTTTCATTGGAAGCTCTGCCTGGCTACAAGATGTGGCAACTTCAGGATTTATATCATCTTCAGCTAGGATTCTCAGCTAGAGCTAACCCCATAGATACCTAGAACCTTTCTCCATCTCAGGTTGATGGCATGTCCTAGAGTTTGACTGTGCTCATTGATCTACCCTCTCTTTCCCCTGCTCTCTATACTGAATATCTGATAGCTACCTCTCCCCTCATCCCCTCCCTATTCCTCCTTTAGTAGAAAAAATTATTTTAAAATAGGATATACTTTTCCCTCCCATTTTATTTGCTGTGTACTGTCATTTAAAATAAAGTGTCCGGAAATGTAGATAATACTGAAGCTGTTTCTATTTTGATGCAAATTCTACTTCCCCAAGAAGAGCTGCCTAGTCACTGTACTCAGGACTTTGTCAGAACCTTCCCATTTTTATTTGTTAAATAAAGGCAAGAGCCAGTGATTGGGCAGGGGAAATAGAGGTGGAGAGATAGGGTCTGAGAGAAGGGGTCAGAGAAAGAAAGAGAATAAGAAGGAGGTGGAACATGTGGCGTGGAGAAACAACAAATTATAAGGGGTCCTATAGCTGGGAAATAAGGTAGTGTAGTGGTAAATCTGCTCAATTGAGGCCCCTAGGTGGTATTCATAATTACTGAGTTCTGTTGTCATCTAATGGGTTTGTTCAGGTTGAAAATATTACCACTTCAAATTGGTGCCAATGTATGGATTAGAACCCAAATAACCCAAGTCTAAAGTTCACAGCCATCCCGCCCACCCCCCCAGGGATCTGGGCTGGAGCAATGTTGGATTGAGAGCTAACTGGGTCTGAGGGCCTACAGAGAAATGCAGAGAGGCTCCCTCCCGAAACCCCAGACAGAGAGCTTCTACCAGGGGCAACATCAGAAACCGAAGGAAGGTACAGAAGACTCTAGGGCCTGGGAGGTAGTTTTCCTACAGACAAAGTGAACAGGTCTGGGCATCTATTCCCTGGAGGGCCTTGCTGTGTTTGCTTTCCTGCATCCCCTCCAATCCTACAACTACACAGGAAATGGACAGGTGGATAGGATCCCTGGACCATAGGTGACCTGAGACCAGCATAGAAGCAAGCACTAACAGCTGCAACCCAAGGAGGCCCCTCTGGGAATAAAGAACTGGTGAGGACTGCAGTGTTCTGAATTGAACAGCAGAGTGAGAGAAAAAGATACCAAAAGCTCCAGATCAGGGATTTTTATACTTAAACCTGAGAAACACAATAGAAATATTTTGTGCTTTATGGGATAATATTTCCGATGGTTTGATAGGGATAGATTATAAAAAAAATAGATACCTTATCATTTACCATTAGTGTGATATTTATTCTCTTGTTTTACTATGTCTTCTCAAAGATAAGGCCCTGGATAAAAAAAAAATTCTTGCCTTAGAAAAGAAATAACAAGTAACATTAGAACTGAAGGCACAGGATTTTATAGCTTGGCAACATTCCCTAGAGGGAACACTAGAACTAAAAGTTCAGGATTTTATAGGTCAAAATAAGCAACAGAAAGAAGAGAGTGAAGGCTGGAGACAGAAGCTAGAAGAGAAAAATTTTCTAGAAAAAAGAATCCAGCAATTCACAGATCAGACTGAATGGCAAGGAGACAGAAATAAAATTTGGAAACAAAGTAAAGAGGGTAATTTATTAAAGCTAGCAAATCAAAATAAGGCAGGTGCTGCAATATCAGAATTGCAGCATAAAGAAAAGCTAAGACTATGGAAGCAGGGCTTGGTACAGAAAATACAAGAAATTATAGAGCAGCATGAACAACAGAAAAATTTAAGACTTCGCAATGAAACCTAGAAAAAACACTAGAAATGAAGCCACAGGAAATTATAGAACAGAATAAGAGACAAAAATATGAAAATAAAGGTGGGAGACATAAACTGGAAAAAAGGTTAGAACAAAACATACAGCAGTTCACAGATCAGAGTGAGCAGCAAAGAGAAAATAATGAGGTTTGAAAGCAAGTCTTAAAGAATAACATTTTTAAAATTAATCAATCAAAAATAATGGACAGCAGACTATCTGAGAAGCAATATAAAGAAAAACTCAAAATATAGAGGCAGAACCTTGAACAGAGATTACAGGGACTCAAGGAACAGGAGGAGCGACAAAAGGAGAGAAATGAGGTGTGAACACAGACTTTAAGGGAGGAATTTAAAATTTTAATTAAGGAAAATACTCAGGTAGAGATAACATTAGAGAAAACCAACCAAAACTTATTAGAAAATAAACTTTATTCTGTACAACAAAGACTACCAGATGATGACCATCCACAGGTTATGAAGAATGTGAATGGCGACCCATGGATGTGCTAGAACTGAGGAAATTTAAGGAAAGTGTTACTAGTTTTGGAATACACTCACCATTTGTAAAACAAATCCTGACTTTTTGGGCTATTAAAAATACAATAATCCCCCAAGACTGGAGAGATATGGCAAGAGCAATACTTGAGCCTGCTGCAAATTTACAGTGGATCTCATGGTGAAGAGAATAGGCGAGGGAGCTAGCACAACAAAATAGAGCCAGGGGTAGAGAGATTTCCACAAATCAGCTGCTTGGTGAATATCGCTTTGCTGAGGTAGAAGTGCAGGCTGTTCATGATGAAGAGAGTCTGGCATTGATTGTCAGCCTCAAAGGCCCGGAACAAGGTTGTAGAATCAGAGAAAAAACTTGAACCATTTATACGAGGTCCTAAAGAAACCTTCCCTGACTTTTTTCAAAGGATAACGTCAACTATGGAAAGGAGTGTATCAAACTCATCAGCAAGAAAGGCAATAATTGAATCTTTAGCCTTTGAAAATATTAGTACCAAATGCAAAGAAATAATCAGACCACTGAGGGCAAGGTTAGCATCAATAGATGGATGGATTAGATATACAGTTGACGCTGGATCTTGCTCACCTGATATAACTGTAATAGGAGAACCTGCCACTAGATAGCTAGAGATGACCCAAGATTTCAAATGCTTTAATTGTGGTGAGCTGGGTCATCTCAGGTATACCTGTAAGAAAAACCAAAATAATAACAAAAGGGGGCCTATGCCTCCTGAAATATATCAAAGATGTGGCAAAGGCCAAAATTTGGCTAGGGAATGTAGATCAATAACAGACAAATGGTACAACATCCTGTCAAAAAACTCCCTGGGGAGGGAGGCTTTCACAGGCCTCCTTTGGTTCATGGTTAAATGTATGTATCAACACTTTCGAAATTAAATATCTGAGATATTTTGTATCATACCCATGTAATCATTAATTTGTTAATAATTTAGTTAATTTTAATTAAATAGAATTTTTGGAAGGAAGTGTTTATTTGGTTTTTTGCTCAAAAAAGAAAATAAACCTTTTTCTTTTTTTCTTAGATATTCTCTGTATTTACATTTCATATGTTATCCTCTTTTCTCCAGTCCCATTTTTCCATCCCCTCTCATTGCCTCCATGAAGGTGTTCCCTCTCCCAACCACCTTTTCCCACCTCAGCTCATTGGCTTTCCCCTACACTGGGAAAATGAGCCTTCACTGGAAGAAAGGTGTTTCCTTCCATTGATGCTAGAGAATGCTATCCTATGCTGCTAATGCACCTGGAGCCATGGGTTACTTCATGCAAAATTATTGCTTTGAATTTTAGTCCCTGGGGGCTGTGGTGAGTTTGGTTAGTTGATAATTTTATTCTTCCCACGGGGTTGCAGATCCTTTCAGCTTCTTCAGTCCTTTCTCTAGCTCCTTCATTGGGGTTCCCATTTTCAGTCCAATGTATAGCTGCAAGCATCCTCCTCTGTATCAGTATGGCTCTGGCAGAGCCTCTGAGGAGGCATCCATATCAGGTTCCTGTCAGTAAGTATACTACTTGGCGTCAGCAATAGTGGGTAGGTATAGTGGCTGCATATGGGATGGATCCCTGGGTGAGGCAGTCTCTGGATGAACTTTTCTCCAATCTCTGCAAAAGAATCTTAAATGCCATGGCTATTAGTGGCAGACTTGGTGGAAGAAGTTGGAAGCTAAGAGCTCACATCTTCAAACACAAGCATGAAGCCAATTGCATTAATCTGAAAGTGCTCCAAGTTTTAACTCTTAAAACACACACCAGTGACATACTTTCTCCAGCAAGTCCATACATCCCAATAACCTCCTCCAACAATACTGCTAATGGAGTAGGATGTGATCTCATACATGAGCTTTTGGAGGACATTCTCATTCAAAATTTACATCAGCTAATGTTGGAAACCTTTGGATTAGCATTCCGCTGTCTTCCTCATTCTTTACACAGACACTTGGGACTCAGCCAGATCTACCTAATGGATTTTGTCTGACTTTGCATATTTAATACATACTTACATGTGTAGGTATATGTTTATGTATGTAAGTATGCATGAACACTTGTGGAATTGTTGAGTCAGGCGGTCAGGCCCAACCAAAGAGTGTGTGTCAGTGTATGTCTATGTGTGAGCTTGAAATTTTCCTTTCTTCCTCTTTTTCTCTCTCTGGTTTACAAAAAGTTAACAAACCCCAATCCTATGATATAGCTAGTGAAGAGCATTTGAGGTAGAGAGTTGCTTTTAACAGCATTTAGCTGGAGAGGGAGAGAGGGGGGAAGAAGATGGATAGATAGATAGATAGATAGATAGATAGATAGATAGATAGATAGATAGATAGATGGATGGATGGATGGATGGATGGATGGATGGATGGATGGATGGATAGATAGATAGATAGATAGATAGATAGATAGATAGATAGATAGATAGATAGAGAGGAGTTAAGGAGTTAAATTTCCTGAAGCTATCAGCTTCTGAACCACAGAACACTAAGAGAGAGTTACAGGGCCAGAGATCATCAGCCTTTGGCCTTCTAATGCCACATTACCTGATCCCTTCTTGGTCTCACCTCTGGAAGAAAGAGTCATGGAGAAGTTCTATTGAAGAATTTGTGGGAATAAAGGGAAGGGAAAGTTATGTATCTATAATCTCTAAACACAGAAAATAATTACAAGAAAAACAAGAAAGTAATCCTGGAAATGTTTAGGTCATCTAGAAACTCTCCAGTGGAAAAATCAAAATTATTAAAGAACAGAAACCCTTGCTATATAATCATGTTTTTCTGAGATATTTGGTAAACCCTTGTAAGGTGAAGAAGTTTACATATATGCCATTATGCATTTATAGCAGATAGATGTGTTACCTAATGTTGTCAAAACTAGAAGCAGTCATCCAAAGCACCAGGTATAGATGAGTTTAGTGCAGAATTCTATCAGATATTTATTACTGATAGATATTTAATACTCTCCAAACTATTACACAAAATAGAGTCAGATGGAATACTCCCTAACTCATTTTATGAGGCCAAAATAACCCTCGTTCTTAACCCACACAAAGACCCTACAAGGAAAGAGAACTTCAGAACAATCTCACTCATGAACATTGATACAAAAATACTCAACAAAATACTTGCAAACCAAATTCCATAACACATCAAAACTGTCATTCACTATGATCAAGTAGGCTTCATCTCTGGGATGCAGGGATAGTTTAATATACAGAATCCATCAATGTAATCCACCATATAAACAAACTCAAAGAAAAAAACCACATGGTCATATCACTAGATGATGAGAAAGTATTTGACAAAATTCAATACCCCTTCATGTTAAAAGTCTTTGAAAGAAGAGAAATTCAAGGCCCATATGTAAGCATAATAAAAGCAAGATACAGCAAACCAATAGCCAAAATCAAACTTAATGGTGAGAAATTTTAAGCAATTCCACTAAAATCAGGGACTAGACAAGGCTGCCCATTCTCCCCCTACCTATTCAACATAGTATTGAAAGTCCTGGCCAGATCAATTAGAGAGCAAAAGGAAATAAAAAACTTACAAATTGGGAAGGAAGAAGTAAAAACATCAGTGTTTGCAGATGCCATGTTAGTGTATGTGAGTGACCCCAAATATTCCACCAGAGAACTTCTTCAGCTGATAAACAAGTTCAGCAAATTGTCTGGATATAAAATTAACTCAAATGAATCAGTAGCCTTTTTCTACTCAAAGGACAAACATGAAGAGAAAGAAATTAGGGGAAAGATACTCTTCACAATAGTCACAAACAATATGAAATACCTTGTTGTGACTCTAACTAATCAAGTGAAGGACCTGTATGAGAAGAACTGCAAATCTCTAAAGAAGGAAATCGAGGAAGATCTCAGAGAATGGAAATATCAACCATGCTCATGGATTGGAAGGATCAACATTGTAAAAATGGCCATCTTACCAAAAGTGATCTACAGATTCAGTGAAGTCCCCATTAAAATTCCAACCCAGTTCTTCACTGAGTTGGAAAGAGCGATGTGCAATTTCATCTGGAATAAAAAAGCCCTAGAATATCAAAATCTATCCTCAACAACAAGAAAACATCTGTGGGAATCAGTAACCCTGACCGAAAGCTATATTACAAAGCAATTGTGCTAAAAACTGTGTGGTACTGGTTTAGTGATAGGCATGTGGATAAATGGAATAGTATAGAAGATCCAGAAATGAGCCATAACATATATGATCACTTAATTTTTGATAAAGGGGCTCTAAACATTCAATGGAAAAAGACAGCCTCTTCAACGAATGGTGTTGATCCAAATGGCACTCAGCATGCAGAAGAATGAAAATAGACCCTTTCTTATCTTCTTGTATAAAGCATAAGTGCAAGTGGATCAAAGATCTACACATTAAACCAGTTACACTGAAAGTATTTGAAGAGAAATTATGGAAAACCTTAGAACACATAGGCACAGGAGAAAATTTCTTGAACAGAACACCAATGGCTCATGCTCTTAGGTCAAAGATTAACAAATGGGACTTAATGAGATTGTAAAGTTTCTGTAAGGCTAAGGACACTGTCAAGAAAACAAAACTGCATCCAACAGATTGGAAAAAGATCTTTTCCAACCCCATATCTGGTAGAGGCCTAATATCCAAGGTATACAAAGAACTCAAGAAGTTAGAGACCAGAGATGCAAACAACCCTATTAAAAATGGGGTTGAGAGCTAAACAAAAAATTCTCAATTGAGGAATATCAAATGGATGAGAAGCATCTATTTAAGCAATAGTCATCATTAGCTATCAGGGAAATGCAAATCAAAACAACCCTGAGATTCCACCTAACACCAATCAGAATGGCTAAGATCGAAAATTCAGATGACAGCAGATGCTGGCAAGGATGCAGAGAAGGAGGAACAGTTCTCTACTGTTGGTGGGGTTGCAAATTGGTAAAACCACTCTGGAAATCAGTCTGGCGGTTTCTTAGAAAATTGGACATAGTCCTACCTGAAGACCCAGTTATTCCACTTCTGGGCATATACCCCAGAGAAGCTCCAACATACAAGAAAGACACATGCACCACAATGTTCATAGCAGCCCTATTTATAATAGCCAGAAGCTGGAAATAAGCCAGATGTTCTTCAGCAAAGGAATGGATACAAAAATTGTGGTATATTTACACAATGGAGTACTACTTAGCTATCAGTAACAACGGCTTTATGATATTCTTTAGAAAATGAATGCAACTAGAGAATATCATCCTGAGTGAGATAATCCAGTCACAAAATAATAGACATATTATGCAGTCACTGATAACTCGATACTAACCCCAGAAAGCTCTTAAAACCCCAGAAACAACTCTCAGAGTATATGAATATCGTGAAAAAACCAAGGCCCAAAAAAGAAAGAAAATAAAAACCATTATGCTTAGTATTTTTACACCAAGAAAACTTTGACTATTTCCAGGTTACATCTTGTTTTACATGTACTTTATGCTCATTGTAATTAGTAATATTTTAATGCATACTATCAAACCTTTATAAAAATCAAGTACTGACAAAATGTATTCATATTCTATTATGCAAAATGTTTAAATCTCTTCATTTAGCTTTGTGTTTTTAAAATAATGTTGTTCAATTTATAAAAAAAATACACTTTCTTTTCAGCACCTTATTGTATCTTCTTTAAAATTAAACTTGTCATCAGTCACAAAATAACCCTCAATTTATCCAAAATGACTGAAAAATAAATCCATGTATCCTGTTAAACCACTATGGCCTAAGTCTGGTCTTCAATAAAAGAAAAAAGAACAGAAATCTCAAATTTTGAAACTATATAACTCTTTAATCAGTGATAACTTGGTGAAAGATAAGATAAGGAAAGAAATTTAAAAGTTTAGGGAATCTAATGGAAATATTGACACATCATGCCCAAATTTATGGGATACTGAAAGCAGTGTTCAGAAGAACATTCATGGTACTCAGTACCCTGGAAAGAAAACTGGAATCATCTTACACTAGCAATTTAAATACACACCGGAGAGCTCTTGAACAAAAGGATGCAAACTCACTTCAGAGGAATAGATGGTAGGAAATATAGAAACAATGGACAATACAAAGAATTAACAAAACCAAAATTTGGTTCTTTGTGAGAATCAGAAAGCTAGATAATACCCTATTCAAACTAACTATAGGGCCCAGAGGTAGTATCCAAATCAACCAAATCAGAAAAAAAAAGGGAGATACAAGAACAGAAATGGAGAAAATTAAAAAAAAAAAAAAATCAGATCCTACTACCATACAACCCAAATTAAAAAAATGCGTTATAGAACTAAACAGAGAATTCACAACAGAGAAATTTTGCATGGCTGAAAAGCATTTAATGTGAATGTCAAAGTCTTTAGTGATCAGGGAAGTGCAAATCAAAACCAACCTGAGATTCTATTTTACACCAATAAGAATGGCTAAGGTCACTATCTGAGTACATAGCACAGTTGGTAAGGATATGGGGAAGGAGAAACACTCCTACAAAGTTGGTGGGATTGCATATTCATACAACCACTCTGAAAATCAATCTGGAGGTTCCTCAGATAAGTGGAAATAGATGTACCTAAGAACCAGATATACCACTCTGGGGCATATACCCAAAGGATGGCCCATGATACCATAGGTGTACCACCTCCACTATGTTCATAGCAGCCTTATTTGTGATAACCAGAAGCTGGAAATAACCCTGTTGTCCCATCATGAAAGAATAGATACAAAAAATCTGGTTCATTTACACAATGTAAAACTACTCATCCATTAAGTGTGAGAACATTATGAGTTTAAAGAAAATGTCTTCCTGAGGTAATGCAGATTCACAGGGACATGGATGGTATGTACTTACTAATAAGTGGATATTAGAGAAAATAGTATAGCATACCTAGGATGCAATATACAGATTTCAAGAAGGTTCACAAGTAGAAAGTCTCAAGTGAGGATGTTTCAATACCACTTGGGAAGAAGAAGAAAACAATCATGATGTAGGGGGTAGAGGGAGGAAGTGACCTGGCTGCAAAAAGGCACAGGGAGAGGAAAAGTGGAACATGATCAGGTATTGGGAGGGTGATACAGGGCTGAAACCTCGAGGGCCAGCAGAAAGAATAGAAACAGACAACATTAGAAAGGAAAAAGTTGTGGGACCCCTAGAATATACCAGAGTCCTGGGAGTGATAAACTATCAGGACTCAAAAGAAAGGACCTTAGATGAAATTTTAAACAATCAGGGGAGGGAACTTATACTTTACCTTCAGTAGAAAGTCAGGGCAGCAATTAGAGGAATGAGGTTGCCATAACACAGTTAAAAATTCTGACCCAGAATTGTTCCTGTCTAAAAGAACTACAGGGACAAAAATGGAGCCTGAAGGAAAGGAGGTTCAGTGACAGGTCCAAATTGAGACACACCTCAAAGGAAGGCTCCAAGACCTATATATAGGAGCCTAGTCTGGGTGCCTTCTGAGAGACCTAATGATCATCTGAAAGTGTCAGATGCAGATACTTACACCCAACCAATGGACAAAACCTGGAGATTTCTTGTGGTTGAATTAGGAAAAAAACTAGAAGAAGCTGAGTAGGAGGGTGACCCCATAGAAAGATCATCAGTCTCAACTAACCTGGAGCCCCAAGATCTCTCAGACAGTAAGCACCAACCAGGCAACATATATCAGCTGATATGAGGGCCCAGACAAATATAGCAAAGGACAGACTGGTCTAGTCTCAGTGAGAGAAAACTCACCTAACCTTCTAGGGACTTGAAACCCCAGAGAGTAGGTCTGGTGAAATTGGGGTGGAGACATTCTTTTGGATGTGGGGGAGAATGTATGAGATGAGGAACAATCAGAGGGTGTTTTTGGAGAGATAAAGTAATTACCAAATTTCTACCAGAGTACTTGTACAGCTGATAAACAATTTCAGCAAAGTGGCTGGATATAAAATTAACAAACAAACCAGCATTCTTTCTTTATACAAAAGATAAACAGACTGAGAAAGAAAATAAGAAAGCAGCACCCTTCATAGTATTCACAAATAATATAAAATATATTTGTGTAACTATAAGCAAACAAGTAAAAATCTCTAGGAGAAGAACTTCAAGTCTCTCAAGAAAGAAACCGAAGAAGACCTCAGAAAATGGTGAAATCTTCTATGCCCTTGAATCTGTAGGATTCACATAATAAAAATGATTATGTACCAAAAACAATCTACAGATTCAATGTAATTCCCATCAAAATTCCAACACAATTCTTCAAAGACATGAAAAGAGCAATTCTCAAATTTATCTGGAATAACAAAATTCCATGATAGCAAAACCAAATTTTAAACAATAAAAGAATGTTTCTGGGAATTACCACACTGACCTCAAGCTGTACTACAGGGAAATAGTGATTAAAAACAAAACAAAACAACTATATGGTATTGGTACAAAGACCAACAGGTTGATCACTGGAATAGAATTGAAGACCCAGAAATAAACCCATCTGCTTATGGACACTTGATATTTGACAAAGAAGCCAAATATGTACAATGAAAAAAGCATCTTCAGTAAATGGTGCTGATCTAGCTGGATGTCTGTATGTAGAAAAATTAAAATATATTTATATTTATCAACTTGCACAAATCTCAAGAACAACTGGATCAAGGACCTTCACATAAAACCAGATAAGCTGAATTTAAAAAAAGGGAAAGTGGGAAAGAGCCTCAAACTCATTGGTACACAACTCTAATGGTTCAAGTTCTATGATTAAGAATTGATAAATAAGACCTCATGAAACTGAAATGCTTCGATAAGGCAAAGTACATAGTCAATAGGACAAATTGGCAACCTATAGATTTGGAAAAAAAATCTTCACTAACTGCCTTTATCTGATAGAAGCCTAATATCCAAAATATATAAAGAACTGAAGAAAAGTCTAGTTTCTTGAAGAAAATGTTTTTATTTATTATAATTTTTATAATATAGCTTGATTTGTATCTGTCTTACCACTCTTCAGCACTAGATGGTGATGTAAGTCTTAATTTGCTATGAATTCATAGTTGGTCAATATTTCCTTGGTGTACTCTTCCTTGTAGATGACTATTTTTTCCACTCAGCATTTTGTAGTTGCTTTTTATCTTTTGTGTAGATTTGTGACTATTAGATTCTCCTTGTCCACTTTGATTTGCTTATTTGTTTCATTCTGGTTAAGGTCATGTGTAAGCAGTCAGGTTGGTGAGACTTTATGGCTTTAGCTTACAACATTATTAAGAGATACAGTCTATTATACACAGTTTGGTGCATGCATGCTTATTATTTTAGTATGTTATTGGTTATTGGTTTCTTTAATCATAGTAAAATATTCTTTTTTAATTCTGATTAATTTTGAGGTGGAATTATTTCTGTCAGATAGTTTTAGAATATATACCTGCATGTAGGTTTCATTCTTAAAATACTTGCTTACCACCGTTTTCATCTGAGTTAATGCCTATCATGGAAAGTAAAATGAGTTACTTGTAGACAACAGAATAAAGGTTTATTTTCCGCTAATTCTTTAATCTATTAATTTATGCCTTTTCATTTGGAATTTAGACCACTAATATTTAAAGTTATTGAAATGCCTCTGGGGATTTTCTGTTTTTTTCTGTTTGTAATATTCATCCAATGTTGTACTTCAGTAATTATAACTTTATTTGTTTTATTTTTTTGTAGCTTTGCATGAATACTTATTCCTAATTTCTTTTTATAAAAACAACTTTATTTTACATAACAAAGATAAATGTACAGATTTTAAACATTTTTTGCTTAAAATTATACATTTTTTTCAGTACTTTTTTTAGATATTAACATAATTTTTTTTTATTTTAAACAACTTTATTATATAAAACAAAGATAACTGTACAGATTTTAAACATTTTTTTGCTTAAAATTATACATTTTTTGTCAGTACTTTTTTTTCAGATTTTAACATAATTTTTACATAAAACTATATGAATATATTTTTTAGTCAGTACTTGATTTTTTTTTCCATGGTTTGATAGTATGCCTTGAAAACTTAATAGTTACAATGAGCATAAAGTACATGTAAAACAAAATGTAACATGGAAATAGTTAAAGTTTTCTTGTTTTGTAAATATTTTTTTTGTTTTGTTTTCTTTATTTCTTGGACTTCATACAGTCTGTGAGTTGTTTCTGGGGGAGTGCAAGCCTCTGGGGTTAGCATACAACTATCAGTGACTGCATATTATGTTTGTTCTTTTGTGACTGGGTTATCTCACTCAGGATGATATTCCCTAGATGCAGCCATTTTCTTAAGAATTTGGTTAAGTCATTGTTTCTGGTGGCTGAGTAGTTTTCCATTGTGTATATGTACCACAATTTTTGTATCCATTCATCTTCTGAAGGACATCTGGGTTCTTCCAGCTTCTGGCTATTATAAATAGAGCGGCTATGAACATTGTGGTGCATATATCTTTGTTGTGTATTAAAGTGTCTCTGGGGTATATGCCCAGAAGTGGAATAGCTGGGTCTTCAGGTAGTACTATATCCAATTTTCTGAGGTATCGCCAGACAGATTTCCAGAGTGGTTGTATTAGCTTGCAACCCCACCAACAGTGGAGAAGTGTTCCTCTTTCTCCGCAGCCTCGCCAGCATCTGCTGTCATCTGAGTTTTGGATCTTGGCCAAACTGACTGTTGTGAGGTGGAATCTCAGGGTTGCTTTGATTTGCATTTCCCTGATGGCTAAGGATGTGGAGCACTTCCTCAGATGTTTCTCGGCCATTCGGTGTTCCTCAACTGAAAAGGGTTTCTTTAGCTCTGTACCCCATTTTTTAATAGGGTTATTTGATTCTCTGGAGTCTAGCTTTTTGAGTTCCTTGTACACTTTGGATATTATGCCTCTATCTGATGTGGTGTTGGTAAAGATCTTTTCCCATTCTCTTGGTTGCTGTTTTGTTTTTTTGACAATGTCCTTAGCCTTACAGAAACTTTGCAATCTCATTAAGTCCCATTTGTTAATCTTTGACCTTAGAGCTTGAGCCATTGGTGTTTTGTTCAGGAAATTTTCTCCTGTGCCTATGTGTTCTAAGGTTTTCCCGACTTTCTCATCTAATAGTTTCAGTGTATCTGGTTTAATGTGGAGATCTTTGATCCACTTACACTTGAGCTTTGTACAAGGAGATAAGAAAGGGTCTATTTTCATTCTTTTGCATGCTGAGTACCAGTTGGACCAGCACCATTTGTTGAATAGGCTGTCCGTTTTCCATTGAATGTTTACTACTCCTTTGTCAAAAATCAGGTGACCATATACATGAGGGCTCATTTCTGGATCTTCTATTCTATTCCATTGATCCACATGCCTATTTCTGTACCAGTACCATGCAGTTTTCAGCACAATTGCCTTGTAATATAGCTTGAGGTCAGGGATAGTGATTCCCGCAGAATTTTTTTGTTGTTGAGGATGGATTTCACTATTTTAGGTCTTTTGTTATTCCACATGAAATTGCACATTGATCTTTCCAATTCCACGAAGAACTGGGTTGGAATTTTGATGGGGATTGCATTGAATCTGTAGATTGCTTTTGGTAGGATGGCCATTTTTAAGATGTTGATTTTTCCAATCCATGAGCATGGGAGATCTTTCCATTTTCTGAGATCCTCCTCAATTTCTTTCTTTAGATGTTTGAAGTGCTAGTCATACAGGTCCTTCACTTGCTTAGTTAGAGTCACACCAAGATATTTCATAGTTTTTGTGACGATTGTGAAGGGTACCTTTTCCCTAATTTCTTTCTCCACATGTTTGTCCTTTGAGTATAGGAAGGCTACTGATTTGTTCGTGTTAATTTTGTATCCAGCCACTTTGCTGAACTTGCTTATCCGCTGTAGGAGTTCTCTGGTGGAATTTTTGGGGTCACTCAAGTACACTATCATGTCATCTGCAAAGAGTGATGTTTTTATCTCTTCCTTTCTGATTTGTATCCCCTTGATCTCCTTTTGCTGTCTAATTGCTTCAGCCAGGACTTCCAGTACTGTGTTGAATAGGTAGGGGGAGAGTGGGCAGCCTTGTCGAGTCCCTGATTTTAGTGGTATTGCTTCAAGTTTCTCGCCATTAAGTATGTTGTTGGCTTTTGGTTTGCTGTATATTCCTTTTTATTATGTTTAAGTATTGACCTTGAATTCCTGTTCTTTCCAGGACTTTTAACATGAAGAGGTGTTGGATTTTGTCGAGTGCTTTCTCAGCGTCTAGTGAGATGACCATGTGATTTTGGTCTTTGATTTTGTTTATATGGTGGATTACATTGATGAATTTCCTTATGTTAAACCATCCCTGCATCCGAGGGATGAAGCCTACTTGGTCATGATGAATGATCGTTTTAATATGTTCTTGGATTCGGTTTGCAAGGATTTTGTTCAGTATTTTTGCATCAATGTTCATAAGTGAGATTGGTCTGAAGTTCTCTTTCCTTGTAGGGTCTTTGTGTGGTTTAGGTACGAGGGTTATTGTAGCCTCAAAAAATGAGTTGGGTAATATTCCATCTGATTCTATCTTTTGGAATAGTTGGCGAGAATTGGTGTTATATCCCCAATAAATGTCTGATAATATTCTGTACTGAACCTGTCTGGACCTGGGCTTTTTTTGGTTGGGAGGCTTTTGATGACTTCTTCTATTTCATTAGGTTTTATAGGGTTATTTAAATGGTTTACTTTGTCCTGGTTTAACTTTGGGACCTTGTATCTGTCTAGGAATTTGTCCATTTCCTCCAGATTTTCCAATTTTGTGGAGTATAAGTTTTTGTAATAGGATCTGATGATTTCTTGAATTTCCTCAGTTTCAGTTGTTATGTTGCCACTTTCCTTTCTGATTTTGTTAATTTGGATACTCACTCTTTGCCCTCTAGTTAGTCTGGCTAGGCGTTTATCAATCTTGTTGATTTTCTCAAAGAACCAACTCTTTGTTTTGTTGATTTTTTCAATGGTTCTTTTTGTTTCTATTTGGTCTATTTCTGCCCTAATTTTGATTATTTCTTGCTGTCTACTCTTTTTGTGTATATCTGCTTTCTTTTGTTCTAGGGCTTTTAGCTGTGCTGTCAGGTTGCTGATGTAAGCTCTCCCCAGTTTCTCTTTGGAAGCACTTAGGGCTATGAGTTTTCCTCTCAATACTGCTTTCATTGCATCCCATAGGTTTGAGTATGTTGTGTTTTCGTTTTCGTTGAATTCTAGAAAATCCTTTATTTCTTTCTTTATTTTTTCTTTGAGCCTGCTATCGTTTAGCAGAGCATTGTTTTGTTTCCATATTTCTTTGGGCTTTTTGTTGTCTTTGTTGTTGTTAAAGATCAGTCTAAGACCATGGTGATCTGAGAGGATGCATGGGAGTATTTCAATCTTCTTATATAGATGGAGGCTCCTTCTGTGCCCAATTATGTGGTCAGTTTTCGAGAAGGTGCCATGGTGTGGTGAGAAGAAGGTATATTCTTCTATTTTAGGATGATATGTTCGGTATATGTCTATTAATTCTAGTTGGCTCAAAGTCTCTGCTAGTTTTGCAGTGTCCTTGTTCAGTTTCTGTTCCCATTATCTGTCCATTGGTGAGAGTGGGTTATTAAAGTCTCCCACTATTATTGTGTGGGGTGAAATGTATTTTTTGAGCTTTAGTAGAGTTTCTTTTATGAATGTGGGTGTGCTTTTATTTGGAGCATATATGCTAAGGATTGAGAGATTCTCCTGACAGATTTCCCCGGTAATGAGTAAAAAGTGTCCTTCCTTATCTTTTTTGATAACCTTTGGTTGGAAATTTACTTTATTCGATATTAGAATAGCCACTCCAGCTTGCTTCTTGGTGCTGTTTGCTTGGAAGTTTTTTTCCCAGCCTTTTACTTTGAGATAGTGTCTGTCTCTGTCTCTGAGATGAGTTTCCTGTATGCAGCAAAAGGCTGGATTTTGTTTATGTATCCAGTCTGATAGTCTATGTCTCTTTATTGGGGAGTTGAGACCATTTATGTTAATAGATATCAAGAAATAGTTGTTTCTGTTTTCTGCCTTTATTGCTTTTTTGGGTTGAGTTGTGTCTGTGTTTTTTTCTTCTTTTAGTTTTCTTGTTTAGGAGTTTTCTTGTTTTTACTAGGCTGCATTTTCCCTCATTGTATTGGGTTTTCCACCTATAATTCGTTGTAGTGCTGGGTTTGTGGTCAGATATTTAGTGAATTTTGATTTGTTTTGAAATATCTTCATCTCTCCATCGATGGTGATTGATAGTTTTGCTGAGTATAGCAGCTTGGGCTGGCACTTGTGCTCTCTTAGGGTGTGCATGATGTCTGTCCAGGCTCTTCTAGCTTTCATAGTCTCTGTTGAGAAATCGGGTGTAAGTCTGATTGGTCTGCCTTTATAAGTTACCTGACCTTTTTCCCTTATTGCTTTTAGTATTCTTTCTTTACTTTGGGCACTTGATGTTTTTACTATTATGTGTCGGGAGGTATTTCTTTTCTGGTCCAACCTATTTGGAGTTCTGAAGGCTTCTTTTATGCTCATGGTCATCTCATTCTTGAGGGTAGGGAAGTTTTCTTCTATGATTTTGTTGAAGATATTTACTGTGCCTCTTAGTTGATACTCTTCTTCCTCTTCTATTCCTATTATCCTTAGGTTCGGTCTTCTCATTTTTTCTTGGATTTCCTGGACATTTTGGGTTAGGAGCTTTTTGTTTTTTGCATCTTCTCTGGCAGTTTTGTCTATGTTTGCAATGTTGTCTTTTGCCCCCGAGATTCTCTTTTCGATCTATTGTAATCTATTGGAAATGCTTGCTTCTGTGACTCCTGATTTCTTTTTTTGGTGTTCTGACTCTAGGGTTATCTCTTTTAGTGTTTTCTTTATTGTCTCAATTTCTGTTTTAATTTCCCTCTTCCATTCCTTTATTTCTTTGGATTTGTTTTCCTCTAGTTCTTTGAGTTCTTTGAGGGTTTTTCTTGTTTCTTCTTTAAAAGCTTCTGAATCTTTTTGCTTTTCCTCCCTTTCTTGTTTAAGTATCTCTATCAGCATCTTGAGGTATGATTTCAGGTCTGTGTCTTCTTTTTCTGGAGTGTTTGGAATTCCGCTGTTTGCTGTTATGGGAGAGCTGGGTTCTGGTGTTGCTAGATTGTCTTCGGTTCCTTGGGATATACTCTTTCTCTTTCCTCTTGCCATTTTGTTGTCAGTGATATGTTCTTGCCTTTCCCTTGTATCTGGTCTGTGTCCCTGGTTCTCCACTGGTCCAGGTGTCAGATGGGCCGAGCCCTGTTCTATGCCTCAGAGTCTTCGGGTGTGAACAGAAGTTCCAATGTTCTGTTTCTGTTTGCTGGATCAGGCACGGCAGGGCAGGGCAAGGCAGGGGGTGCACTTTCAGTGTGCAGTCCGCAGAGATCTCTCTGCTCCCCTGCAGCCTAGGTCTCCCACTCACCAGTTGCTCAGCCTCTACGAACCGCCGTTCCGGGTGGCAGATTGGCCAGGCTCCGCTTATTCCTTATTTCAGTGCAAACTTTTGGTTTTTATTTTTCATGTTAGATCAGTTTGGAAAATGCAAATTCCTTTAGCTTTTTTCTGTCTTTTTAAAAATTAATCAATTAATTTTATAAAGCATTATTACAGCTCAGAAAACTGGTTACATAATAATATATGATAAATACACAATTTTTTTTCTCTTCTTTTTTTATTTTCTTTTTATATTTCTTTTCCCAAGAAGACCGAGGCTTCCACATTTTGGCCTTTCCTCTTCTTGAGCTTCATATGGTCTGTGAGTTGTTTCTTGGGTATTCAGATCTCTTTGGGGTAGTATCCGATTTTCAGTGACTGTATATCATGTGTGTTCTTTTGTGACTGGGTTAACTTACACAGCATGATATTCTCTAGATCCATCCATTTACCTAAGAATTTTGTAAAGTCATTGTTTAATAGTTCAGTAATACTCCATTGTGTAAATGAAGCACAATTTCTGAATCCATTCTTGTTTTGAATGACATCTGGGTTCTTTCTAGTTTCTGGCTAATATAAATAAGGTTGTTATGAACATAGCGAAGCATGTATCCTTATTATATATTGGAGCATCTTTGGGGTATATGCCCAGAAGTAGAATAAGTAGGTCTTCAGGTGGTACAATGACCAATTTACTGAGGAACCACCAGACTGATTTCCAGAGCGGTTGTACCTCTTTACAACCCCACCAACAATGGAAGAGTGTTCCTTGTTCTCTACATTCTTGTCAGCATCTTTTGTCATCTGAGTTTTTGACCTCAGCCATTTTCACTGGGGTGAGGTGGAATCTCAGGGTTCTTTTGATTTTCAGCTACCTGATGACTAGAGATGTTGAGTATTTTGTTAGGTGCTTCTGAGCCATTTGGTATTCTTCAGTTAAGAAGTCTTTGTTTGGTTCTGTACCCCACTTCTTAACAGGATTGTTGGAATCTTTGGAGTCTAACTTTTTGAGTTCTTTGTATGTATTGGATATTATACCTCTATCTGATGTGGGATTGGTAAAGATCCTTTCTCAGTTTGTTGGTATTCTATTCAGGAATTTATCCCCTGTGCCTATGTGTTCTAAGATTTTCCCCATTTTCTTTTCTAATAGTTTCAGTTTGCCTGGTTTTATGTGGGGATTTTGATTCCATATACACTTGAGCTTTGTACAAGGAGATAAGTAAGGATCTATTTGTATTCTTCTGCATGCTTATTGCCAGTTGAACAAATCTCATTTGTTGAAAAGGCTACCCCTTTTCCATTGAATTTTTGAGCTACTTTGTCAAAAATCAAGTGACCATATGTGTGAGGGTTCATTTCTGGATCTTCTGTTCTGTTACACGCATCTACCTGCCTATCTCTGTACCAATACTATGTGGTTTAAAAAAAATTGCTATGTAATGGAGCTTGTGGTAAGGGATGGTGATTCCTGTAGAAATTTTCTTGTTGTTGAGAATAGATTTTACTATTCTAGGTTTTTTTGTTATTCTAGATGAATTTTCAAATTGCTCATTCCAACCTTTTGAAGAATTGATGGGGATTGCATTGAATCTGTAGACTGCTTTTGGCAAAATTGCGATTTTTACAATTTTGACTTTCCTAGTCCATGAGCATGGGAGATCTTTCCATCTTCTAGATTTTTAATTTAATTCTTCAGAGTGTTGAAGTTTTTATCATATGTATCTTTCACTTGCTTAGTTAGGGTCACACTAAGTATTTCACATTGTTTGTGACTATTGTAAAAGTTATCTATTTCCTAATTTCTTTCTCACCATGTTTGTCCTTTGAGTGGAGAAAGGCTACTAAATTGAGTTACTTTTATATCCACCCTCTTTGCTGTAATTGTTTATTAGCAGTAAAAGTACTGTGGTGGAATTTTTGGAGTCACTTAAGTATAATATCACATCATCAGCAAATAGTGACCTTTTGACTTATTCCTTTCAGATTTGTAAGCCTTTGACTTCTTTTTGTTGTTTAATTGCTCTGGTCAGAACTTCCAGTACTATCTTGAATAGGTAAGGGGAGAGTGGGCAGCCTTGTATAGTTCCTGATTTTAGTGTCTGTCTTTTACTTAAATTTCATTTTATTGAATATTTTATGTATTTATATTTCAAATGTTATCCCCTTTCATCTGCTTCTACAAAGACGCTCCCACTCACAGACACTCACTGACACCTCATTGCCCTGACATTCATCTACACTGGGGAAATGAGCCTTCACAGCCCCAAGGGCTTCTCCTCTTACTGATCCTAGAAAATGCCATCTTTTGCTACATATGCAGCTGGAGCCATGGTTTCATCCATGTTTATTCATTGGTTGGTGGTTTAGACCCAGAGAGCTATAAAGGGAAGGTGTCTGGTTGGTTGATTTTGTTGTTCTTATGAGGTTGCAAACTCCTTCAGCTCTTTTTGTACTTTCTTCAGATCCCCATTGTGGTCAGTCTGATGGTTAGCTAAAACCATCTTCATCAGTATCAGTAAGGTTCTGGAATAGCCTGAGAGGAGACATTCATATCAGGCTCCTGTCATCAAACACTTCTTAGCATCAGCAATTGTAACTATATTTGGTGGCTATATATCACAGAATCCCTCAATGCCTTGCTTTATGTATGGCATAGAGTTTGGTAGACAAAGAATTCTGGGTTAGCATTTGTGGAGTATGTTGTTCCAAGCTCTTCTGGCTTTTAAAGTTTCCTTTAGAACATAGATGCTATTCTGAAGTGTTTGTCTTTGTGACCCACACATTTGCCTTGTACCTTTAACAGTTATTCCATGTTTGGCATATTTACTTTTTTGACTAGTAAATGGCATGAGGACCTTCTGTTATTACTTGATGATGTGTGTATCTGTGTGGATGTATCTTTCATGAGTTTGGGGCAGTTTGCTTCTATTATCTCACTGAAGATATTTCTATGCCACTGATCAGGAATTCTTTTTCTTCTATGATTGTAATTTGTAGTTTTGGACTCTTCATCCTAATATTTCTGAACTTTCCATGCATTTGCATGTATTTTTATTTTTATATGTGTTGAATGTTCAATCTTATCTCCTTTATTTTCAGTTTTGATATTCTAGCTTGCTATTCAATCCATTCCACTTGTAATATTTTATTCTGAGTTTTCTCATTAAGGTGATACATTTTCCTTTTTTTCTCAGTTGAGTTGTTTTGAGCCTTTTTCTCTATTAAATTTGCTTTTCAAATTCTAAATGGTTTTTATAATTTGAGTTTGCTATATGTTTTTTTAGACTTTAAATATTAGTTTATTATTCCTCTTTTAAGTTCTTTCATGTTTCTTTTTAAACTCATTAAATTAGTTGCCTATATTTATAATTGTTACTTTATTGCATGGCCTGAGATTTTCTTTTTATTCAAGACCAGTTCTATAGGATTAGTAGTTGTTGAAAGACAGCAATTTTTGTTCTTTTATAGCATTTGTGCTTTCTAAATCTGAGCTTGTAGACTTAATGTATTGGTTTTGTGTCTTATATGATTCTAGCCCATTTCTACTGACATGTCTTATCTATTTTGCTATGTTGATCAATGGCGAGCAAGATCAAAACAGCTAAAATTTCCAATATGGAAAGAAGAACATCTTCCAAAGCATCATCTCCAATTAAGCATTTATTTTAAAAGTTATCTGTTCAGAAAGAACCACCTTTTACTTTGAGGGCTGGCTACTGGAAGCTTTCTCATATCTCAGTAGATAAGCCAACAGTCATGTGAATTTTGGTAGCATTGACTGGACCCACATAATTATTAATAAGAGAACATGAATTTTGAAGAAACATTGTAAGTTTTGTTTGTCAAACCTTATTTTTTATAAAGGTCCTTAAATGCTTTAAAAGTTTGATTAGCCTACCATTCATCAGAGATAGTGGGGAAAAATATACTGGGGAAGTGAGCCTGTTTACAAAGCTCCATTGGAACAACTCATTTCTGTGTTTTCAGGAAATTTGCACTTCAGTTCACAGGTTAGCAGCAGCAGTTCAATCCACTCACAAACACTTCACTAATATACAGTCCAGTTCAGTAGAGTTGGGCTAGCAACAGTTGCAACACAAGCTAGCAGAGACAGCCAGGTCTCAGGCTCATCGTGAATCAGCAGGAAGGACAAAGAGGAACTCCAGAAGTTCTCAACTGTGCCTCTCTCGGTGATGGGAAGATCAGCAAAGGTGGAAGACAAGTGTTGCACAGGTTGCTCTATAAGGAAGCCAAGCTCAGCCTCAGCCACTGTAAGATGAGCTCTGTTTGTAGCTTAGAACATTTCATGTCCTCCACATAACTTGCTTTTGCGTATGTCCTACCTCAGCACACGTCTAAGTATGTGTGTTGGCCTCAGCTGACATCATTCTGCCAATTAGCCAAAGAAACTTCAAGAAACTGCAGCACATCACCAGAAATTTTATTGATGTGTTTCTTTCTATAGAATACTGACAAACACAGCTCAACTACGGAATGCAAGATGGACCAATTCAAGTGTGTTGTTAGCAAAGAATCCTTCATCACATGTCCTTTCAGATGCCTGCTCTAACAGAAAAATTTTTCATTTGTGTCTACTTCAGCTTAATATTCCTTTATGTATTTGCTCTAGCAAAATACCACCCAACCAACTTTTTAAAGAATTCTTAAGTTTCTACTTTAAAACATATATTGGAAGAAATACTGAGAAAATGAGTATAATAGAAATGGATATGTTAAAGTTTCATTTTACACACATATGGACCACTGAATAACAAGATTTTAAAAAAGTAATACTTGTTCCTTAACCCAAATCATCATGTAACATATTGTATATTGTGTGTATTAGAGAGGGCAGAAGTGTGATATTTTGGTTCAAGATTTCTTGAATTCCCTCAGTTTCTATTGTTATGTCTCCCTTTTCATTTCTGATTTTGTTAATTTGGATACTCTCTCTGTGATATCTAGTTAGTTTGGTTAAGGTTTTATGTATCTGGTTGATTTTCTTAAAGAACCAGCTCCTATTTTTGTTGAGTTTTTGTATAGTTCTTTTTGTTTCTACTTGGTTAATTTCTGCTCTGAGTTTGATTATTTCCTGCTGTCTATTCCTATTAGGTGTATTTGCATCTGTTTATTCTAGAGCTTTCAGCTGTGCTGTCAAGCTGCTAATGTATGCTCTTTCCAGTTCCTTTTTGGAGACACTCAGAGCTATGAGTTTTCCTCTTAGTACTGCTTTCATTGTGTCCCATATGTTTGGTTATGTTGTGCCTTCATTTTTGTTAAATTTTAAAAAAATATTTAATTTTTTTCTTTATTTCTGTGCAAGACTTACAAATTAAGTTGGACCATTAGAAAATTGGTAAAAGTAGGAGAGAATTAACTAAGTAAACTTACACTTCTCTACATGTACTATGGCACAAATTCACATAGACACAAATATGATAATTATAGTGTATACTTTCAAATTTAAATTTCAAAACCTAAAGGATCTAAACTCGATAGAAATTCAACATTACCTACAATTTTAGAGCACACTGAAATATGTAAATTATGTGACCAAGACAGGTTGTGTGCACTAAGAAATTATGGTTAGAGAACTTTTTTCTGGTAATATCTCACACCTTTAGCAATTAGTCTTGTAAGCATAAAATTTTTGTGTCCCTTTGATTATATACATACAGTAAGAGTTCAAGCATCATCAAGCTTCTCTTTATTTCTTGTTGATAAAAGAATGGCTTTGAAAAGTTGACTGACATTGTCATTGTTGTGAGGTTTTACTTGTCCCTATTTCTAGTCTCACAGTCATGGAGCACTCAGTATCACTCTTTACAGAGAAACCCCCTAGAGATGTCCATGATAATTATTTCCTAAGTTCTTATTATTTTCAGAACACAGAATAGGTGATACCCGTGGGACAATTTCAGGAAGGAATATTGATTGGGCTGAGGGGAAAACATCTCTACTAAACATCAGTATCTTCATAAGCACACATCAGTTAGGAAGAAAATCTCCCCCAAGAGAAAATTGTAATGGTAAGTCCTTTTACGAATATTCATCTGTGTTGTGTTGAAATATAGTTTTTGCCTTTTTTAACTTTAGAGGCAAATTAATTTGTTTTCTTCATCTCTCCCATTTCAGGGGTTCCATGTCAGAAGATAATCAATTTTTATCAGATAATCTATTAAACAGCAAATAGTTAACATTGTACAAATATTCCTTTCTTTTCAGCTTAACCAAATATTTTTAATTGAGATAAAATGGTTGATAAGATAGTTCCAGTACAGAAATCATAAAATTGATAGCAATCTGTGTGATAAAAGACATAATAAATTAGTATTGTAGAAATCATATTTATGGTATCCAGGGAAAAGTGTGCATCTCCTAGGGATGCACACCCAATTCTTTGTTAACTGTAGTGTTCTCAGACCAGAATTGATGTGCAATAACAAAATTCGGAACAATAGGTTGTATGTGTGTAAATGTGTGTGTGTTTGTGTGTGTGTGTGTGTGTGTGTGTATGTGTGTGTGTGTGTGTGTGTGTGATTTTGCTGATACAAATACATAAACATGTAATAATAATAACCATAGAAAAACAGTCATCAGTTTTAGAGGTGGCATTGGAATGGTTTAGGGAGAGGAAATTGGGGAAGGGAGGGGAAAGGTGAAAGTGATTTACTTCTGCTCCAACAAAAGCACATTTAATAAGTAATATCAACTTAACTCCCCAAAAAGAAACAAAAATACATAGATAGCTAGACTAAAATCCAACAACCATCTTGCTAGGAAAGAAACTATTACAAGCTACTAAAGATCATTCTATCAGTCAACAGCATCTATCACTTAATATTTACTATGTTGTATAAATATGACTACATCTGTAAATATTTACATAAATATAAATATTGGGACAATTACAAAATTTAGCATTTAAAATGATCAATCAATATAAAAATTACACAAAAAGACAATTATTTTTATATTCTGAAAATGATAATTCAGTTCGTTTCCTTTTAATATTGTTTATTAATATAAAAGCCAGCATTAGAATTGCCAGTAAGTTAATGGCAAAATATACTGATACTTTAATAAATTATAGTTTTTCATAGGATCTTGTAAAATACTGATAGCTCATGGGCAATAGAAGAGCAAAGTAATTATTATGTTTCTGACAATTAATTTACATATTAAAATGCATTACATAGATGCATATCTCACAGTTATTGAACAGGTATGCAGTGACTTAGAAGTATAAGTTGCAAGTATTTTAAAGAAAAGTCAGACACACATGCATACATTATATAGCAAATGCATGTATTACCATATATATGTTATGACATTATTTTATACACACACATACATATTTGTTTATATACAAGTGGTTGTGTGCTTATGTAAGTATATTTTACACAGTGCTCATATGAAAAATGGATTCATTGCCCATAACCTCAAAAATTAAAAAAATATGGTAACAAGAGATAATTCATGTATCATTGTTTCCTAGGCAATAGAAAGGCTTAATGATTTTCATAGGGCTTTACATGTGAAGATGCTGTACATTTTTACAATATATTACTTCATTAACTGTGTAACATTTTTAAAGTTATTGTAGTATCTTGAACCACATTTACTAGCATTTCACTTACCATCTGGTAGTAAAACATTCTGAATAACATTAAAAGTGTTTTGGTAGATCATGGCCACCAGAATGTATCATAAAGAAGATGTAAGATAATTTACATTTACATATATACGGTACAGAGGTATGCTATATCTATTATACTTGAGGAGGTAATTTACAGTTTATTACTTGAGATTTGATTCTACGCTTCAGCAAACTAGATAGTCTGACACAGCTCTATAATGCAATTTTCTTGTCAGAGATAGCCCCTGATCCAATTGTTAGGGAACCCACATGAAGACCAAGTGGCACCCTTGATCCAAATGTGTAGGAAAACTATGTCCCACCCTTACATATTTTTCGTTGGTAGTTCAGTCTCAGTGACCCCCCTTCAGTCCAGGTTTGTTGATTCTTTGAGTCTTCTTGTGAGGCTATTTCTGATTCTGTTGCTGCAATGGAACTCTCGTCTCTTAATAGACTGCCTCACTGGGGCTCAAAGGGAGAAAATGTGCTAAGTCCTGAAGTGATTGGATGCCCTGGGTGTGGAGTACACAAGGATAACTTCCCATTTTCCTCAGAGAAGGGAGTGGGTAATGGGCTAAGTTATTTATAAGGGCAGGGCTAGAGGAGAGGAGACTGGAGCTTTGACTAAATACATAGAGTAATGCAATAAAAACACAAAACATACTCATTCTATTAGTAATTTCTTTCATTTGTGGCACATTTCTATCCTGACTGCCTTATGCAGAAGAAACATAATAACTGAAGACATGATAAGGCATGAAGACAGCCCTACACAAAGAACAAAGGCAACTAGAAATGCTGAAAGCCTGCAAAATAGTTTTCATCAGGACAAAAACATCAATAAGTTACCTAGGACCATATGATCAGCACTTACAACTTATGTACTTATACAAGTAACATTTACAGGCTGAGCAGGATATACTTAGGTGTGTGTGTGTGTGTGTGTGTGTGTGTGTGTGTGTGTGTGTGCATATATACCTATATGCACTTAACAACCTTTCCTGCAAAAAGAGGCAATGAATTAGAAAGACACATGGAGGAGGTCTACTGAATGATTTGTAGGGAAGAAAGAGAGGGTGAAATGGTGTATTCATACTAGCATCTCAAAACATAAAAGAAATAATTTAACAAAAACAAACTAAACCAAAATGGATTCTGGAAATTTACCAAAAATATGTAAGGGCCGGGTGTAGTCCTCCTACACATTTGGATCAGGTGTGCCACTTGGTCTTCATGTTGGTTCCCTAACAATTGAATCAAGGACTATCTATGACAAGAAAATTGCATTATAAAGCTGTGTCAGACTATCTAGTTTGCTGGAACATAGAATCAAATCTCAAGTAATAAATTGTAAATTAATTCCCCAAGTATAATAGATGTAGCATATCTCTGTACCATACATATGTAAGTGTAAATTATCTTACATCTGCTTTATGATACATTCTGGTGGCCATGATCTATCCAAACATTTTTAATGATGTTATTGAAAATGTCTTACTACCAGATGATAAGTGAAATACTAGTAAATTTTCAAGTTGGCCAAAAAATATCATGTAAAAAAATTAAAACTATTATGGACCACAAACTCATTGCTGTAGATCTGGTTATCCTTAGATACTTGGTAAACCCTTTTAAGATGCATGCATTTACTTATATGCTGCCATATATCTATGGCAGATGAATGTGTTACCTGATGTCTTCAAAACTTTTTTTTCATTGTTATTTTACCTTCTTGAGTCTTGAAAAAACAAGAATGTAACTAATTTTGATGACAACATCAGAGATCACATTGTTCATCTGCTGTGTTACCCCCAGCTAGAGTGTTCAAGGGACTAAAAGATGCTAAGACTCAGAAGGTGAAACTAACCAAGAGAGTTACTAAATGCATGGAAAAAAAGAGTTGCTAAATGCAGGCTATTCACTGTCCAGCTTTAGAATTGCTCAATCAATCTGCAAAAGCAATCTGCTTGTGATTGAGGTGAATAACTGCTACGCATGGTAGTGTAACTTCACATTTAACAAAGGTTGACAGTCAAAGAACAGCTATGCTTACATATATATATATATATATCTAATTATTCTGCCCTTTAAAGCTACATAGATGATCAGTAGACAAGTAAAGCGAGAACATGTACTGACAATACATTGTGTATAGTTGATATATTATTCATATAATAGCCAGAAGCTGGAAAGAACCCAGATGTCCTTCAGTAGATGAATGGATACAAAAATTGTCATACATTTACACAATGGAGTACTACTCAGCTATCAGAAACAATGACTTTATGAAATTTCTAAGAAAATGGGTGCATCTAGAGAATATCATCCTGAGTGAGGTAACCCAGTCACAAAAGAACAGACATAATATACAGGCACTGATAATTGGATAATAATCCCAGAAAGCTCTGAACACCCCAGAAACAACTCACAGGTTATATGAAGCTCAAGAAAAATAAAGGCCAAAAACTGAAAGCCCCAGTCTTTCATAGAAAAACAATAACTATATAGCACCCTCTCAGAGTGTGGTACACCTGGACCTTAAATCATTAATAATCCAAGAGCTAAGAAAATAATAGCCTTGTGGCAAATTTTAGTATTCACAGATTATTATGATTAATCTATACTCACAAAGAAAACTGTTTCTCTGTTATGTTCTGTCCTACATGTCGTTTATGCTTATGGTAACTAGTGAGATTACAATGCAAGCTATCAAACCTCTAAAACAATTAAGTACTGACAAAAATACTCACATAGTGCTATGCCAAAATGCCTTTAAAACCTGTGTATGCATCCCTCTTTTATAAAAATAAAGTTGTAAGAAAAAAAGAAAAAAAGAACTGTAAGTCTAAGAATTTTCAATATTTTGTAGTTACAAATATTTAAGTTGTTGATGCAAATTAAAATCCATATTTTTTAGTGCTAAGATTGAACTTACTGACTACTCCAGCTCAGATTTGCATATGGTTGCATGGTTTTGGGGTAAGTATACTCCTAAATATATTTGTGATTGTATTTTGAGAATCATAAATTCTATGGTATATATGTTTCAATCTGGTGTCAGTATATATATTAAATAAAATTCTGATTCATCAGTGTTATAGATAAACTTTTACTAATGATGCATGTAAGAATTAAGCATGTTTCCAAAAAATGGTTTCATCCTGTCTGACCATTTGTACTGAACTTAAATGCAATTACCCATAAATTTCTATTCTATAGGTCAATGTTTTATAGAATATCATAAATGCTACTAATTCAGACCATTTAATTAGAAAATGCATTTTTATGACTTCCAATTACTTTCTTACTCTTATTACTGCTGTACAGTAAAATGAATTTGCAGACAGTGGATACATATAACAGTCACACCAAATGTTTCTTATTTTTTAAAAGTAGCTCTGGACTCACAATTTTATCTTGGGCAATAATTCATACATAGATTAGATTTGCCTTTACATTTATGCATTTTATTAAGGAAAGTTTCAATGTGGCTGTCTAATTTTAGAAATGAAGTAAATTACCTATACTTTTAGTTGATAATTTTTCTTTTTTTTTCAGGTTATTTATAAGGACACACTGAATAAAATGGTTGGAGGCAATCAGACTGTGGTGTCAGAATTTATACTCTTGGGACTTGCCAACTCAGAAAATCTTCAGGTCTTACTCTTTGTGATATTCTTAATGATTTACCTGCTCATCGTGTCAGGAAATATTGTCATCCTGACCTTAATCACCACTGACCCCCATCTTCATTCTCCCATGTACTTCTTTTTGGCCAACCTGTCTTTTGTTGACATGTGTCTCTCCTCAAACACCACTCCTAAGATGATCACAGATTTTCTCAGGGAAAGCAAGACAATTCCTTTTGCAGGATGCATGTCCCAGGTCTTTTTATCCCATTGCATTGCTGGCGTGGAAATGGTATTGTTGGTGGTAATGGCTTATGATCGCTATGTGGCTATCTGTAAACCACTCCACTACTTCACCATCATGAACCTGAAGAGATGCACTGGGTTGGTGTTGACTTCCTGGATCATTGGATTTATACATGGTATAAGTTACTTGTTTGTGGTTATGCAGCTACCTTTCTGTGGTCCCAACAAAATAGACAGTTTCTTTTGTGACATGCCACTGGTAATCAAGCTAGCCTGTATGGATTCCCATTATTTAAATACTTTAATGAATGTTGCATGTGGGGTTGTAGCTGTAACCTGCTTTATACTCTTGCTTATTTCATACACGAACATTCTTATCACTGTTCTCCGGAGTTCGAAAGATGGAGCTTCTAAGGCTCTGTCCACATGTACTGCACACTTCACTGTGGTCATGATGTTCTTTTTTCCCTGCATGTTCATCTATGTGTGGCCCCTCAGCATCACATGGTTGGACAAATTTCTTGCTGTATTTTACTCTGTTTTCACACCTCTCCTAAACCCAGTGACTTATACACTGAGAAATAAAGAGATGAAAAATGCTATGAATAGATTTATTGGCAAATTTCTGAGTCCTAAAGAAAATCCTTAATATCAAAAAAGATTAATTTGTTTCTTCACATGGTAAGAGTGAATATATTAATAAAAGCTCTAAAACAAGAAAATAATTGTTTTTAATTAATTTTACCAAAACTTTAATAAAGACAAATCAATATTTTAAAGTTAATATCACACTTATTGATCAACTATGATGTCATAAGGTATCCTTCATTTTGAAATATAAAAATGCATGCTTTTTCAACATGAATGTCATCAAACTATGCTTCCATGTTTTTATTATGTCATATTTAACATTTTCAGCAACCTCACAGGTTTTAACTTTATGAATAAAATATTAGTAATTTTTACCTGAATACTATTCTGTACATACTATATATGCTATATATGCCCAGATTGTATTGGATATTTTTACTTACATTTTTTAACAACTTTATTTTACAAAACAAAGATAAATGTACAGATTTTAAGCATTTTTTGCATAAAATTATACAATACATTTTTGTCAGTACTTTTTTTCAGATTTTAAAATAATTTTTACATAAAACTGCATGAATATATTTGTTAGTACTTGATTTTTTTAAAGGTTTGATAGTATGCATTGAAAACTTAATAGTTACAATGAGCATAAAGTACATGTAAAACAAAATGTAACATAGAAATAATCAAAGTTTTCCTGTTGTATAGATTTTTTGTTTTGTTTTGGTTTGGTTTCTTTATTTCTTGGACTTCATACAGTCTGTGAGTTGTTTCTGGGGCAGTGCGAGCCTCTGGGGTAAGCATCCCATTATCAGTGACTGCATATTATGTCTGTTCTTTTGTGACTGGGTTATCTCACTCAGGATGATCTTCTCTAGATGCAGCCATTTTCTTAAGAATTTGGTTAAGTCATTGTACATTATCATGTCATTGGCAAAGAATTTTACTTACATTTTAAACGTTATCTTCTTTATGGTTTTCCCTATATCTCCTCCCCCCTGACTCAATAAAAGTCTTCCTACACCCACCCAGTGTCTCCTACCTCTCTGCCACGGCATTTCCCTACACTGGGGCATCAGACCTTTACAAGACCAAGGGCATCTTCTTCTACTGATGCCAGATAAGCTCATCCTTTGCTATATATGTATTAGTAAGCACTCTTTGGCATCAGCAATAGTGTCTGTATTTGGGTTCTGCACATAGTATGGTTCCCTAGGTGTGACAGTCTCTGGATGGATATTCCTTCAGTTTCTGCTTTATTTTTTGTTCCTGCATTTCTTTTAGATAGGAATAATTCTGAGTTATATATTTTGAGAAGAGTGAGTGGTCCTATCCCTCAACCACGATCCATGCTGTATCCCAGGATATTGACTCTATTGGTTCTATCTCCCATTTGTTGTGCATTTCTACATGTCATCCTTGTTGGGTCCTGGGAACCTCTTGCTTCCCTGGTATCTGGGTCTTTTTAGTGGCTACCCCCAGTTCCCTGTTCCTCACTGCTACATATTTCTGTGCAATCTCCTGGCCCTCTGTACTTCTCTCCTCTCTCTTTCAATACATGGTCCTGGCCCCCTCTTTATTTCCCTCCCCATCGTCTCTTCCTCTCAGGTCCCTCCCTTTTCTACCTCCAGTGATTATGTTGTTCCCCATTATATGTAGGACTGAAACACCCATGCTTTGGTCTTCCTTCTTCTTAAGCTTCATATGGTCATGTTGTGTTGTGGGTATTCCAAGCTTTTGAGCTAATATCCACTTATTAGTGAGTAAATACCATGTGTGTTCTTTGGTGTCTAGGTTACCTCACTCAGAATGCTATATCTTAGTTCCATCTATTTGCCTGCACATTTCATGAAGTCATTGTTTGTAATAGCTAAGTAGTACTTCATTATGCATACTTCCCTTTCTTTCTGTCTGAATTAATGCCTATTATGGAAGGTAAAATAAGTTATTTGTAGACAACAAAAGAAAGGTTTGTTTTTCCCTAATTCTTATCTTTCAAATTTATTTAAAAAGAGAGAGAGAGAGAGAGAGAGAGAGAGAGAGAGAGAGAGAGAGAGAGAGAGAGAGAGAGAGAGAGATGTACAGATTTTTAAAGGCACTTTGTCATAACACTATATGAATAAATTTTTTTAAACGACTTTATTTTACAAAACAAAGATAAATGTACAGATTTTAAAAATTTTTTGCTTAAAATTATACATTTTTGTCAGTACTGTTTTTTCAAACATTAAAATAATTTTTACATAAAACCATGTGAATATATTTTTTTTAGTCAGTACTTGATTTTTTTCAAGGGCTTGACAGTATGCATTGAAAACCTAATAGTTACAATAAGCGTAAAGTACATGCAAAACAAAATGCAACATGGAAATAGTCAAAGTGTTCTTGTTTTGTAAATATATGTATAATTTTTTTGTTTTCTTTATTTCTTGGGCTTCATACAGTCTGTCAGTTGTTTCTGGAGGAGTGCAAGCCTCTGGGGTTAGCATCCCACTATCAGTGACTGCATATTATGTCTGTTCTTTTGTGACTGGGTTATCTCACTCAGGATGATATTCTCTAGATGCAGCCATTTTCTTAAGAATTTGGTTAAGTCGTTGTTTCTGGTGGCTGAGTAGTATTCCATTGTGTATATGTACCACAATTTTTGTATCCATTTATCTTCTGAAGGACACCTGGGTTCCTTCCAGCTTCTGGCTATTATAAATAGAGCCGCTATGAACATTGTGGTGCATATATCTTTGTTGTGTATTAAAGTGTCTCTGGGGTATATGCCCAGAAGTGGAATAGCTGGGTCTTCAGGTAGTACTATATCCAATTTTCTGAGGTATCGCCAGACAGATTTCCAGAGTGGTTGTATTAGCTTGCAACCCCACCAACAGTGGAGTAGTGTTCCTCTTTCTGTGCAGCCTCGCCAGCATTTGCTGTCATCTGAGTTTTGGATCTTGGCCAATCTGACTGGTGTGAGGTGGAATCTCAGGGTTGTTTTGATTTGCATTTCCCTGATGGCTAAGGATGTCGAGCACTTCCTGAGATGTTTTTCGGCCATTCGGTGTTCCTCAACTGAAAATGATTTGTTTAGCTCTGTACCCCATTTTTTAATAGGGTTATTTGATTCTCTGGTGTCTAGCTTTTTGAGTTCTTTGTACATTTTGGATATTAGGCCTCTATCTGATGTGGTGTTGGTAAAGATCTTTTCCCATTCTCTTGGTTGCTGTTTTGTTTTCTTGATGGTGTCCTTAGCCTTACAGAAACTTTGCAATCTCATTAAGTCCCATTTGTTAATCTTTGACCTTAGAGCTTGAACCATTGGTGTTTTGTTCAGGAAATTTTCTCCTGTACCTATGTGTTCTAAGGTTTTCCCTACTTTCTCATCTAATAGTTTCAATGTATCTGGTTTAATGTGGAGATCTTTGATCCACTTACACTTGAGCTTTGTACAAGGAGATAAGAACGGGTCTATTATTTTAATGTCTGAAAAAACAGTACTGACAAAAATGTATAATTTTAAGCAAAAACTGTTTAAAATCTGTACATTTATATTTGGTTTGTAAAATAAAGTTGTTTAAAAATAAATAAATAAATAAATTGAAAGAAAGACAAAAAAAAAAAAAAGAAAGAATTGATTTGCATTCTTATGCATGCTGAGTGCCAGTTGAACCAACACCATTTGTTGAAGATGCTGTCCTTTTTCCCATTGAATGTTTTTAGCTCCTTTGTCAAAAATTCAAGTGACCATAGGTTTGTAGGTTCATTTTTGTGTCCTCAGTTCTGTTCCATTGAGCTACCTGCCTATCCCTGTACCAATACCATGCAGTTTTTATGACAATTGCTTTGTAATATAGCTTGGGATGAGGGATGTTGATTCCCCCAGAAGTGATTTTGTTCTTGAGAATAGGTTTTCCTATTCTGTTTCTTTTTGTTTTTTTGTTATTCCAGATTTATTTGCAAATTGATTTTCCAAATGTATCGAGCATTGAGCTGTTATTTTGATGGGGATTGCATTGAATCTGTAGACTACTTTAGGCAAGATGGTCATTTTTACAATGTTGATTCTGCCAAACTATGAGCATAGGAGATCTTTTCATATTCTCAGATCTTCAATTTTCTTTTTTAGAATCTTGAAGTTCTTATCATACAGATCCTTTACTTGCTTGATTAGGGTTACCCCAAGGTATTTTATAGACTTTGTGACTCTTATAAAAAGTGTCAATTTCCTATTATTTTTAGCCTGTTTATCCATTTCACAGAGGAAGGTGGTTGACTTGTTTGGGTTAATTTTTCAGCCAGCCACTTTGCAGACATTTTTTATTAGTTGTAAAAGTTCTCTAATGGAATTTTTGGGTCACTTAAGATACTATCATATCGTCTACAAATAATGATCTTTTGACTTTTTTTCTTTCAATGTGAATCCCTTTGATTTCTTTTTGTTGTCTAATGTCTCTAGCAAGGATTTCCAGTACTGTAATGGATAGGTGGACAGTGGGCAGCCTTATCTAGTCTCTGATTTTAATGGGATTTCTTCAAGGTTCTTTCCATTTAGTTTGGTGTTGGGTTCTGGTTTGCTGTATATTGCTTTTCCTATGTTAATGTATGGGACTTGAATTCCTTATTTTTCCAAGACTTTTGTCATGAAGGGATGTTGAAAATTGTTGAATGCTTTCTCAGCATCTAGTGAGAGATTATGTGTTTTTTTTTTTCTTTGAGTTTGTTTATTTGGTGGATTACGTTGATGTACTTTCCTATGTTGAACCCTTTCTGCATCTTTGAATAAAGCCTACTTGGTCATTGTAGATAATTTTATTTTATGTGTTCTTGTATTTGCTTTGCAAGAATTTTTTTGAGTATTTTTAAATTGATGTTCATGAGAGAAATTGGTCTGAAGTTCTCTTTCTTTGTAGTGTCTTTGTGTGGTTTAGGTATGAGTGTAATTGTGGTTTCAAAGAACGAGTTGGGTAGTGTTCTTTCTGTTTATAATCTGTGGAATAGTTTGGAGAGTATAGGTGTTAGGTCTTCTATAATATTCTGATTGAATTCACCCCTAAACCCATCTAGTCTAAAGTTTTTTTGTTTTTTGTTTTTTTTTTTTTTTTTTTTTTTTTTTGATTGGGAGTATTTTGATGACTGCTTCTATTTCTTTAGGTTTTATGGGACTGTTTAAATGGTTTATCTGATCCTCATTTAGCTTTGGTGTCTGGTATCTAGAAAATTTTCCATTTCCTACAGATTTCAGAGTTTTGTTGAATATAGGCTTCTGTAGTAGGATCTGATGATTTCTTGAATATCCTCAGTTTCTGTTGTTATGTCTCCTTTTTCATTTCTGATTTTGTTGATCTGAATAATCTCTCTTTGCCCTCTTGTTAATCTGGCTAAGGTTTTATCGATATTATTGATTATCTCAACAAACCAGGTATTGGCTTTGTTGATTCTTTGTATAATTCTTTTTGTTTCTATTTGGTTGATTTCAGCTCTGAATTTGGGTATTTCCTCCTGTCTACTCCTATTTGGTGTATATGCTTGTGTTTGTTCTAGAGCTTTCAGGGGTGCTGTCAAGCTGCTAGTATATGCTGTCTCCAGTTTCTTTTTGGAGACACACAGACCTATGAGTTTTCCTCTTAGTACTGCTTTCATTGTTTCCCATAAGTTTGGATATGTTGTGTATTTTTTTTATTAAATTCTAAAAAAAAATCCTTAAATTAAAAAATTTTTAAAGTTTCTCTACAAGATTTACATTTTAAGTTGTACCATTATAAAATTGGTAAAAGTAAAAGTAGGAGAGAATTAACATTGTAACCCACTTATTTTCTCTACATGTACTATGGCACAAATTTACATAGACACAACTATGATAATTATAGTGTATACTTTTAAAAGAAATTTCAAAACCTAATAGGTCTAAACTCAATAGCAAATTCAATATTACCTACAATTTTAGAGCACATTGAAATGCATAAGTTATGTGACCAAGAGAGGTTGCATGCATTAGGAAATTACAGTTAAAGAATTTTTTTTCTGGTAATATCTCACACCTTTAGCAATTGGCCTTGTAAGCATAAAATTTTTGGGTCCCTTTGATCATATACATACAGTAAGAGATCAAGCATCATCCAGCTTCTCTTTATTCCTTCTTGATAAAGACAATAGCATTTAAAAATTGACTGACATTGTCAATGTTGGGATGACCACCAGGAGGTTTTATTTGTCCCTATTTCTATTCTCACAGTCATGCAGCACTCAGTATCACTCTTTACAGAGAAACCCCCAAGAGATGTCCATGATAATTATTTCCTAAGTCCTTATTACATTCAGAACACAGAATAGGTGACATGGGACACCTGCGGGACAATTTCAGGATGGAATATTAGTCAGGTTGAAGGGAAAACATCTCTACTAAACATCAGTGTCTTCATAAGCACACACCAAATAGGAAGAAAATCTCACCCAAGAGAAAATTGTGATGGTAAGTCCTTTTACAAATATTCATTCTGTGTTGTGTTGAAATATAGTTTTTACTTCCCTCAACTTTAGAGGTAAATTAATTTGTTTTCTTCATCCCCATTTCATTGGTTCTATGTCAGAAGATAATCAATTTTTATCAGATAACCTATTGATCAACAGTTAACATTGTCCAAATATTCCTTTCTTTTCAGCTTAACCAAATATTTTTAATTGAGATAAAATGGTTTATAAGAATAATTTCAGTACAGAAATCATAAAATTGATAGCAATCTGAGTAGGAAGAGACATACTATATTAGTACTGTAGAAATCAGATTTTGGAATCCAGGAAAAAGAGTGTGCATCTCCTAGGGATGCAGCCCCTAATTCTTTGTTAACTGTAGAGTGGTCAGACCATAATTAATGTACAATAACAGAATTGGAAACAACTGGTTATATCTGTGTAAATGTGTGTGTGTGTGTGTGTGTGTGTGTGTGTGTGTGTGTGAGTGTGTGTGTTTTTTTGTGGATATAAATATATAGACATGTAATAATAATAACCAAAGAAAAACAGTCATCAACTTGAAAGGTGTTTTTGGAATGGTTTAGGGAGGGTAGGTGAGAGGGAATTGGATAAGGGAGGGAAAAGAGAAAGTGATATTATTCTGCTTCAACAAAAGCACAGTGATTAAGTAATATTAACCTAACTTTCCTAAAAACAAACAATAATACATAGACAGATAGACTAAAACCCAACAACCATCCTGCTAGCAAAGGAAACTATTGCAAACTACTAAAGTATCACTCTATCAGTTGACAGTATCTATCAATTAGTATGTGTTAAGTTGTGTAAATATGACTATATCTGTAAATATTTACATAAATATAAATACTGAAACAATTCCAAAATTTAACATTTAAAAGGAGCAATCAATATTAAAAATTTACACCAAAAGACAATCATTTCTATACTCTAAAAATGACAATTCTGTTTGTTTCCCTTTAATATTGTTTATTAATATAAAAGTGAACATTAGAATTGCCAGTAAGTTAAAGGCAAAATATACTGAGATAATTTAACAGATTATAGTTTTTCATAAGATCTTATAAAATACTGATAAGTCATAGGCAAGTGAAGAGCAAAGTAGTTGTTATGTTCCTGACAATTAATTTGCATATTAAAATCCTTTACATAGTTGCATATCTCACAGTTATTGATCAGGAATTCAGGGACTTAGAAGTTTAAGTTGCAAGTATTTTTTTAAAATTTTATTGGGTATTATCTGTATTTACATTTCAGATGTTGTACCCTTCCCTCCCACTTCCCTCCCTCCTCCCCCTCAATTTGTTTTCATGAAGGTGCTCCCTCTCCTAATTACCTACTTCACCTCAGTGCCTTGGCCGATGATGATGATGATGTTGTTCTTCCCACTAGGGGGCAAATAATTCTGCTATTTCAGTCTTTTCTGTAGCTTTTTCATTGGGGTCCCCATGTTCAGTCTGATGTTTACTTACATCATCTCTATCTGTATGACTCTGGGAGAGCCTCTGAGAAGACATCTATGTCTGGTTCCTGCTAGTAAACACTTCTTGACATCAGCAATAGTACTTGGGTTTGGTGGCTACACATTGGGTGGTTCTCAAGGTGAGGCAGTCTCTGTAGATCCTTTCTTGAATTCCGCTATTTGACCTTGTATTTCCTTGCCTGTTTTGGTCTGCCTAAAAAGAAGAACTGAAGCATCCACATTCTGGTCTTCCTTGTACTTCAGCTTCATAAGTTATGTTGATGGTTTCCTTGGTATTCTGAGCTCTTTATTGTGGGGCAAGGGGCTAGTTGCAAGTATTTTAAAGAAAAGTCACAATGAATTAGAAAGACACAGGGAGGTTTTTTTAAATGATTTGTAGGGGGGGGAATGATGTATTTATACTATCATCTTACTTGTCTTACTGCTATACAGTAAAATGAATTTTCAGACAGCCGAGGCATATAACATTCATAACAGATGCTTCTTTTTTTAAAAAAGTTGCCCTGGACTCAAACTTTATCTTGAGCAATAATTCATACATAGTTAGATTAGATTTGCCTTAACATTTATGCATTTTTATTCAGGCAAGTTTCAATGTGTATGTCTAAGATTACAAGTACCTATACATTCAGTTGATTTTTTTTTTCTTTTCAGGTTATTTATAAGGACACACTGAATAAAATGGTTGGAGGCAATCAGACTGTGGTGTCAGAATTTATACTCTGGGGACTTGCCAATTCAAAGAATCTTCAGGTCTTACTCTTTGTGATATTCTTAATGCTTTATCTGTTCATCGTGTCAGGAAATATTGTCATCCTGACCTTAATCACCACTGATCCCCATCTTCATTCTCCCATGTACTTCTTTTTGGCCAATCTGTCTTTTATTGACATGTGGCTCTCCTCAAACACCACTCCTAAGATGATCACAGACTTTCTCAGGGAAAACAAGACAATTTCCTTTGCAGGATGCATGTCCCAGGTCTTTTTATCCCATTGCATTGCTGGAGGTGAGATGGTATTGTTGGTGGTAATGGCTTATGATCGCTATGTGGCTATCTGTAAACCACTCCACTACTTCACCATCATGAACCTGAAGAGATGCACTGGGTTGGTGTTGACTTCCTGGACCATTGGCTTTACACATGGTATAAGCTACTTGTTAGTAGTCATACAGTTACCTTTCTGTGGTCCCAACAAAATAGACAGTTTCTTTTGTGACATGCCACTGGTAATCAAGCTTGCTTGTATGGATTCCCATAATTTAAATACTTTAATGAATGCTGAATGTGGGGTTGTGGCTGTAACCTGTTTTATACTTTTGCTTATTTCATACACATATATTTTTGTCACTGTTCGCCAGACTTCAAAAGATGGAGCTTCTAAGGCTCTGTCCACATGTACTGCACACATAACTGTGGTGATGATCTTCTTTTTGCCCTGCATGTTCATCTATGTGTGGCCCCTCAGCATCACATGGTTGGACAAATTTCTTGCGGTGTTTTACTCTGTTTTCACACCTCTCCTAAACCCGGCCATTTATACACTGAGAAATAAAGAGATGAAAAATGCTATGAAAAGATTCATTGGCAAATTTCTGAGTCCCAAAGGAAATTCCTAATATCCAAAAAACATTAACTTTTTTCTTCACATAATAAGACTGACTGTATTAATAAAATCTCTAAAACCAGACAATAATTGTTTTTATTTAAATTTAACAATAATTTTAATAAAGACAAATCAATATTAGAAAGAGAATATGATATTTATTGATCAACTATCCGGTCATTAGGTATCCTTCATTTTAAAATATAAATATGCATGCTTTTTTCACATGAACGCTATCAAACTATACTACCATGTTTTTAATATGTGATACTTAACATTTTCACCAACCTCACAGATTTTAGCCTTCTGAATAGCATATTAGTAATTTTTACCTTAGTTTTATTCTGTTCAGACTATATATGCCCAATTTTTATTGAATATTTTTACTTACATTTTAGATGTTATTGTCTTTATGGTTTTCCTCCTATCCCTGCCCCCTCTCCCTCTTTGTATGAAAGTGTTCATATACCCACTCACTTCCTTCCACCTTGCCATGGTATTTCTCTACACTGAGGAATCAAGCCTTCACTAGACCAAGGGCCTCTTCTCCCATTGATGCTGGATAAGCTCATCCTTTTCTATATATGTGGCTGGAGCCTTGGTTCTCTTCATGTGTACTGGTCTTTAAGAGCTCTGGTTAACCAAAATTCTTAAATTCCATCTGTCAAATGACCAACATCATTACTTTTGTCTGATCTCAACTACCTACCAAATAACTAATGTGCACAGGAAAATCTTAAAAGGATGACACAAAGAAATAAACATCACAAAGAACAAGAACTAGAAGTGAACTTTGCGTTCCCCACCCAGAGGCAGATGAATAAAGTATAATAAAATATATAAATAAATATTAGTTAGGTTTCAATGTTATCTCCATTTAGTACTAAAATTTATTCTTTAAATTATTACTTAATATTGTATAATATACTGAAATTTAATCTCCATGACTACAGTATGCACTACTTGACTAATTATTAAAACTGTTATACTTAATTCAGTGGTTAACCCACCTAGATATCTAACAAACATATTTGTAAGTACACATTTGTTGCTGTTGGTCAGTGATGCTGCAGATATGTCTAAAACTTTTGCCTTGGCCCTTGTTTGCCCATCATATCTATGTGTAAAGTCCCTGTTAATGAATAAACAACATTGTTGTCAGGCTACAGAGAATTCAGTCTTAAATTGACTAAGGTTCTTACTTCTATTTGACACCGTTTATTGTGCTTAGAGCTGCTCAGGACACTGGGAGTGAAGAGAATTGAATGGTTTTACCCAACCCTAGTATTTGCATGGGATTTAAACCTACCTGGCAAGATGGGTCCAGTACTGTACGCAGACTTGGCTGTAGACCGAGAGAAACTGACTATTTTTTAATGCCTCTTTCACATGAGGAATTTATGTGTAGTACTATAAAGTTGGTTAAAACACAAAAGCCATTAAAGCAGTTTATTTGTTTTAGATTTTATATTTAGTTTATTTAATTTATTTGGAGTTGACTTTTTTAAACTTGGAGAGATAAGGGTTAATTTCATTCATCCAGATTCACTAATATTTGTTAAAGATTATGTTTCTGTTTTATATGTTATTTTGTTGTGTTTGATAAAAATCTTTAATGCAAGTTTGTGGACTTAAGTAAAAATATTCTAGTATATAATATTAATTTAGACAATGATAGACAATCATGCCTGGACCATCATTCAGACATTATAGGTATTTTTTAATGTACTATGATTTCTGATTTAGTTTTTTTTTTTTTTTTTTTGTTTTTGTGTGTGCCACATGACCAATATGTATTTCCTGTGTTTCTGGAATTTTATTTATTCCTCCTCTTTACCCTCTTCACCTTATTCTT